>NW_017306554.1:1175098-1178146 GCF_000935625.1 Nanorana parkeri
CGCTGACTGCCTCAGATCAGCCGACCTAACGGCGGTACATGGGCTGACGTGTTCTCGATGCATGATGGTTTAGGCCCATGGGCAGCCCTCCCTCGAGTGGCCCGGGGTGTTAGGATGTTGGCGCTCCGAAGGAGTAGACGGGGGAGCCGGGGATCGACCATCTTGGAACCGGAAGGCTTCATACCAATCTGGGAGGTCCACGAGCGGGAGAGGTAGCTGGTCACAGAAGCGTTGCAGGTCCACCGGGACCGTGAGAAGGAATGTACGGCCTGAGTGGGTGGCCGCTAGACCAAACGGGAACCGCCATTTATACGTAATGTTGCGGGAGCGTAGTAACTGTAGCAGGGGGCGCAGAGCTCTCCTGTGTTGTAGGGTGATGTGTGAGAGGTCCTGGAACAATTGGATCTCCGCGTTCTGGAAGAGGAGCCGCTGCCTGCTCCTGGAGCAACAAAGGATTTCTTCTTTCAGCCGAAAGTCGATTAGGCAGCAAATCACGTCTCGAGGTGGAACCGTTCCATGGGGACCCGTGAGTCCGGTGGGCGATCAAGCAGATCATTAAAAACATGCAGTAAGGCTGGTTCTAGTTGCGGGGCCTCGATCGTTTCCGGGATGCCTCTCACCCTTATGTTATGTCGGCGGCCCCTATTGTCAAGATCCTCCAGGTGCCGATGCATTTCCATGAGTCGGGCGTGGTGGAGGGTAGTCTTGAGTTGGACCTGCCGAACCGCAGAGGAGTTGCGGGCGGTCTCTCGTTCCATCGTCTGGATGTGATCAGTCAGGGTGTGTATGTCAGCCTTCAGCTCCGATATTGCCGCCGACAGCGTGGATTTAATATCCAGAGCTATGGAGGTGAGATCCGACATTCAGGGCATCTGGCCCATCAATGTGAGCAGATCGGGGTGCAGGTGCGGTGGGCCTCCCAGTGGGTCTCTGCTCGGGCTGCAGGCAGGGGAGTCCCCGGCGGAGGGAGATGGCGCCGTGTCCTCCACGTGGTGTCCCGACGGTTGGGATCGGGAAACATGTCTGGTAGGTTACGGCCAAGTTGTGTTCCCGAATCTCGGGGGGCTTTGGGTGCCTAAGAGGTTTTACCGGTCCTCCTCATGATTTGGATGGTGGAAACTCAATAAATATCGGAATAGTAGCTTAATAAGAGGGGCCCAGGTGTCGGAGGATAGAGACTAGACGTCCATCTTGGTCCTGCGCCAGGCCACGCCCCGAAAAATATTTTTGATGAACCTTAGTTTTCTGCCAGTAACTATAGGAATGTTATTAAATTGTTCAAATTTATTGAAATGTTTACCTTCAAAAATATATTTGGAAGAAGTTCAATTATATTTATTTAGCACTTTCCTATTAATCATGATGCGTTTACAACTGATTTAAAAAAAATATATTTTTATTTAAATTTTCAGCAAAAAAATGTGTGCGTGTATATAAGTTGCCTAAAACTTTGAGCTATAGAGTAAGATTGTGAGTAGGTAATAGTGGCCATTGATTGTCTGTCACTCATGGAGATAAGATCATGTTGAAATTTCCTTAATTAACGTCTTATTCATTTCTGAAGTGTCCCAAAGAGAGAACACATGTTTTAGAAAGGGTATGTGTTTAGACTTGGGGGCATACTGTATATCTTGAATATTAGATGGGTGGTCCCTGTTTAAATACATTGGTGGACTTTATATCAATGTTTAAAATCTATCATTTGAGAGAAAACCTTCAGCTGACAAATGTTATCAATAAAACAGCTATTCCTGCTTTACCTTTGGAGCCTGAGGCAATGAATGGCTGCGGATAATGTTTAGCTGCACATTACAGAAACTGGTTTTTGAATTCTGAATTGAAAACCAACATTTCCTAATAGAATTTAGCAATTTAACATTGTGAAACAAACTTACAGCAATAAAAGATATTTGAAAGAATAACAAATGTGGTACCTTGAAATGTATAACAGGATTATACAATTACAGATACATGAAAAGAGACTGGTGACCAACAGGATAAATCATAAAACAAGCATTAACCATGTAAACATTGGCCCTAATTTGGAAAATAAGCAAGAGCAGGAATTAATTGCTATGGTAGGACTGTGCTGAGCAAGTGGATGTACGTGTACATAGGGAACACAATCCCCAAGCCTATCTAGAAAATTGTACACTCATGTTCAATGTGTGCATTGTGGTTGCAGTTTGCCAAGTGCATTGAACATCCAAGTAATGCTACCTCTATGCCTACGTTTAAGATTACCTGCACTATGATGGAATGTGTGTGTGTGTTCGTGTGTATGTGTGTGTGTGTCAACATTTTACCTAAAAATACAAAAATAAACCACATTATGTCAAGTTTGCTTACAAAAAAAATAGAAATAATGGTATGACGCAGAGAAGTACAGTTCATGAGTGCGGGTGATGGAAATAAAAATGAGCAACATTAAGTGAAATGTGCGAATTTTGTAGTGCTTATGTATAGAATATAGTCATTCTGGCTTCATGGCCAAATGTTTAAAGTTAGCCTGAGCATATTGATGTGATTTAAAAGCCCTTCCAAATTTGCACTTTACTGATCCTGCTTTGCCCTTACCCCTCCATCTGGAGACCACTGTTTATCGAATACCTATACACAACACCTTTTGCATCGCCAGAACTGTTATTGCGACCGGACTCCTGACACCACAAGTAAGATCCCCACTTTCTGTTCATTTTTTTTCATTACAATCTCATACAGACGGGCGTTCCCTACACTATTTACACCTTTGGATGTGCCCTCTTATTGCCTCATCATCACTTTCACAGGTCTCTCCTTCTGTTTTTTGAGCAGCAATCCACACTATCCCCATCCACGTAAGCCCCACGTCCCCGAGAGAGCGCTGTGCTTTTCCCTTCTTGTTCAAATTTGCTAAGCTATACATAACTTCTAACTTTTAAACTTTGTTATTATCTATTTACAGTAATGTAAAATAGTAAGTACTCCCCATTGACTTTCTCAATAGATGTAATGACGTACTGTGTAAAAAGTAGGTATACCCTTTGCCTCAGAAGCTGTATAGCCCCC
>NW_017306554.1:1178544-1193794 GCF_000935625.1 Nanorana parkeri
CCCGCCTTTAGCAGAAATTACTTCTTGTAGGGGTTATGCATAACTGGTCACCATTCTCTGACATCAGCTTAGTGACATTTTTGACCATTGCTCCATGCAAAATTCAGTTGCAAAATATTTGTGGGTTTCTTTGCATGAACTGCTCCTCAAAATGTCAATGGAATTCAAATCAGGGCTTTGACTAGGACAGTCTATAACCCTCCATTTCTTCTTTTTAAACCATTCTTTTGGTGGATATGCTAGTGTGCTTCAGATAATTATCTTCCTGAAAGATCTTTTTCTATCTAGATCTATCTGTTACATGATCAAAGGGAATTCCTTTTATCACCCTCACCAGGGTCATGTGATTAGCATTAAAAGATGCTATATTTGTACAGAGGTACATATGAAACATCTGGGATTTCTGCAATAGCATAAAAACTAAACCTTATTCCACTTTTCATCGCTATCAGAAAAGGTTAAGTATGTTTTTGCCGAAGGCATCTCAAACCTATACTGTAAGTAGATGAGAGTTCCAAGTGACAGTGTATAGGCTGTCCCTGGAATTCATAAAACGTGTCATAGACCCCATCAGAATTCTGTCTCTCGTCTGTGCAACAAATGGCTCAATTTAAGACTGCATGACGTAACCGTCAGGAAAGATGACTGTATATGAATCTGTTGCAGAATTCCTTCAGTCAGAATTTTTTTCTAAATTTGTATGTGACACAATACTTACATGTGCAACACAATCTACAGCAACACAGAAGAGGCTTTTTTTACCACCACTTTTCTTAAACACTGGCATGGTGGTATCTCCTAATGAATTTGTCATAGCCATAGCACCAGAATACAAAAGTGTCACACATCAGAACTACCTGAATTTGCAGCATACATCGGAGGTAGCAAAAAAACTGTTACATGACTTTCATCAATTTGGTTCAGAACATTCTAATACGGCCATAACGCCAGAAAATGTCACACCAGAAACTACATGGCTCCTTGAGGCCATGTGTGGACACATCTTTTTATGAATGGGCTCCATAACTTCTTTAGGTTTATAAATCTTCCCAAAAGAGGAAGGAGCTTTTTAATCCTGCTTTAGATTCTTTCAAAGATGACTTCAATCGACTGTGTGCAAAAACACCGTACACAGGCATGTGTAAGGTGTTTTGTGGCATGTGTACGGTGTTTTGTGGTCTGAATGTGGTTAAAATCTTTTATCATCTAATCAAGTGCAAGCAAAAATTAATTTTCCTTTTAATGTACTTGATTATGATTGCATATTCTTTGCAAAGTGAATTTTCCCCACATTCACTAAGCTCAAGGAACATTCCCTTGCAATGCGAGCACCCTATTTGTGTTTATAAAAGCAACTGCAAAATTCAGCTACAATATGTGGCCATAGATTGAGGGGCTTTCATTGAAGGTCCATGATCGAAATGTAAAGAGGACGACAAAGCACATTGTTATATTGGCCTTTCTAACATTATTAAACTTGTAATTATTCACATCTGAATGTAGGGCCTGGTTATGGTTGGGAAATGAGGATCTGTAACGCACGGGCCGAGGAGGTTGAGGTAGGATCGCAGCTGCGGAAATTGGCTTGAACCTGTGCGTGAGGATTTGGCTCAGATCGAGGGTTCTCGTTATCACTCTGTATGTGAGGGAGTGATGTTGTAACCCTCTAGCACATCATACGCCAATCCGTATAGAATGGGGGGTTGGAGTTCCCCTATAGGTATGCTCAGGAGTACCCCTGGAAGGCTATATGCTAATCCAGCGGCCTCTAGTTAGCATCAATCGTAAGAGTAATTGCAGTCACCTTAACCACACACTTTCCACAGAGATCACAGGTATCTGGTTTACAAGCGGAGCGGAGCAATAATGGTAGTATACAGTTTTGGGAATGAAGTAGCAGATTACTGATCTGTAGTTACATCAATAGCACAACTGAGTATTTGCTGACACTTCCTATGGAGTAGCCACTAGGGCAGGGTACTTGCGATTTGAAGGGTGGTTCTACAGTCCATTAACCTCTCCAGGGGAGATAGTAGTATTGTCCTGGCAGTTCCAGAGAGAGATCTGTCCCATATGCAGCCAGAGGAGAGCAGGAGGAATCGCTATGAATCCCCCACGGTACTGGAGGAAGTTGGCAGAGGAGAGCGGCAGGCTGGAGAAGAGGTGTGCGGGTTCCTGTGTCCACTATTCGGCAAGTTGCACTGGCTCGACGGTCGCAACACTAGAACGCCGAGCCATTGCAACTGGCGTCATTATGAGGAGGAGGATCCGAGAGGGGGAGGAGCCGAGCGTGCCGTGCGCCGCCTCGGCCTCCTCGTGACGTCACGCTGCTGGGTGAAGAGGCCGGCCCGCGGCCCCAAGCGCCGGACCCGGGATACACTATGACAGGATCATTGTTACAGTGAAGGGTCTGGTTTTCCTTCAGAGATGATTATTTTTTTAAATTCAAAAGCCAATTTTTTGTTGTACATTTAAGTATATCATGCACATTTAGGGGACTCAATTGTGCTTAAGTAAATAATTTTCCAGCTTCTCTTGTCATTTTTTATTTCTAATATACACACGTTATTTATTTCTATAGCTGCTGTTACTGACCTGATAGTCCAAATACAATCACCTGCTAACTAGAAACACATGTCTGGTAGTGCAGTTCAAACCAGGTTTCTAACACAAATTAAGACTCTTTCTCCAAACATCTTGCCTATGTTTTAATCTTGTTAGAGAGATCAGGGTGTGAGTTATAGATAGATCACATTGAATAAATTGAGATTTCTGTTCAGCTCATTTGGCTGCCTTCCATTTTTTTTAACAGGGCCAATAGGAAATAATATATTTCATGACTAACAAACTGATGTATATTAAAAAAACTCCCAGTAGGTTTTTGCTTGAATGTAAAATATTTATATAAGAGCCAAGCATTAAAGGGAACTACATACATGTGGCCTATTAGTAATTATTTTAGTCTGTTTTTAGTTTTATATGCACTGTTTGGCAGAACAGCTAATGATACAAATCAGACTCTAAAACACTAGAATTGCCAAATGCCTGCATGAAACTCAAGGATTTCCATTCATGTTCAAGGCTGCAGAGTAGCTGTAGTTTTTGATGCTAAGACCGTGATGAATAGTAATGTGGCTGGGTTTGGTGCAAACCCAGTTTGCCTGAGTTCACCCAAACCTGCTCAAAACTGGGGCCGCCACTTGCCACTCCCCCCTCCCAGGCCAATCAGGTGCAAGGAGGCGCATTCTCCATCCCACAGCTACATGTCACAAAGGGGTGGGGAATGTCACTGCTGCCACTGATTGGGCCAGGACAGTGGTGGTGGTCACAGTTTTGAGTGCGCTTGGGTGAACTCAGGCAAACTGGGTCCGGACCAAGCCCAGGCTCATCACTAGTCTTTAGGGGCAAATTTAGTATTGGGTATTATGTTAGGGGTTAATTATAGGTTATGGAATAGGTTCACTTTAAGGCGTCGTTCACATGAGAGGTGGACTTTACTGATCCTCTGAAAAGTGATGGATCGCTTCTTAGAGGGCGGTAGAACAGCAGTACTACTGCCGCCTCCTGACTTATCCCAAGTAAAGCTTACATGGAACTGCCACACCCCAACCACATGCCAAACGCTTGGCACGTGGTTGCACTGTGGTCCCATTCACATCAATGGTTATGTGTGGCAGGCATCAATAGCTGCCCACAACGGCATGTTGTGTAATTTTTGCCGCGTTGAGAAGCAAAGCATCATGGTTGACAGCAATGTGCCCAGCACTGTCCAGCTGCAGTGTTGACTTGTCAGCAGATCAACTGCCTGTTTTTACCACCCCGTGGCTGTTTCACCTGCCAAGAGATTTTTATTTCTGTCCATCCAGGCTTATTTTAATGCAGACATGAGTTTTCCCTGATGCAGTTAAGTAATACGTACAGGTCTTGTCCCGCTCCCAGCCTGTTCCTGGACAGTGAAAGGAGAAGCAGTACACTGATGAGCTCATCCGTATGTCACTCTGCTCTCTCCTCCTATTGGCATGCTCTTTGCACTGCACCATAGCTGACTGAGTTCTTAGGCTGCTTCTCCCTCCACCAGTCTAAATATACTGCACAGGTACTTCAAGAGGCTTGTACCAGGTCAAGTTCAAGCA
Organism: Nanorana parkeri; assembly: GCF_000935625.1. NCBI lineage: Eukaryota > Metazoa > Chordata > Amphibia > Anura > Dicroglossidae > Nanorana > Nanorana parkeri. The sequence goes on from NW_017306554.1 coordinate 1,182,678, forward strand.
CTTAGACTGCTTGCATTTGCAAAAATATATTTAGGGATGTATTACTGAGTACACAGCTGTATTAAAGCTGCCTGGAGTTCATCTATCAGGGAAAGGGGAGGGATAGGGTTAAGTAGCAGTAGTAGGTTAACTATTTAAAAGTTAGGTTAGGGGGTTAAGGGTTAATTTTTTACCAAAAAAGCTAAATTGGATTGGAAAGTGAGCTGAATTGGAGAATCTTTCCAGTTCAGCTATTAGGGCCTAGATTGTTCACTTCTGCTGCCTTCTCCGAACTATTCATGCAAATAACCCTACAAATGTTCTCGGTAATGGGAATAAGCACAAAAAAATAAAAAGAATAAACTTGACTTAATCACTAAGTGTCCATTCAAAGTAATAAGTGAACCTACAAGTGATAGATTATCATCAGAAACAATGTTCGCTCAAAATCCTCCTTGTGTCTCAAGGTTTGAACAATACACACAGAGAGGGGGATTTATCAAAACTGGAGCACACAAAATCTGGAGCAGCTATGCATGGCAACCAATCAGCTTCTCTCTTTCATTTCCAAATCTTAACTGAACAAACTGAAGATAGAAGCTGATTGGTAGCTATGGGCAACTGGTCCAGTTCCTGTCTCCTCCAGTTTTGATAAATTCTCCCCATAGTTCTTTGAGTGCACTGACAAATGACTAGCTGTGCTCCACCAGTGTCTTCTCCTGTGTTAATAACACCCTCACCTCTCACCTTCTAATTAAACCTCAGGTCTCAGAAGTGGCACCCTTTTCAGTCCCAGGTCGAGTTAGCCTTACAGGATCAGAACGATCCGAAATACACTTCCCCAGGATGTGTGTCCAATTCAAGTAGACTGGCATAATCGCAAAAAAGGAACACTTCATTGTGCAGACTGTTAAACCTGATGCTGGCGGAGTTTGGTGACGTGAGGCAGTGCCAATAGTTGCGGAAGTGCTTGGGAGTGTGGAAATTTCTGTGCGGAGAATTCTCTAATACTGATGGTCTGTATGGAGATATGCGAGTAATATTTTTTTATAAATAAGGTAGTGAGTTTAACAGTCTATGCAGTAAGGTTAACCTTTCAGGTGTTTTTCAGGGGCTTTCAAAAGTAGCATTTGTACCTTTTTGAGCTTCAGACGTCTAGCTTCAAGTGCTGAGCATTCATATGTGAACAGACATCATTTAAAAGCATGGGATTTTGATTCTTGAGCATTTTGAAGCTGTGAGCTTCAAGCTACAAAATGCTCAGGTGTGAATCAGCGCTTAAACGGACTGATCTGTCCTTAAAAACAAGCAACACCAGGCACCATACACATTTAAACCATGCTAAAAATATATTTTTTCAATACTATTATTATACACTATTATAATATTTCCTCCTCTAGACCAGCTTCCTTGTGTGGCTACCCACCTCCGTTGTTTAGCAGCAAATGTACTGAGCACTGTGAGCTGCAGAATGTAACAAGCTGAGCAGAGCAAAACATGAAGCAAGGTGTACGGAATGTAGTAGTCCCGAGTATGTACAATACCGTGTACAAAGTACAGCAGTCTGGTGTATGTAAAGTATATACAAATTGTACTGTGTGCTGCAGACTTGAGTATGTGATGTAAAGTACAGTATACAGTGTGCAGTGGTCTGCGGTATGCACCCTGTTTCCCCGAAAATAAGACCTACCCCGAAAGTAAGACCTAGCACTATTTTTCAAGATTTCTGTAATATAAGACCTACCCTGAAAATAAGACCTAGTTTGGTGGTAGCATGTGAGGGGGAAGAGCAGGAGAGAATGTATCAGCCTGCAGAGACATAATGTATTAAGGGGATGACAGGGGACCCCCTCTAGCCAGCGCATTGACTTGGGAGCACTCCAGCACCATACTTCACCAACTGCTGTCCCCCTGAAGGCACTGCTTAATGTAATGGTACAGTACTGTAATGTGTACCGGTAAATGGTACCGTACTTTACCATGCTGTCCACTGTTGATGTCCCCACTGCTGCACTACTGGTCCCTGATGGCAAAGGAAGCCGGCGCTGTAGAAAGCAAGGCTGCGGAGGGTGCAGAGCGGCATTAGCCGATACTTCTTCTATAGGGCCGGTTAGTGTGACAGGCGGAGTGATACCAGATGCACTCCGCCTGTAAAAAGTGAAAGAAAGAAAGTATCAGCATTACCGATACTGACCATTTTGTTCCACATAAAAAATAATATTAATAAAACATCCCCTGAAAATAAGACCTAGTGTGTCTTTTTGGGGCAAAAAAAAATACACAGTAATATACAGCAGGGTGCAGCTGTCTGGATTATACAACCTATAGCATCCATGGCCTACACAGTGCAGTGATTAGTGTATGTCCCAAACATGGCTTATAGAATAATACGGCTTACCCATTTATATTGCAATATATATATATACATATATATAATTAGTACACTGATCTATGTTCACTGCTGGGTGATCTTTCCCAGGTTGGGATGATACTGCTTGAAGTGGAGGAAGCAACTATCAAGGTAAACAGGGGGACACTGCTGTGCATCTGGGAAGGCATTGTCTTTTAATGCCTCTACATGACTGTTGGCACTACAAAATAGGGAGTCTAGCATTGTGTCGAGGTGCGACTACTGCTAGAAGCAGAGCCTAGTTTCCCTCCAATCTGCCACTGCTGCTGTCATTAAATAGAGATAGTAAGTGGCAGCAAAAGTTTGACAGGGCATTGGGCTCTGAGAGCCTATATAGCAGTATGGGAAGCTTGTTGGAAACATACAAGTAGGTAGGCAGTGCCCTAGGCCGTGGCCTAGTCATAAATCAAGCCCTGGTTATTTGTTTGAGGGTTGCAAGCCTTTTACAGAGGAACATGCTTAGAAAAAAAAAACTTTGCTGGAAAGTATTAATAAATATATTGTATGTGTCAAATACTATTACAGGATGCCACTATTTCACAATAATACATGCCAGCACTTTAACAAGTGCCAACTTTACTGCCAAGTACAATTTAAAATGAAGGCTGGCAGGGTCCTTTGTTGGCAATTTGGCAAATCTATGGGCAGTGTGGCACAATATGAATTTCAGATACTATTGCAGATAGGGGTGAGCAAATATTGAAATAAAAATTGTCTATATATTGATTTTTAAGTTTCACACCCAAAACCCATTCTGCTCATGTAGAATTCACCTCACAAACTAAAAGATTGACAAAATTAGTTATTTTTTTTTACACATTATACTTTTTTGTAACTGTAGCTAATGAGAATGATACTAAAGCATACTCTAGAGCCTTGGTTCTCAATCGGTGGGTCGTGACTCAAAATTGTTCAGTGGATCACTGCATGCCTTCCACTTTCCTAGGCGAGAGGCTCCTCAGCTTCCCAGCACTGTCAGTTCTTGCACCAAGCAGCCATTCAAAATATGCTGCCCGATGCGGAGTATCAGCTCGAGGTTAGGTGGGCTAGGACTATGGCTGTGGACAGGGCCGGATTTACCCTCCCTGCCGCCCCAAGGCCAAGTTCTGCGAAGTGCCCCCCCTTGCCTGCCGACCCTCCCCCCCCTTCCCATCAATGGAGAATATAAACCAGATGGCAGGGCGGCGGGGTTAGTGTACATTTTTTTACTGTTTCTTTATTTATTTTTTTACCTTTTTATCACTTTTTATTTTTTATGTAATTATTTCTTCTTATTTTTTATCATTTTAATTTTCTTTTAGATTTTTATTTATCATATTTACTTTTTTATAATTTTTTAAATCTTATTTTTGTTTATTTTTTATAATTTTCTTATTTTTTAATAATGTGTTTCTTTTTATTTTTTACTTTTTAATCACCTTTTTTATTTTTTTATTAATTTATTTAGTTTTTTTTAAATTTTTATTTATTTCATTTTTTTTTTATCAATTACATTTTTTTTCACCCAACTTTATTGCTATCACACAGGAGAAAACAATTCCCTATGTGATAGCAATTGGAGGTGACAGGTTCTCTTTATTGACCCTGTCACCTCCAATACAGGAGTTCTAGCACAGCACTGTGCTGGAACTCCTGTAACAGGTGAGAGAGGAAGAGCACAGCTCTCCCCTCTCACTGTCTACAGTCTACACGGAGCGGCAGAGTTACTTTGAACCCTGCTGCTCTGCTCACTGCAGTGAGAGACTCGGTGGCGGAGGACGGAACCAACGGAGAGAGGTAAGTGCAGGGGGGAGGGGAGCAGGCTGCACACTGTTTACATGTGATCTCGGCGACATCGCTGAGTTCACATGTAAACGAAAAATCGGCTGCCTCACTCTACATTTAGTCCTGCTTATACAAAGCAGGACTGAATGTAGAGAGGGCAACTTCCCCACAAGGACACCGCTGCCAGCCCTCTGCGCCTTGCCACCCCGAGGCCGGGCCTCTGTGGCCTTGTGGGGAATCCGGGCCTGGCTGTGGATATGTGGATTGCTTACAGCTCCCTCGCATGTCCTGTAGATGTGCCTGGACCGGAGTGATGTCAGATTCTGGCTCCCAGCACCTCTACAGTGTGTGCAAGGGAGCTGCACAATTGAATGCACATATGGATGGAGCTCTATCACAGCACAGGCTGAGGATCCACTCCAGTTCCTAGTAAGGTAGGGAGACTGGGTGGATTTAAAAAAAAGAGAGAATGTTTGAGTGTGCTAGATTGTGTCTGTGGTTGTGTGTGTCTGTCAGTGTTTTTGAGTGCCCATTCACACTAGTACAGTGCATTAAATCACACAGTGCCGCGTGATTAGTGCACAGTACTCCGTGATCGCACCTACCGCACATTGTGATGTGGGAGGTGCAGTGAATTGACATTTAAATGACACCTAAACGCATCTCCCACCCACAGTTCTATCGCTCGCATCGGAACGAGCAGTACCACACTGCCGTGTGTTCCATTGCAGTGCAACTTGGGTCACGACCTAATGACCAAGGACAAATGTGGGTCCTGAGGTTACACAGGCTGAGAACCACTACTCTAGATCTCGGAGTATAGAATGTATTTTAATTTTGCATCTGATATGAATAAGTTTGCCATTCATGTTTTGATATTTTTTTGCCTTTGTAATATACAGTAACAATAACCCTGCTTTATAGTAGTTTCATATTTATATCCTGCTTTGTGGTTAATCTTTTTAAAGCCACTAAGATTAATAAAACTCTCTCTCTCTCTCTCTCTCTCTCTCTCTCTCTCTCTCTCTCTCTCTCTCTCTATCTATCTATCTATCTATCGAAAGAACATTTGTACACTTCAAAAACTTTGTATTTTGTTTCCTAATACATTTTTTACACAAGATACAGATATATGCCAAACTGTTCTTTAAAAAAAATGTATAGGCGAGCCAGGAGCAAAATTTCTCAGGATTCTATATCACAGGCTCACATGTAATATTAATAAAATGATTATGTATTTATTACCTGATAATCCATGCTCAGTTCTAACACTTCATCTCTCTAGCATTTAAACACAGACATTGATAACATTTACTTGTTGCTTTCAGACTTTTACTGTTACTAAGCAAAGGCTGTGTTAAATATGCAGAAAAAAACTTATGCAACTTATAGCTACAACAATCTGGTTACCTACAGGATGCTTTTTTTTCAGGTTTAACCCCTTCGTGACTGACAACGTACAGTGTACGTCGCCAGCATCGGGGCTGTTTAAACAGACTCCCGACGACTTTTGCCGCCGGGAGGCTGTTTAAACTTGTAGAGCCGACTGTCGGCTTTACAACAGAAGCGGTTCTGGCGACTTACCTGTCGCCAGATCGCTTCTGTGTCCTGAAAAAGGGGCCGCCGCCGTGCTTCCCGGGCTCCGTTGCCCCTCCTACGGGCCCGGGCCCGGCGTCCTTGGTGTCCGCGGGGAGCTGGGGAGGAGGTTCGACGAACTTCCGTTCAGATTGCATCACTTCCGGTCCCTGGGCTGTCAGTTCTGGGCTCCTGCAGCCCAGCTATAAGCTATTGATGTGCGATCTGCACTTCAATAGCTTATTGAAAGCAAAACCTTAAAGAGTAAAAAAACAAAAAAAAACTGTTTTTAAAATCAAAATAAATAAATATAATAATAATAAAAAAATGTTAAAAGTCCCCCGCGAGCACGTGCGTCGCCACGTAAACACGTGTCGGGTGCGCCTACGTATGAAAACGACGAACGCGCTACACATGTTGGGTATCGCCGCGCACGCCGGAGTGAACCTGCAGCCCAGCTATAAGCTATTGATGTGCGATCTGCACTTCAATAGCTTATTGAAAGCAAAACCTTAAAGAGTAAAAAAACAAAAAAAAACTGTTTTTAAAATCAAAATAAATAAATATAATAATAATAAAAAAATGTTAAAAGTCCCCCGCGAGCACGTGCGTCGCCACGTAAACACGTGTCGGGTGCGCCTACGTATGAAAACGACGAACGCGCTACACATGTTGGGTATCGCCGCGCACGCCGGAGAGCAATAATTCTAGGGCCAGTATTTTGGGGTATCTCTAAATTGATGACCTGTGGGGGCTTTTAAAGCGTCTGCTGTGGACTTTTTGGGGTACTGCAGTTTTTCGCCGTTTCACGGACGCACGCAATTTGTAAACTGGGCATGTTGGGTATATGGCCAGGTTATACTGCCACCTGCAGGTGGATTTGGATACTGGCAAACAAAAAAAAACATTGACCAGCCTGGTTCAACCCCTCTTAGTCCCAGCATACCTCAGTTTTTATCTAGGAGGATGGAGGTTTTCACTTCTTAGGAAGATTCCCTAATTTTTCTGTTTTTTTACTATTCTTTCCTTCTTTTCAATCAAGACTTAATCTACACACTTCTGAGCTCAGCTCACTATACAGCTATTCCATGGCACCTCCTTGGAGGCTGTACACAGACACTACTGGACCAAACATAGAGGGAACCAAAGATTGCGGGGCTACTCTGGAAAGTGTTCATGGGCACTGGGCTCTGCCAGTGATGCTCTCAAGTCTTTTGGGGACTGTGTTAGTTAGCCACTTTTAAAGTATAGAGCTGTGGCATTGCCTTTGGCGTGCCCAGCCTCTATTGGCTGGCATTAGTATGCTACATGGAGTTGAACATCGGGAGCTACTACACTTTGGTATTTTGTACTGTTGCTATTATATACCTTTTCTGTCGGTCTCTGAGAAAAGTGTTAGTGCTCTGAAAAATATTTGCTGCTCCACCAGCTGGATTGTAATGTGCACTGCCTACTCCCACCCTTTTTCTTCAGTGTGAGGTTGTTTCTTCCTGCCATTGTTCTTATTTGCAGGAGACATGCAGTTTACTCCCCAGTTGGTCCTTCAAGTTGCTGCTGCCTACAATTATCTGGTTACCTCCAGCCACTAAACCTCTCCTAGTTACACAGCTGGTTGTGAGTAAACCAAGGTGTTACCTGCGGTTTACTAGTGATGTCCCGATACCATTTTAAAAAAACCAAGTACAAGTACTTTCCCTCAGGTACTTGCCAATACCAATTACCAATACTTTTGGTATTTGGTATTGGCAAGGGGTTAAGGAACACACCCATCTGTTTTTTGCGATCCATTCCTAAATACTGCTTTTCCACAAAACTGAGGCATGCTGGTAGTAGAAGGGGTTATATCTGGCTGGCCAACAGCTTCTATTGTTTGCCAGTGCCCAACTCCTCCTGAAGGCAGCAGCATAACTTAATCATGTTAGAATAACTACTTATTCGATGTCTCTTAGGCCCCATTCACACTGAGCGACATGAAAATCGCGCGACTTTGAGCGATATTGCGCGACGAGCGACATTGAGCGACGTGTCGAGCGACTTTTTCCTATTGGGCTGTATGCAATCAGGAGCAATATCGCTCAAAATCGCTCTAAAAATGGGTCATGTAGGAGCGACAAGCTACCAGCGACGAGCTACAAGCGATATTGAGCGATATTGAGCGACGAGATGTGAACAGCTCCATTGAAATGTATTGGAGAAGCTACATAGAGCGATATCGCGCGGAAATATGAGTGATATCGCTGCAAAAATCGCGCGATAAATCGCTCAGTGTGAAAGGGGCCTTATTGAACTCCAAGAAAATTATTTTACAGTAAGTACAACAATCCTGTTATTTTAACTACTGAACATGAACATTATTGTATTCTCTCTCTGGTATGTAAAATAAAATCAATAATGATTGAACAAATACATACGGATGAAAGAAACAAATAATATATATTTTTTTAGTTCTTGCATATTTTCTGCTTTAGAATATGCAGCACAATGCATGCCAACACTTGGATTGAAACTGATCCATAATCTGGTTTGATTGGATTACTTGAAAATGCCTCAGTTTTACATTTGGAGAAGTGTTTAATATGGTTGATAGTACCAGTCTCACGCTCCCTACCTGTGATTCATGACCTCTATAAAAGGTTTCCTAACATGACAACACTGAAGCAATCTTGGTTCTTTCTTTTGCGTGCTTTGCAATTATAAAATTAATTTTGTCATGATAAGATGGCACTAAGAAGTTTGGCTACCTATCTAAAATTCTTTTGCTTTTCATATTGCTTCTATGTAAGCAATTGCAACACACCTAATTGTTTGAATTTTCACTAACAAAACACTTGAAAAAAATGTAATCGAAAAGGAATTTTTAAGTAGTGCTTGCTGAGAGCACTTAAAATATGTGAAGTATATAACTAAAGCATACCTTGTTAAGAAGCGCTGCAGCAATATTCATATGTCACTGACAAAGTAAGAAATGCAATTCATATTGGAATAAATAGGCCCTAAGTCAGGGGTGCCCACAATTTTTTTGTGTCAAGATCTACTTTTCAAATGATGAGCTCAATAAGATCTACCAATGAAAAAACCCCCCCAAAACTGGGCTTCAACGGTTCTTACTATATTTTCAATCCTGTCTCTCCTGGCTCTTTCTCCCCTGGCTTGCTCTCGGTGTTTCTCCTCACTCTCTCCTGGTTGTCTCTCCTCGCTCTCTCTCCTTGCCGTCTCTCCTCGCTCTCTCTCCTTGCCATCTCTCCTGGCTGTCTCTCCTCTGGCTCTCTATCCCGGCTGGCTCTCCTCTCTCTCTCTCTGTGTTTCTCCTCACTGTCTCCTAATTGGCTCTCCTCGCTCTCTGTGTTTCTCCACTCTCTCCTGGTTGGCTCTCCTCGCTCTCTGTGTTTCTCCACTCTCTCCTGGTTGGCTCTCCACTGTCTAGCAGTTATGGGATTAGCCAGCTTGTTCAATAAGCACACAAGGGCTGGTGACATGACACTTGCCAGGAAATTAGAAAAGCAGAATATTCCCAGGGCCCTTTCACACTTTCACGACTTCCTGCGCGTTTCAGCACTGTGAGCTGCTGGAATGCATTGGAGTGCATACTGTAAGGCTCCCTGCGGTGGGAGTGGTGGTGCGTTCAAGTCAATGGCATCGCAGCTACGCCCCCCGCCCGCAGTGCGATTAAACACACCGTGTTCTGGTCCGATGTGATCACACAAAAAAAAATAGTACAAGCACTACCACACCACTACGTCCCCTCCCTCCCCAGAGTGCAGGGAACCTTACAGTATGCGATCCAGTGCGTTCCAGCAGCTCACCGGGCTGGAAAGCACTCAAAGTGGTGTTAACAAGCCCTCAGACTGGAAAGGATACTGTGAAGTAAATGATACGATGGAAAAGATGATATCATGATTGCTGATGGGGTGCTGTGTAATAATTAGGGATGTACCGATATATCGGCCGCCGAAACATATCGCCCGTAAATTGCACCTTTGGCATAATGCGAAAGGGCCATTTTCCTGCCAATACATCGGCGCATCCCTGCTTTCTTTCCTCCCCACTGGGCGCTGCTCTGTGTCCCAGCGAGGAGGAGAGAAACTGTGATAGCCGGCCGAGCGCTGTAAACGGCCGGCGTCTCCTCCCACACCGCTCAGCCTCCTATCACAGTCCGGCAGAGCGGTGTGTGGGCGGAGACCGGCCACGCTGTCACAGGAGGCATGGTATGTGTACTATATCCTCAATTATGAATGAATGGGAGTGATCTGCATCACCTCCTGTTCATTCATGATTGTGGTTATAGTAAACATACCATGTCCTCATGTTATGAATGATCAGGAACACTCAGTATAGAAGATTCCTGACAATTTTTGAAAATAATTAAAATAAATAACATTTTCGGTATCGGTTTCCGTATGACAATTTTAAAAATTTCGGTTTCGTTTCGGTTTTAAAATTTCCATTTCGGTGCACCTCTAGTAATAATACAAGATGCTGACAGCCCACAGTGTACTCCTATAACACACAATAATTCCCTAGACCCGAAGTAACTAGTAATACACACTGATCGTTTTAGCTGCTCTTCAAAAACAGCCCATGGCCTCTGTTATGTGGGGTGGATACAGCTGCATGGAGGCAGGGCTGTTTACAGATCACAGTACCCTGGTGGTCCTTATGTATTCCATGTATGCTGTGCTGAGTGAGGTTTACCATGGACCGGATGCAGTCTGCTCAGCCTCTCCTCTGCTTCCTGCTGCCGTATCTGGGAGACACTTCCTGGTTCTATCAACCAGGAGGATTACAGAACTGTGCACTTGCTAAGTACGATCTCGGTGCCACCTTCAGGTCATGTGGGGAACTGCAGCACACATTCAGCTGCACTAGAACTGCTGGAGGGAGCTCAGGACATTGAGCCGACTTGCGATCACGATCTACCAGTGTTAACTTTGCGATCGACTGGTAGACCGCGATCGACCTAATGGCCATCCCTGCCCTAAGTGATTTTCAAAAGTTTTAAAATACCATGATGCTGATACCAGTGCAGTGACCAAAGTTTCCAATGACTCCGTTGCTTGGGGATAAAAAAGCAGCCCGCAAAAGACTTTTAACCCCTTCGTGACGGGAGACGTACACTGTACGTCCAGCCACAAAGGGACCAAATGACTTGTCACGTACACTGTACGTGACGAGTTATTTGCTGCTTTAGAGGGCTGTTAACCGCTGAGAATCAGCTTTTAACATTCATTAATGGATGCCCTTACTACAGAGGCATTCATTAATGAAAGGGTTAACCTTTTTCAGACACCCGATACCTTAATATCGGGTGTCTGAGAGTCAAAGCAGAGCGGACACACATGCTGGCTTTTGCCGGCATTCTGACAGCTCGTATAGATCGAGAGAGATATCA
>NW_017306554.1:1193982-1209294 GCF_000935625.1 Nanorana parkeri
TTTTATTGTCCTAAGTGAGGCGTTAGACACACATATGTGATATAAATATGTAGCCCTATCTGTCCTCTAAAAAACAATATATAATATGTGTGGGTGCACTTTGTAAGAAAGTATATTACTGACGTGGAAGAATCACACAGCAAAAATGTCAAAAGTGTGTCAGTCATTTACGAAAAGAAACTAAAAGCAAGCTCAGTCATGAAGGGGTTAAAACTTACTTTTTCGGTGGGTAGAGAGTCATCACTTCACTGTTTTCAAGATCCTCCAAAAGAACCTTTACATACTACAATTATGAGTCTCTTAGTTGCCTGGTCCCCTGGTGGATGTTGTGGTTTCTCCTGCCAGCCCTATGTCAAAACTGTGTTCTGTAGTTATGTAGGGGCCAACAGATTGAACCCCAGCAAACAGTGGGCAGCACATACATGAGGCACAAGTATCATGCTAAAGATTCTTCTGAAGGCAGTAACTCTTGAACAGAGTGAAGTAGGAACCCATCAGAGTATTAAGAGTCTTCTTTTGCCTGCTGTGCACATCATCTATAAATCAGATCCACAGAAAACAATATTGTCTGAAAAGCTTAGTTGCATATATATACAATTGTTCTACCATATTCATATACACATTTGCATGTAAGGGAGTGACATGTTTGCCCATTGTAGCGCCTCTCAATTGTAAAAAGTAACTATCACTGAACATGAAGTAGATGTTTTCCTGAATTCATTGCAATAGCTTGACCTTTTTAGTCTCTTTTGCCAGGTTTTTTTTGTGATTCAGTAAATGTGCACTTTACTGGGTACTGCAGGTTGCCGCCTCCCCCTGATTGGCCCCCGCCATGTGTCCTAAGAGCTCACCTGTTGCTCCTGGGTGCCTGGGACCTCCATGGTAGGTGTTAGGTAGGAGAGCCATGGAAGATCAGCAATCATCCATTTGCTGACTTCCCCTGGTTAGTATGATCCCTATCCCTGTAGCGCTTGGCACTCCTGCACTTATGGTTTAGAGCTGTCAAACCAAGGCTACTCTGGCCAGGAAAGAAGCTGATCGAGCACATTCTGTGCTCAATTTGCTTTACTGAGTGCAAAGGTAACAATAGGGATTTAATAGACCCCTGATATTCTCTGTTTATCCATTAAGAAAGTATTAAAGGAGAACTATGGGGTTATGTCTTTTCCCCATAGTTCTCCTTAGGGTAACGGGAGGACACAAACTAGCATCCTCCCGTCACCCTAGGCTCAGTATACCGCGAGCTGCAGCTCGCGGTATACTGAGACGCCGCAGCTGAAGCGGATCCCGCCAATTATGCCGGTATCCGCCCAGCTGCGTGACTGACAGCTGGCTCTGCCTATCTAGAGGCAGAGCCAGCTGTACCCGCCCCCTCCCCCGTCCGTTCCGCCAGTCAGCGCTGGCGGATCGGAGCGGGGAGGGGGGAATCCAGCCCCTCCCCTGTCACGGCAGAGAGCCGTGACAGGATCGAGAGTAAGCGAACGCCGGTATGTGCTCGCTCACCTCCCGATCTACTGAGCCGACCTGTGACAGTCTCATTGTCACAGGTCGGCTAGAACTATGAGGTGAGTGAAAAGCACTCACCCCATAGTTCTCCTTTAATAACCGATATAAGCTTGTTAATAAACAGCTTCACCCTGGACTGAGTTGTAGGTTGTAAAAAATCACTCTGGTTGCAAAACCTCAAATGTGTCAAGGATAACATGTTACTACTATTGCCCTTCTCCACTAATTAAGTTTTTTTAGGTAGTAACACTTTTGATCTGATTTTCTGACACGGTCTATGTATGTCCTTTTGCCAAATATCCAAATATCCAAAACCCAGCCCTCACCATATTTCCAAAGTTGTTCAAACTTACAGAGAAGTTATTTATACTCTCCATTTGTATCTCGTGTGTCTGAGTTGTTGTTTACATTGTAACGGTCTGGCAGCCTCGTCTGCTCCTTCTCATATGGGATGTCTCCCCGCGGAATAGAAAATAACTTGTTGACAATGTACCCATGAAGCGATCAAGAACTGAAAATGGTTTAAAAGTTGATTGGATTTTGACTTATTTTTATAATATTGATATTTTGGGCTTTTTTGTGTGTTTCTGTTTACAGAATCTGTATGCTGACACTAAATTGTGTATAATTGGTTAAGTGTATTTAGTCCTGATGATTTCATTGGTGGAACTAAGGTATATTGATGTCACATTCAGTGCTCACATACTGTATATATCTTGCAATGAACTACTTTATTTCAGATCTGCTTTTGGCTTAAAGAAGGGCATATAGCCTGAAATGTCACCACTCTTTATTTGCTCTAATAAATATTTTATGGGTGCGGCAATATGGCAGAGTCGGTGAGGCAGAGTCGGATTCCTGAATCTAGGTTTCAGTAACAGCAAGCATGTTAAAGGAATTGGAGACAAGAAGATCATGCACAGCAGTGAGTTTGTTACAGACAGAGCGGGCATTCCAGAGGGCACATGAGAAGGAAGGACTGGTTCAAGGAAGCAGGTGAATAGGATGCAACAGTGTTTAAAGAACCCACTGACAAATATATTAAAACCATTTCCAAAGCATTGTTTTTGCTAGCAGGCCCTGCTTTGCAACCTGCCATAGCTGTAATGTTAGTATGTCAAACCTAAGAGGAATGAATTTAACTCTACTCTAAAAATTGCCCTGGTCCATAAGGGGTATACAGGTTCAAAAGGTTAGCTGGTTAAAGATATAGGCTAGTAAAAACAAAGTCCATTTAAAGCTAAATTGACGTTTCAACCCTTTTGATCTCTCTATGGTACTATACCTCTGCATAGTATAATGTGTGACTAATGTTTGCTGTTTCTTTCTTTTTTCCATGTGCTCACACTCCAGTGCTCTATGTTGGCATAGATACAACCCATACCCTTTTAGAGCACCTCAAACAGAATTGTATTGTAGTGAAGGGGAGCAGGTGTGTCAGACGAGTTCTGTTACTGAGTACTTATTATTAAGTGCAGTGGGTCTAACTTTGGACTGCATTTTAGACTTCATGCTCAACTACTGTATCTGGAAAGTGGAGGTACATGCAAATGGGAGATTATAAGTACAATGTCTATCTTACTACATATCTACAGTATATCTGTTGTTTTTATTGGGTCTGCCTTTGATTTTGCAAGAAGCATGATTCATGTAGTTTCCTAAAAGCTACTAACTCCTGCTTTCCACATTTCGGCAGCTAGTGCAGCCAATCAAATTGTGAAAAGGAGGTTCTCTTGATTTCAAGAGAAGCAGTCACCAATTGTGATTTGTAATAATTTGGGATGCACCGATACCGATATTGGTGCCGACACTGGGCATTTTCACAAGTACTTGTACCCATGAAAATGCCACGATACTAAGCGTCGATACTGGCACTTTAAATGTTTAAACTAAAGTTGGCGCTGTAAACAGGTTCCACCATTCACAGGAAGGCTGCCAAGGTCCCCAGATGTGAACCGAGGTGCCTGTTTACAGCCCGGGGCGCACATCTCCTTCTCCTTCCTGTTGAACTACGCCGCCAGCAAGACCAACTGGGACCCCTTGTGAGACCCCACACAACCCACCATAGACCCTGCACAGCACACTATAGATCCCTGCATAGCCCAACATAGATCCCTGCACAGCCCAACATAGATCCCTGCACAGCCCACAATAAATCCTGCACAGCCCACCATAGATCCCGCACAGCCCACCATAGACCCTGTATAGCCCAACATAGATCCCTGCACAGCCCACCATAGATCCCACACAGCCCACCATAGACCCTGTATAGCACACCTGAGACCCCGCACAGCCCACTATTTACCCCGCACAGCCAACTATTTACACCGCACAGCACACTATTTACACCGCACAGCACACTATTTACACCGCACAGCCAACCTGAGACCCCGCACAGCCCACTATTTACCCCACACAGCCCACTATTTACACCGCACAGCACACTATTTACACCGCACAGCCCACCTGAGACCCCGCACAGATTTTTGAGACTCTACACAGCCCATCTGACACCCCCACACAGCTCTCCTAAGACCCCATCTAGGCTCCTGAGACCCTTCGCAGCCTCCGGATACCCTGGTCAGCCACCTAAGATGTGTCCGCCTGATGTCCCCACACAGCCCTCCTGAGAGCCTCCGCTGGGGAAATCAGGCGGACACCCCGGAGCAGCACAGAGTATGGGGCTTCATATTGTTCAGCATTAATGTATAATGCATTGCTGGGATTTGTTGTCCTCTATAGCTGGTTGCCATTCTGCATTGCTGTACAATGTATAACTGGGATTTGCAGTCCTCTCTAGCTGATGGTATTATTCTGCATTGCTTTATAATGTATTGCTTGGACTTGTAGTCCTCTTTAGCACGTGGCTTTCTGCATTGCTGTATAATGTATTGCTGAGATTTTTAGTCCCTCTACAGCTTAGAGCCAGTAGCAGAACTACCTGGGGTACAGCGTTTGCAGCTGGGACCAGGCCCTGATGCACCACCACTGTCCTGAACTCAGTAGTCTGTACATGACACTAAAAAAAAGTATCTGTA
This sequence comes from Nanorana parkeri, assembly GCF_000935625.1. Classification (NCBI taxonomy): domain Eukaryota; kingdom Metazoa; phylum Chordata; class Amphibia; order Anura; family Dicroglossidae; genus Nanorana; species Nanorana parkeri. Next base: position 1,198,527 of record NW_017306554.1, read on the forward strand.
ATTGGTATCGGAAAGTGGAAAAACGGTATTGGTGCATCCCTAGTAATAATCTAATTTCCACTTGCATTATCTCTCAGGGATTACTTCATTCTAATTATTATATTCTCTTCCCGTCAAGGCAGAATTATCAGATATATAAGTGCTTGTTACCAGGGGCGTAACTAGAAATCACAGGGAACCATAGCAAAATTTTGTATAGGGCTCCCCAACCCACACCCCCCTCCGGTGCTTGAACTACAACATGTTAGGGCTGTGGAAATTAAAGATTAATTTCTTGATTAATCGTTAAACTTTTTGATCGATTGAAAATATTTTGATTGCTAATTAAAACACTCACCTCTCCGCCGGCTTCTGGGAGTCCCGTCGGCGATCCGGTGACGTCACGGATATCGACGTCACCGGACTCCTCCCCCCAAAAAAATATGATTAATTGAACACGAAAATTTTAATCATTACCAGCCCTACAGCATATATTATCATTATTATTATTATTATTATATAATATGATTAAATGCAGTTTGCAATAGATCACTGTCCCTGAACTCAGGATACATGCATCCAGAGACAGGGATCTATTCAAAACTGCATTTGATCTTATTACTTGAGGACTGCCGCTTACAGACATGGCCACCGTCACCTGGTTATTAATTTCAGTGGGTACAGCGTCCACATCTAAGTGGGACACATGACATTCCTGTTGCAGGAATCTATACGTTTCTGCTGCAGGAATGCCAAAGCGTCCTGTGTAACGAGGCCTAATTCTTTAACAGTGCCACCAATAAAGCTGGGAAAATGGGATTTGCAATTACACAAGGGGGGTTATAATTGTAGCTTAAAATAACACTGGGGGCGGCAGTGTTATTTTAAGTTATAAATACACTGCCACACCACAGCAGGACTACGCAGTGCAATATAACCCACTTTCCCTAATTTCTTTGGTGTGGCAGTGTAAATATAACTTAAAATAACAGGTACACCAGTGAAGCTGGGAAAGTGGGGTTACACAGTGGGTGCAGAGTGGATGGGAGGTGTGGGTGCACAGAATTGGTGGGCACTGTAGGTGAATGCCATTTGGTGCTTTGCCATTAATATAGAACATTTTACTTGAAATGAAGTAACATTTTATTTTAATACCTTAATAAAGTCCACCCACTGCCACAATTTTAAATTTTGGTGGTGTGTTTTTTGCGCCAGATTCCACTTATCCTTTCCCTATGATGACTTTATTGAGCCACCTTATATATGATGTCAGATTTTTGTGGCTGCATATTGGTATAATTTAAAGACCAAATTCGGTTTCAGTTGTCTGCTCTCCATTCGTGCCCCTACTGGAGAGCATATATGAGTTGCTATATTTTTGTTATACTTACCTGTATCCACCCTGCCCTAAGTAGGGTTGTCTGTTTAAATTTAGAAGCTGTCAGGCTGTTGTCAGTATGATTCTGACTGATAGTTTGGCTGTCTGAAGTCTCTCCTGGGCTCTGGTGATTGTTTGCTTTTGCCTGCTGCTGGTAAGTGTACCTGGCAAAGGTGTGCGAGGCTGTACTAATCAGAGTTAGGAATGTTTGTACCTTTTTAGCCAACCACTAGGAGGTTTATGGGGAAGTCAGTCTTCCCCTGGGCCTCCTGTCTGAGGAAGGGGTGTTTGTGGATTGTCTGAAAATCCTAGGCCTGCTGCCTAACGAGGGTGACCATGTGCTTGGACTCAGGCCTGGGTTTGAGACCTAGAATGTGAAACCTGGGGATGGAGATGCCATGTAGGAACTGCAGCCTGAACATGGACTTAAAAGCTGGGTAGAAGCTTTGTCCTTGACTAAAGTATGGTGATTTCTCCCCAATGAATTGGTAGCTGCAATATCCAGTATCTTACAACCTGGAACTCTTGTAACAGAATGCCAAGCTTGCTTATAGGTTTTCTTCTTTTCTTTTTCTTGTTTTTCTAGTTTGCTTATAGGTTCTCTATTTATGAAGGTTGTAAGTAGTAGTTTCTCTCTTTTTATGGAGTCTGTAAGACCATGGGTGTCCTGTGCTCTAACCCTTGCTACCAAAGTTCTTTAAAAAAAAGTTACTGCAAGCAAAAGTGTCGGTGTGTGCTTTGGGTAACTGTGTATCCTAAACAGGTTAGGAGGGCCCAATTTATCCACCTTAGTGGATGAGTGCTATATACCTTTTGCAGATACACATACGAATTGATTGGATTTAAAAACAGGAGGTAAAGGGCCCCAAGGCATAGGCCAACAAATTGTTACTACCCCTTTCTATAAGTCCTGGAGTCTTTGTGATCTTACTTACATGTTCTTGGCCCTTAATACAGTATGATTATTAACATCCCCAAATAGGTCCTTACTACCTCTGTTCTTCTGCTACTGCTTCGTACACCTGCTGCTTCTGGGGTGAATGGGTAGAACATGTATGCAGAAACTCACATGTAGCGCTGCAAAACATGTTTCTTGTGCTTGCGTTATTACCCAGAGATCTTGCAACACAACATGGCAAAATCATTAAACCATCCGCTTTAACTCTTTCAAGTTCATTTTACAGCACATCTGTTTTGTAGTAAAATGATTGCGGAGGTTGGAAATGATCAAACTACTCACAACATATTTCATTCTTGCTATACTTTAAAATTAGCTATCAATATCATAATCTGGGCTCATTAGGTGCTGTACTAGGAAGGTTCTCTGTGATTCTGCGGTTAATTCTTTTGCACATTTCCCCTAGGCTGTTTTTTTCTTTCTGGTTTCCTAATTCATTTGTAATTCTTTGAAAACTATTTCCAAGTTTGGGATAAATCTTGAAAGGATAACCCGTCAGGACTTATTATGTCTTGATTGACTCCCCCTCCCTCTCTGTTGAGGAAATGCACAGAATATGTTTTTTCTCAAGGACTGACTTGAATAATTAGGTGGAAGGAAAACTTTCTTTGGGTCTGTATCCCATGAACCTCCATCATTTCACTAAATAAATAAAGTATTTTCCTTAAACAAGAGCACCAGTTAAAGAACCACTTTGGTATACATTAAAACAACACTCAGATTGTCTTGGTATAAATACCACAACAGAATAATGAGCACAATTCATATTGCAGGAATGGAGTTTTTATTGACATACATTAGATAGTAATGAGGAAAGTGCATAGCCCACCCAAATAGCAACTTTTTAGGGAGATTGTTTTTTAAAGGCGTTTTTCATAGTCTAACAATTTAGGCTGGAGAACTGTGTATGGAAACTTTAGGCAAATATTGTCCATAAACATCAACTTCATGAAAGTCATTTTACATAAGTAAATGCAAGGACTTTTCTGCTTTATGTACATGGTATAATAAAATATATAAAAAACATAAAATAATATGAAACATGTTCATTTGTCAAAGAGATATTTATTTAAATTTTTACGTCTGATTTGACTTGTCATGTGCCACCCGCTAAAAGCAGCCCACGTGGGATAATAATTACCTTTCCCTTCCCAATCCAACTAGCTTTCCTCTAACAAGGTCCTGGCTAGCTCATCTTCATACCCCTTCATTCTAATGGATATGCTATAGTCTGAGAGATGGTTGTAGGCCACCATGAGCATAGCTTACTCATATGAATAAATGGGGCCACGGCACACATGCACAATATCAGGAGGAGTCAGCTGTGACTGTTGGAAAGATCACTGGATAGGGGACATGCAAGAAGGGCCCTTTCACACCTGCCCACTCTGATGTATTGCATTCACTCACACGCGTTAATGTGTTATATCATGTGGAAATGTGCATTCCATTTCAGGAGACCTATCATTTGAATGGGCTGCCAGTGCATCAGAAAGTTGCACCTTTTTTCTATTGTACTGCATCGCATATTATGCTAGGCATGCTGTAATCAGGGGTGATGGAGGTGGTGGGGGTGTTATTAAAGCTGAAGCTTAGTTACATTTCTTTCCAATTAAGTCAATGGGGTCTATTCACGAAGCTGCCGAAGGATCTAGCCGTAGCTTCGGCCGATCCTTCGGAGCCAATGGCCGGCCGACAGCCTGCTTCTAACAGCTGGGCAGAGCCAGCGGTGATCTTACGGCTGGCTCCGACCACTTGCAGAGAGATAAGCGTCCCTGGTTACCTGCTAACCAGGGACACTGATCTCCAAACAGCAAACTCTCCCATACCAGCACTTCAAAGATGTGCAACAGTAGAAGTAGCTAACTATTGTGTTATTGCTTCTTGTTTGAGAATTGCATTACTTGTGAAAATCCAATATTTGGCTTGCAGACCACAAAAAAATGGCCTCCACTAATGCTGCCCTGTTGCATGGCAAATTGGAATCTTACTGTGCTGCTGTATACAGAAGATGCATGTCTAACAAAGCCCTGTTATACACTAATGCCAAAAAAGTTGGGACTCCATGTAATATCTACATAAAAACAGAACGCAATGATTTGTAAATCTCATAAACCCAGATTTAATTCACAATAGAAAATAGAAAACATATAAAATGTTTCAACTGAGAAAATGTACAATTTTAAGAACAAAATAAGGTCATTTTAAAATTCATGGCAGCAACACATCTCAAAAAAGTTGGGAGAAGGCCATGTTAGCCATGGTGTAGCATCCCCTCTTTTAGCTTGCATTCACATCTGAGCGACATGAAATATGCACACATAAAGTCACACACTTTTGCAAACAGATCTTGCCACATTCGTGTGAATGGGAGAATGGGCATAAAACGCGGAAACTCACATTTTTGAACATTTCCATTAAAGTCAATGGGGTAAAGAAGCGCAGAATCTGCCAAAAAGTAGCTCATGTACTTTCTTCAGTCGGCAGGCATTTTGCTTCAAGCTACAAAACTTTCAGATGTGAACATGGCCATGGAAATAATTGGGTTTTTTTAAGCGTTTTTTTCAGGCAGAAAAAGTGCTACAAAACGCTCAGTGTGAATGAGGGCTTAACAACACTCTGTAAACATCTGGCAACTGAGGAGACCAGTTGGAGTTTTGGGAGAGGAATGTTGGCCCATTCTTGCATGATATAGGATTCTAACTGCTCAACAGTCCTGGGTCTTCGCTGTCGTATCTTTTATTAGGAGATGCGCCAAATATTTTCAGTTGGTGAAGGGTCTGGACTGCAGGCAGGCTAGTTAAGCACCCAGACTCTTCTATTAAGAAGCCATGCTGTTGTCATAAATGCAGTATCCAGTTTAGCATTGTCCTGCTGAAATATACAAGGCCTTCCCTGAAAAAGACGTAGTCTGGATGGGAGCATATGTTGCTCTAAAACCTGGATGTCTTTGCAATTTTACATTGAGGAACATTATTCTGAAATTATTTGTTTGACAATTTTTAGATGCAGTTTTTCACAGATTGGTGAACTTCTGCCCATCTTTACTTCTTAGACGCAATTTGGGGGAATTTATCAAAACTGGAGCAAACAGAATCTGGAGCAGGTGCCCATGGCAACCAATCAGCATCTCTCTTCAGTTTGTTCAGGTAAGATTTGAAAATGAGAGAGAGAAGCTGATTGGCTGCAGTGCACAGCTGCTCCAGGTTTTGTCTGCTCCAGTTTTGATAAATTCCCCCCCCTCTGACTCTCTAAGTCCCTCTTTTTTATACCCACTCATGTTACTGACCTGTTGCCAATTTACCTAATTAGTTGTAAAATGTTCTTCCTGCTCTTCCTTGTTAGTATCGCTTGCTTTGCCAACTTTTTGTTGCCCTGTCCCAACTTTTTTGAGAAATGTTACTGCCATCAATTTCAAAATGACCTTATTTTTTTCTTAAAATGGTAAATTTTCTCATGTTAACTACCTGCTGTCCAGCCGGACAGCGGCTTTATGAGGACGGGTGGGCGTCTTTAGACGTCCTATCCCGTTCCGCCGCTAGGCGGCGGGCACGAGCGGGAAACCGGCTTTGAATGTAAACAGCCAGCGTTGGCTGTTTACATACAAGCGTTCGGGTGTCTGTACAGATGCCCGATCGCTTGTAATATCCGGTCGGGTGTGCGGGCCCCCCCCTCCGTCGCCGCCGCTGCTGTCGATCCTGGGCTCCGCTGTTCCCGGTGTGAGCCAGGGACCAGCACAGCAGCTCTGCGGCTGGAGATCAAACGGAGCTCAGTACACGAGCTCTGTTTGATCTCCTCTCCTCTTCTGAATGCAGGCAGTGATGTGTATTACATCACTGCCTGCATTCAGTGCCACTCTCCGGTACAGAAGAGAAGCTGGTGAAGCAGGTCTCTGCTTCATCAGCTTCTCTGGGGGTCCCTATGTGACATTAGGGGTCTTAAGACCCCTGATGTCTCCATAAAGAGGACCTGTCACTGCAAATTGGCTATCACATAGGGAGCTTGCTTGCTCCCTATGTGATAGCAATAAAGTTCAGTGAAAAAAAAAGGTTTAAAAAAATTTGTTACAAAAAAAAAAAAATCACATATCAAAGCAATAAAAAAAACTAAAGTCCCCTGCCCCCACACGCAAACATGCGTCAAGCCCGCCTACGTGCGAAAACGCTGATTACATCCATTGCGCCGCACATGTTACATATCGCCGCGAACGTCAGAATGAGAGCAATAATTCTAGGGCCATCAATCACGACACTAACCTGATGAGCGGTAAAAGCTTTTAAAGTGTCGGCTATGGTCAATTTTTTAACGGGTGCGCGCAATTTTAAAGCTTGACATGTTTGGTGTCTATTTACCCGATGTGACCCTGTCTTTTATATTTTACCAAAAAATTGGGTAATAATAAATGGTTTATAACATAACGTAGGGAGAACAGGTTTTTTTTCAAAATGTTCGGTACTTTTTTTTATTATACAGTAAAAAAACAACCTGTAGTGGTGATTAAATACCACAAAAAGAAAGCTCTATCTGTCCCCAAAAAATGGAATAAAATTCATTTCAGTACAGTGTTGCATGACGGAATAAATGTCAGTCAAAGTACTGCAGCGCTGAATACTGAAAAATGGCCTGGTCAGGAAGGGGGTATAAACACCCCGGTCAGCAAGTGGTTAAACATTTGATATGTTTTTTATTGTGAATAAAATATGGGTGTAAGAGATTTGCAAATCGTTGCATTCTGTTTTTTTTTTTAGATTTTACATAGCATCCCAACGTTTTGGGAATTGGGGTTGTATTTTGAGATAATGTAGATAGATAGAGAGATAAATAGATATGCAAGTGGGAAATAATACGTTTAACTATAAGTGAATTAGGCAATAATGTAACAATGTTTGAATTGTTCCTCTGTTTTCACTGAGGCCTTTGAGTCTTTTTGTGAGTGGCCTTCAAGCTAGAAAGATTAGCTAGCTAGATCAAAAATGTATTTTCTTTGAATGCAGATATGATTACTTGTTTGCTTCTGTTGGCTAAAATGTTAGTGAGAGGAGAGACTAAAGTTGGAGCCCCCTTTTAGCCCTTTCTAAAATGTTTTGCTCTCAGGCATTGCAGTTGAGGGCAGCTTGGCGTTAATGGGTGCACACGCTGTGGTTGGTCTACTAAAGAAACAGAGACTGTTCAATAAGCTTAGTAAAAAAAAAAGAGGAAGCTGTGTTTACTTTGAATACAGTTAGTTGTTGCCATTTCTAAGAGGGATGCAAAGCTTAGAGGTGCACATTTAAGAGCTCTGGTGTTCATTCCTAAAAGTGCATGTGCAAATTCTCAGCAAAATTGTATCCTAAGGTTCTAAATGTTGCTGAAAAAGGGCATTGATGCACCCCTTGCCAGAAGAACAATTGAAAATATGGAATGTAGCCTATAACCTTTTGCTAGAGAACTCTAACCAAATGGTTTGTGAATTTTCATGAGAGTTGATGAGTTGCTTATGAGCATTTACAAAGAACTGTTGTCAAATGAATGCTGCAGTTATAAATCTGTGGTAGCAATTTTAGAAACAAAGTGGTTTAGGTTATTATAAGCAAAACCCCACTATCGTATTCTGTGAAACTCTTGTCATACCATTTTACAGATAGATAGACAGACAGATAGATTGATGTGTATGCAGAGTTTTTTCAACCCTGGTCTTTGAAGTGCTGAAATAAATCTAAAAATGTCTGTGAATTTTTACTAGCCTATATAATATGAAAATAACCTTATTTGAAAACTATAAACTCAGAGAAAATCAGCATCATATGTTTTTCAAAGAATGGTGTTTTTGAACATATTTAACAGATTATTCACAGCCCTTTGCATTCACAACAGATTATTGCGCTATGTGTTACCCTTCACCCGTTTTGTGCTAAACCATTTAAACTGCAGAACATTTCTGGGATTCTTCTACACTGATAAAAATAGAGAACCATCTTAGTTTTCTGTACCTGTGAAAAAGATTTATTCAATGTTAGAAAATGTTTTGTCACAATATTCTTTCTCTGCACAGCAGCTTACTGCAGGTTTTGTGGGGTTTCTGGAATGTGTAGACTCTGGTCAACTTGGATTGAAGCCAATCTTTAACTGAATTCTTGACCAAGATAAACAGTATGTTCATAAAATTTCAAATCTTTTTAGATTGAAACCCAAGGTGACATTACATTATAGTACAACCCCTGCCAAAAAACATAATTTGTTTCTAGAGCCCTATGGGGTCTTCAAAATCCAAGGTTCCCTATTATGCATATGCATTATGCATATAACAGCTAGACCTTGCATGGTCCCCTCCTGCCTTTGGCACTTTTCTATTAGGGCTACTTTTTACCCCAGGTATATGGCCCCAGGTCTGGGAGCCATATACATATACAGGTATTACTAAAGCTGAGGCTCCCAGACCTGAATGGCATTCGGGAGCTCCTGGATGGCATTCGGGAGCTCCCGAATGCAATTCAGAAACTCAGATCCTGAATGCCATTCAGGTCTAGGACATTCAGCTTTAGTATTAATATCCGTATTTGGTTTTCTGTGGTATTCGCAGCAAATATTTGTAAACTCATCCAAAACTAACGAAATCCGGATTTCGTCCAAATCCGAAACCCGAACCGAATTGAATTTCGGATCCGAATCCCAAATTCCGAAATAGCAAAATATCCAAACCGAATTTTCCAGCAGCTAAAATGTCTATTCTCAATTCCTTGTTATCTAAGAATGTCTTTCATAAGGTTTACATTACCATAAATGGGTGGCTGTGTAGACATATTCTGAGCCTTCTGGGGCCTTCTGGCACCTGTTGCATTAGAGTTCTCCATGTACGGTACTATTCTAATTGGTGCAATCAGGGATGCTATAGGCGTGCTGCGTAACTTTTGATAAATGCGGGCATGAGATTTTAGGGGGGAATGGGGTTTTGGTGGTGTAGTTTTATGCTAAAAGGGCTTTTACAGGAATTTTATTACATCAGCTCTCAATATTTAAAAAAAAACAAAAGAACATATGGTTCAGTTTGATTTATTTTGAGCAATTTTATTGACAGATACAAAATACCAAAAGCCAAAAAAACTGTTTTAAACTTGCCACAAACATGATAGAACAATGTACTGAACAACAAAGTAGAGGATTCCCTCTTCTATTCATAGTCCATATATTGTAACCTTATAATACTTAATAAGCACACTATATTGATTTTGGGATTACACAGTCAATGAGATTGATTTACTAAAGGAATTGAGACTTGTTCACTCAGCGAAGAAAGAGGTAAATAAGACAAAAAAGTGGTGTCAAAGTGATACCTATTAATGGCTCACTAAAATATTAAAATTTACCAGCTGTCAGAACACTGTGTGTGCATTTACTTTGCAAAGATAATAATATTATATAAAGTGATAAGGTGCTCACTTTAACTATGTAATCATGGGCAATTGAAATAAAAAAGCTATTAATGAGCCATCTTAGCATGGTGAAAAAAGGTTTGGGGAGTGGAATCGGAAACATCTCGTGAGAAAACGAAATTCTTGGCAGAAGATTAATTTTTACAAAATCGTATTCTTCCCAGCCAAGTTAATGTGGTTTTGTTTACTTTTAACCATCAGGTCCCTCCTAACTGAGGGCGATAATGGGGCATTATTTCTTTCATAGAGGAGTTAGTAGTCATTGGTTAACTGGATGCCAAGGTATTTCACTGTTTGTCTTTTCTATTTGAATAGGAAGGATTGTTGTAGGGAGACAGCTACGACCATAGGCAGAGAGAGGAGTAGGATTTCATGCTTGATTAGATTAATTTTAAAGTTTGAGATTGCTCCGAATTATTTTAGTTTTGACATTAGGTTTGGCAGAGTGCATAATGGATCAGACATGTATAGAAGGATGACGCCTGCATGCAAAATAATTTGCGTTCTATGGATCCTATGGTAATCCTGTGTATGCACAGTATGTATGTAGGATTTGCCCTGACCTTGTAGAGTAAAGCCTCAATGACCAAGGTGAACAACAGAGGAGACAATGGGCATCCCTCTCTTGTTACACTTACTATGTGAAAATGTTATGAGAGGGAGTCATTTACTTTTATTACAGCAGTGAGTTGGCTTTAGAGGGCAAGTCTCCATTTGAGCTTTTAAAACCAGTCCACCCTATCAAATGCCATCAGCAGAGAAGACTTGGAAGCTGCTAGTGTTGAGTGCTCGGCAGATGGGGAGCTGCAGAGAAACATGGCCTCACTTAGACATAGCTAAGACATGCCCTTTTTGGTATTTTTTTATTGGACAAAATGTACAAAAGCATAAAACATTTTACCTCTGATCATAAAAAAACAACATACTTACATACCCAAGCAATGTATACCCATTGTGACTGAGTGTCAGTGACATACTGCATCATGCATGATCCTGGAAAGGTTCAAATCAATTTAAAAAAAAAAAAAAAAAAAAAAAAAAACA
>NW_017306554.1:1209308-1219906 GCF_000935625.1 Nanorana parkeri
CCTGTAAAAGTTAAAAAAAATTTAAAAAAAAAAAAAAAAAAAAAAAATCAGCAGCTGCTGCTATCTGACACTACCAGGTGTTTTGCATAGTATGTTATCTATTACGCACTGTGGTTCCTCCCACCACACCGTGCATGCTTTGCATGGGTTTCGTTTACGTGTTTGACTGACAGGGTATGAAACTTAGTTACAAACTCCCCGTTCATGCATATTCACTACATTTAAAGAGAGTGTTTTGTCTGCTCAAAAATAGTTGAGTTTTTTTCGATGCCCACTGGATTGTTATCAATGTCAATATTGTTAAAACCTCATGTAAATACCTTCCTGTTAGCCAGAGCATCCTGTTTGTCTATTAATGCAGAATATTCAGTTATAAAGTAATACATTGGCAAGAATGTGATAAGTTGGGCACTAATAAAAAAGAACTGTGAGCATGGGATTACATGGGTTGTCTTAATACTTTACAAATAGCTGATTTCAGGCTGAATATTTGTAAATTTCTTGCTTAATGTATTATTTATAAAATGCCATGTTGGATCACTTACATAGAGAATAGAATTCAGATCTAATAGTTCCTGGAATACTATTAGTGAACTGATCAAAAGGCAGAAACATGTTTTCACTAAAACTTGATTTTAACCCTTTAGAATCATAGGTGCTTATTGTAACCAGATAGCTGAATCTACGCTCTTTGTAAAAAGACCAAGTCATCACTTGGTCCTAACACATAAGCAGTTTGCGGGACACATGGTATCCTACGTTGTCACAGTGTTAGTTTCTTCTTACTAATTTACTTTCTAACTTCATGAAAAATATTTGATAACTGGATTCAACCCAAAACTAAAATGCCAGTTTTCTAAAGGGTTATCTTATCAAATTAATCCTATTTTTGATTCTCAGTTCTTCAGATGTAACATAGATAAGGGCACTAAATGCGGAATTCTCCTGCCAGACTACCATGCTCAGGGATAGAGCTTTGTCTTGTAACCTATCCTCTGAGGGCTCAAGGAGACAAAGAGAGCAGTAAGCAAAATCACTGGGCCTGGTTACCATAATTTCTATAAAAAATGAGTCACTAAAGGAGGACTTTGGTTTCCTCAGTCCATAAAGTCTAAGGAGCCCCCCAAAAGGTGTACTTATCTACGTGGTATTCTAAGGTCATAGACCCTATTTTACCCATTACAACTTACAATAACTGAGGGCAGAAGTTGACTACAGCAGGACATTTAAGCAAAAGTTAGGAGCAGGATCAAGTCCCGGCCAAGGTAAGTAGCAAATGATTAGACATGATTACCAGATAAAAAACCAGAAACTCATCTGGTCAAACCAAGGTCCAAGAAGAAACATTATTTGCAAATGTCAGACGAGAGGTTCAGATTCAGGAATTAAGGTAAAAAGAAAGAAAAACACAGTCAAGACAAGTCAGACTAGAAGGTTGATCAAATCAGCATGCACTTAGCTTTGGAGCACAGAGATTTCTCAGCAATAGACACCCTCAAAGGCTAACTCTTCCGGTGCATATTAGGCCTCCAGCTATCCATGTACATTGCATGTAATTGATTGAAACCAAAAATCCAAGTACTTAGGTGTACTTGCTGACCCACACATCTACAGTAGTCAGAGTCCCCAAACCATGACTGTCTATTGCTTACAGCTTTTTTCTTATAGTATCAGAAGGACAATGTTGCAGAGTTGTCACATCTTTCTGTGCAATACTGAGTGCCTCCAACCACTTGTGGCCATCATTATCACTCCTTATATACAGAAGTGTCCTTTACAGAAGCTTTTATTAAGCCACTTATGGCCTAAAGTTTATTTTATACATGAATTGATTAGTGTTGAATTTTGCATGGATAGACGTTTTCAGCTCTCCACCTTTGTAAAAATAATTAGAACTTGTCTAGTATCTATTATCTAAACAGTTTAAGTGCATAAGTAAATTAAATAATCTAAGTAAATTGTGAAAGGGTGATGTATGGCTGTAAGGGTGATGTAATGACTCCTTTCCGCACAGATTTATATGCAAATGATCGTCTGACATTAGTGACAAAAATTGTATAATTGAGATGCATATAAACAATGCTCTAATGTGGTTTTGTTAAAACACTAATATTTACTGGTCTTTTTTTAGTTAATTGCCTCTCTGCACATCATGTGATATTAGGGAGGACATGTTTGTGTATTTGTGCATTGTTTATGTTAACATCCTTTTTTTTTGGCAATTGCTTTTTTTTTTCCAGGTCGTGTGTGGTACTATACAGATCTGAGGACATATTAATACTAGGTTTACTGGTTTGGTGAATCATTTCTACTGGGGATTTTTTTTTATTATTCTAATATACTTCTAATAATTTACTTTTTTTGTAACACTTTACTTTTTGGAATGTGTTTATCATATATTGCTTTTATCACTGAATAAGTTCATCTGTTTAGTAAGATCTTCATCTTATACACTACTGGTCAAAAGTTTTAGAACACCCTAATTTTTCCAGTTTTTATTGAAATTTACACAGTGTAATGTCTAAATGTACTCTGAAAATAAAACATAGAACAAACAAACACATCGACATCCAAAAAAAAATCATGCAATTGTTTTTTAACAAAATGTAATCAACATTTTTGACTCATCAGTAGCCACCTTTTGCAGATATAACAGCCAAACACACTCATTGCATTCTTTCTACAGCGGAAATAAAATATTGTTTGGAAAGTTCTTCCCTACATTGTTGCAGAAGTCCCCACAAATGTGTTGCACTTGTAGGTTGCTTTGCTTCCAGCTCAATGGGGTTTAAGTCTGGAGACAATTCCATGATTTAAAGCCTACCGTCTTGTTCTTTTCTTCTAAGGTAGTTCAGACACAGCCTGGAGGTATGTTTGGGGTCATTATCTTGCTGTGGGATGGCCCCCTGACCAACTAGGCATACACCAGAGGGTATTGTATAGCGCTGCAAAATGCTGTGGTTGTAGTTTTGGTTCAGGGTGCCGACTCTGGATACAGCAAAAAAGCCCTATACCATCACGCTTCCTCCTCCATGTTTGACACACAGAGGAACCATCTTTTCACCTACTCAATAGCATACAAAAAAAACGCGTGATGAACCAAAGATCTCAAATTTTTATATTAATCGGTCCTAAGACATTCTTCCAGTCTTCAGTAGTCCACTGGAGTAACATACTTACCTTCTCTTCATTCTGGCACCAGCAGGTGGTGCGGCCTCCCTCTCTGACACAGCCAGCGTCATGCAGCTTCACCTTCCTAGCTGGCTCAAGCCGAGGAATTCAGTTCCCAGGCGTGCGAGCAATGTGCTCATGCTGGCAGCAGCGCTCTCTCACGACTTCCATCCTTAGCTTGCAGCCTCACAGAAATTCTTATTCCTTTGGCTTCCCTGCAGGGCCTAGTTGCTATCCAACATTAACTTACCTGAGCTGGTAATGCTCTACATCCAGAATCCTTTGCAACTTCCTTTTGGAGTCAGACTTCACCAAAGCTCAATCCTGCCTTACCCTGGATTCCTACAGTTCATCTAGGACCTCGGCCAGTGAGTTTCCTGCATGTTGTTTCCAATAGCAACCACTCCCACAAGATTTATTTTACTACTCAGGAATTTCAGTTCCCTTTCTGTGAACTTTGACTAGAGAACGTCTGATGCTGTGCGTTGGACCTGCTTCACTCTCAATCGCAAGTATGCCTCCTTACTGATTCTGTGTCCATATTCATGAATTGTGTCTATAAGGACTTTTGTCAGTTACACTTATTTCAAGCCAAGTGACTTTGTGTACTTCCTATCCACAAGTAGATATTCCACACTGATCATGCATACTCCATCATGAACTGTGTCTTTAGCCCTTTAAGGACAAAGACCTTTTTTTCATTTTTTGTTTACATGTTATAATCCACATTTTAGGCCTGACAATTACTTAACACCCCCAAACATTATATATTTTCTGAAAGCCAAGACCCTGTAGAATAAAATGGTGACAGTTGCAAATCTTTAAGCCCCACATCCAATCACTAGCCAAATCTTGCCGACTCAACCTCCGTAACATTTCTAAAATATGCCCCTTTTTAACAAACAAAACCACAAAGCTTCTAATTCACTCCCTTTAACTCCTTCCTTTTTGACCTACCACTAAACTTCCTATCCCTCCTTCAAAAAACAATATAGAACAATGGGCTGAGGAGCGCAACTACCTGGGTGCGTGTTAATAGGCCTGGTGTAGCTAGCAGTGAGAACTCATACAAATGGTTACTGGGAGCTCTGCTACCCTAGGAATGCTGGTGTCTAGTGTGTAGAAGACAATGGACTCACAGTTAGAAGGTCTCCTGGCATCTGAGTGTCAATTTCCTGGAAAGGAGCTTGGCTCGATGGATGGTTCACTGCACTGATGCCAGTATTGGTGAAAGTGCCCTGATACTAAAAACCAGCTCTTCTGCTGCCCGCACATCTCCCCCTACTGAGACCTTTCCCACCCTTTCTGAGACCCTCCACACACACCCCTCGTAAGACCCTCTGACCAAGACATCAGGCTGACACCCTGGAGCAGCAGCAAAGAGTATGTAGCAAATTAATATACTATTATTCTGCATTGCTGTACAATGTGTTGCTAGGATTTGTAGTCCTCTATAGCTGAAAATATTATTCTATATTGCGATATAATATAATACTGGGATTTGGAGTTCTCTATAGCAGGTGCCATTCTGCATTGCTGTATGATGTATTGCTGGGATTTAAAGTTCTCTAGAGCTGTTGGTATTATTCTGCATTGCTGTATAATGTATGGCTGGGAATTGTAGAGCTCTATAGATGAAAGTATAAATCTACATTGCTATATAATGTGCTGAGATTTGTAGTCCCTCTACAGCTTGGAGTCAGTGGCAGAACTACCAGGGTCGCACAGTCGGTAGTGCACTGATGAGGCATCCCTCCGCTACCGGTGTGCTATAATTTTCCTCGCAGCTCACAGCCTGGAAGTCCAGCGGCCTACAGTGGGTGAGAGTGCCTAAGTTCCAGACATGTACCTGAGTAACGCCAGAAAAATGTAGAGAGCCCAGCAGGAGAAGAGTGCCATCCCCCAGCCAGTCACCCCTTTCACGGACTTCCTAGTGAGTCCTCACATCACCCGACCATCGACACCATTACATGGATGGCAAAAGTGGCAGGTGGGAGCAGGGGAAGAGTCAAAGCAGGAGGGGGGCCAAGTCGCTGCACCATGGGCCTCTGGGTTGTATTTGCCCCCTGGGCTAAAAGTTGTCAGTCATCCCCAACAACAGTAAAAAAATTACATTAAAAGTCATAAAACCGAGAGATTGTCTCGCTTGGCCTACTGTGTGCAGTTTCTTTTTTTTTGGTTCAATCAAATTTTTATTAGAGGTTTTCAATACAAATCAAGAAAGACATTCATATATAAAATGTGACATCTATAAGTACAACAACAAACAAAGAAGGAAGGGGTACTCCCGGGAGGTATATCACTGAGCAGAGGAAGCACTTCTCCTATCCGACCCAGACAGGGGGCTAAAGTACCTATTGTGACGGCCCGCCTGGTACCCCGACTGGGTACCTCCGCCAAAGAGCGTCTCCTGCCCGCCAAACCCCACTCTCAGCCAGTGGATTCGCAGTAACCCACCCGTAACCCCCAATCACGAGGCAAAACTCATGTTGAAGGTTCAACATAGAAAGAGCAACAACTTTATTAAACACAGGACATTCACTTTTGAGACACTGGGAGGGCTACAACCCCTCCCCTCCCCCTCATGACA
Organism: Nanorana parkeri; assembly: GCF_000935625.1. Classification (NCBI taxonomy): domain Eukaryota; kingdom Metazoa; phylum Chordata; class Amphibia; order Anura; family Dicroglossidae; genus Nanorana; species Nanorana parkeri. The sequence goes on from NW_017306554.1 coordinate 1,215,070, forward strand.
AACACAGATAACAGCTTACACAGGGAATCAGACATTTACATACACAGTCACAGTACAATAGGGTGAGCATCAGATAACAGGTGAGGGGGGGGGAAAGCTATGCAACTTCTATACAGCTGACTTCACTTAATTAAGTCTCCATTTTGAATAGACAAACCATGTGGCCAAGTCCTTGTCCTCCACCATTTTAAAACATATATTTCCCAGAGGGCAACAGTCACTATCTGCATATAAAATGTACATTTAGCCCCAAAATCTCCTGTTCTCTTGCTGGGCCATAATCGGTGGGTAAGAGGCCAGTCTGCAGCCCCCTGCAACTAGCACAGTGACGGTGCAGTCCGTCATACCTATCACAGAAGCATTAGTGGAAGATAGCCAGGCCGTCAAGGTAAAGGGCATCAAGTGTTATGTAGCCGATCTGCCATCCTGGTATATTTCGTAGGCGCCTCAACTCAAATAGGAGGTTCATGTGCAGTAGGACATAGGACGTGGATTTCAGATATGAGGCATGAGTCAACCAGGGCAGGGCCCTCGGCGGGAGGAGGGGTACAAGAGAGTGGGGAATCAGGAGGATGAGTGGAATAGGTCAGTCATATAAGAAGCATAGAAAGGGGGAGTAGGATTGAGAAGGCATGTAGAAAAAAGGGTGTGGTCCAGCTACCCCAGAATACCAGGAAATCAAGAAGAGACAGCTTCCGAAAAGGCGGCCGACTTCCTAAATATAAGCCAGACAGACCAGGTATGGACGTATTTAGGACCATTCTCTTGCTCCGCTGCCAAGAGGCCCTCCAGATCAGCTTTGCGGTCCATCTCTACAGCCCACTCAATGAGAGTGGGGACCACCTGTGTATGCCAGTGTCGAGGGATAACTGTCCTAACAGCCGTGAGAAAGTGTCGCAGGAGGCCTCTTTTCGCTGACTTGAGGGACCCAGGAAGCATCGAGAGCAGCAGAATCTTAGGATCATTAGCTATTGCTATACCCGTCACTCTAAGGTAGATCCCCAAAATCCCCCGCCAAAACTCCTGAAGCTTAGGGCAGCTCCACCAGATGTGTGTCATGTGACCCAGAGATTCCCCACAGCGCCAACATGAATCTGAGGTATCCGGGTAAATACGGTGGAGAACTACCGGGCATCTGTACCATCTAGTTAGGATTTTCAAGTTCTTCTCATGGGCTTTACTGGCAATAGAGAGGGAGTGGGTAAGTACAAATGAGCGCTCCCATTCGGCCTTCGTCACGGAAACCCCCAACTCCCGTTCCCACATTGAAGTGTAGGCCGGTAGAGTAGGGGAGGTCGCTGCGGAGAGGACAGAGTAGATAAGAGAAACCGAGTGTGTTGGAGGTGATGAGGCCAATAGCAGAGAGCCGAAAGCGGTGGGGGAGTCTTGGAAGCAGTCCGTCGTGGGGAAGGAGGCGACAAAGGAGCGAAACTGCCCCTCTGCCAACCAAGTTCCCCGGGTGGTGTCCGAGTGTGTATCTGAGTTCATTGGCTATGCCCTCAAGGCAGAGGTCAGGCGACGGTGTATCGATCTATCTCAGCGACCCAGCGTAGGTGCGGTCAAGCTGGAGGGAAAGCCGGATTACCAAAGAGCGGCGTCATCGGACCCAAGTAGGAGGAGATGCCCAGGCGGGCAACATATCGAACCCAAGACCGCAGAGCGTGCAAGGTCAAATGAGGAAAAGTGGGGGACCGGACCCTGGAGCTAGGTGGTATCCAGGGTAAGGCCAGCAGGTCAGCAGTAGTGAGAGTGGCTTCCATTTGGACCCATTGTTTGTCCCCAGCTCGGTGGAACCAATCCACAATGCGGACCAAAACCGCCGAGGCATAATAGAGGAAGATGTCTGGTGCGCCGGCTCGCCCTCTGCGCTTCGGCAGGGCCAGTGTTTTGTAGCTAAGCCTGGGACGAGATGGCCCCCACACAAATTTTGTGAACAGTTGTTGAACCCGCCTCAGGTATATAGTAGGAAGGGCAATGGGCAGCGTTTGGAATAAGTATAGGAACTTCAGAATAATGTCCATCTTGAGCACATTGATCCGGCCCAGCCAAGACAAGAGTTTATGGTCATATGACGCCAGGTCTCTGGACACTCCCACAGGTATGGGGCAGAAGTTCAGGGAGTATAGATCGGCCGTGTTTCTAGAGAGATGGGTGCCCAAGTATTTTAAGGAAGCGGGGCATATTTGGAAGGAGAAGTTGCTGCTAAGGAGGCGAAGATCGTTTTCCTCGAAGCTAGAAGGGGATAAGCGAGTCCCCAAAGTGCTTGTAGAATTTCACCGTGAAGCCATCAGGACCGTGACATTTACCAGCGGGCGCGGATTTGAGAGCCGCTTGCAGCTCTTCTATGGTGAAAGGTGTCTCCAACGCCTCAGAGTCTGCCAAAACAGGGAGGGCAGTGTCGTGGACATAGGACGACACCCGTGCGTCATGGTTGGGGGATGAAGGTTCCAAACCCGGAAGGTTATACAAGGAGGTGTAGAAGTCTGCGAACGCAGCCCGGATGTCTGTAGGCGAATGCAGTAGGATCCCCTCCTGGGAACGAACATGAGGGATATAGGTGTGCGCAGCTCTCGGGTGTAGTGTCTTAGCCAGGGCTCGTCCACATTTATTACGCGTCTCGTACGCCCTGGTCTCAAGTTTACCCTGGTAAGTACGTGTCGACAAGTCAAGGAGGCTGAGTAGGTGCAGGCGCGCTTCAGAGGTGTGCAGCATGAGCTCTGGCGATGGAGAGTTCTTGTGTTGAGCCTCTAAGTCAGTGAGGCGCTGAATGGCCTCCCTAATCTTCCCAGACCGTTCCCTCTTTAATCTGGAACCCTGTTGGATCAGTGTGCCCCTCAGGAGCGCTTTCAGTGCCTCCCACTGAAGGGGGAGAGGGGTGGAGTCAGAAGCGTGAACATCCAAGAACTGGGTTATACCCTCCCGTACAGCAGCGACACAACGCGGGGCAGACAGCAAGGATTCATTCATCCTCCATGTCCATTCCCGTGCGGGTGCCATTGGGACTCCTAGGGATAGTGTAACCGCAGCATGATCCGACCAGATCATGGGGCCAATATCGCAGGAGACAACCAGCAGTGGGTGGGAAGTGAAAAAAATAGTCTATTCTACTATAGGAGTGATGCAGTGCGGAGAAGTGAGTGTAGTTCCGAGATTGAGGATGTAAAACTCTCCATGTGTCAATCAGGCGTAAGCGAGAGAGCTGTCCCCGGACCCTACGCAGCTTGGCGAAGGAAAGGGCAGCTCGTCCCGTGGACGAGTCAATTCTGGGTTCCAATGCCATGTTGAAATCCCCGCCCACTATCACCATACCCTCTGCAAAGGCCTCCAGCTCCTTCAGGAGCCGGAGTGTGGACGCAGCCTGGTCAGTATTAGGGAGATAGAAGTTGGCGATGGTATAGGTCCGACCCCAGAGCGACAGTTTGAGCCATTGATACCGTCCAAAGTCATCTGCCTTATGGTCCAGGACCACTGCTGGAAGAGACTTGTGGATAGCGATAGAGACCCCCCTCGACTTTTGGATGGCGTTGGTACTGTGGTACCAGGACGTGAAGTACCTATTGGCACACGAGGGAGCATGGTCAGTTTGGAAATGTGTTTCCTGAAACAAGACAATGTGCAATTGGGACTTGTGCATATGGTAAAGGATCTGCCCCCTTTTGGATGGGACATTAAGACCCCTGGCGTTATAAGTGCAGAGGCGAAGCTCTGCGGGGGCAATGACAGGTGGGGCCATGGCAGGGAGCGGGGGAGAGGGAGGAAACGAAACAAGACAGAGAGCGAGGGTAGAAGAGACCGAGCAAGATAGGACAAGAGGGAAAGGTGTGGAGGAAGGGGGGTAGGTGAGAAAGGTAGTATAGATGACCCAAGAAAATGACAGACAGAAATACAAAATCAAAAGGGCAGCCGCAGCTGCTACGGGAAGAACAAGCTTCTAGTCAAAAGCTAGAATACAACGGTCTCCAGTAGGAGACGTGATACCTATGTGGGGAGAAGTGGTCGCGAATGAAGGAACGAGATGCCGACCGGGGCCCATTTATGAAAACGATCTAAAATGATGCAACCGGTCTCGACACTCAATGTAACTAAGCATAACATCAATTCCATCCTACATACTTCACGTGGCAATGGGGTAGGGAGTGAAACCGGGGTCCGCAGTTCCCCTGTCCGCTACCTCCCCGCAGGCGGGGAGAGCACCGAGAAGAGCGGACTCCCCCCATCCCTTTTCAGGGTCGGGAGGATCGTCAAGTTGATCCATGTACGACAGCCCCACCCCACAGCCGTAAACAGTATAAACATTAAAACCGCATAACAGTAAAAACAGGTTAAACCATATGCCTTCTTCAAAACGAAAGGCAAAGCACAGGACATAGCAAAGCCCCGAATATATGATGAGGTAGCCCGTGAGTTAGCGGGAGCCCTTTAGGGAGTCCGCTAGGTCAGGGGGTCAGACAGGGGACCTTGCTGTCTGTTAAGCTGCCCGAGGGCATCCGGTGTTCCCCCGGGATCCATCGGTCCCTTGCCCCCTCAGTCCCGAAGGGCCAAGAGGGATTAGGAGCTGCTCCACTCCACCACCAGACAGCCCGTGTCAACCGCGTCCCACAATGACCTAGGAGGAAAAGTTGGTTAGGTGAGGCACAAAAGAACACTACTGGCTCAAGGCAATAGAGTAGGCAGTCGGGACATAAGGCACATAACAGTTCCATGGGGGATGAGCATCGTAAGGACAAAAAACACTATCAAATATATGGCACAACCCAGTATAGAACGCGTGGGCCGACCCCTGGGTCAGCAGACACCCGTCCGGTGGGTCACGGGTCAGGGGTCCACCAAGGGTCCG
>NW_017306554.1:1219916-1234373 GCF_000935625.1 Nanorana parkeri
GGGGCCCCCAAGGGTCCCCCCCCCCCCCCCACCATCCAGCAGCTTTAGGTGGCCAGGGAAATCCCAGGAGGCCATCAGCCCCCCCAGCGGCCCCAGACCGCAAAAGGGGCAAGGGGGCGCAATGGGGAGTCGATCGTCAACCGAAGCACACCAGCAGTATCCCCAGGAAGCCTAGGAGAGAAAAATAGTTAGTGAAGGCAATGCAAAACCAGACAGAATCAAGCCAGTAGAACGAGCACTAAGGTGTTTAGCAGAGGATACAGCCTAGGGTATGCTTGAGGCAGTAGTTCAGCCCTCATTCGCTGACGGGGCCGCGGTCCCAAATGGTCCCCGGTTTCTACGAGAAGATCTCGAGCTGGCTCTGCCACGGCGTTGAGGTAGGGCGTTGAGGTAGGGCGTCAAACTGCCGGGAGACCACTCCTGTGAGAGGCAGGTCCAGCCAGTCCGGCACCGGGACCGGTTCCGCCCCCAGAAAGTCAAAAAGTTCTGGGAGCTGTGTAGGGGAACGGAGATTAAATGATTCGGGGCCCCTATGAATTTGAAGGCTGAAGGGGTGACCCCAGCGATAGGTTGCTCCCACCTGGCGGATAGTATCCAGCAGAGGCTTCACCATCCTGCGCATTGCCAGTGTCAGGCGGGAAAGGTCCGGAAGAAGTTGAATGGAGGCGCCGTCAAAGTCCACTGGACCCGTTCTCCAAGCCGAGCGAAGGATCTCCTCTTTAATAGCGTAGAAGTGCACCCAACACAGGACATCTCTAACACGATTTAGGGGTCCCTGGGTGGCACCTGATACTCGGTGAACCCTGTCCAATTCGATGAAGGTGGTGGGGGGTTTCCCCAAGGCCAGATTGAGGCTAGCCGTGACGGTGGCGTGTAGATTGGGGCCTTCAGTAGCCTCAGGGATCCCCCGCAGGCGGATATTATTGCGCCTACTGCGGTTCTCTCCATCTTCCACTCTCATCACTCCCAACGCTGTTGGAGTTGGGAGTGATGAGACTCCTGGGCAGCCTCTAGCGCCCCCAGACGAAGGTCATGGGAGGTCACAGAGTCCGATAGGGCCGAGACGGTAGTGTCAGTTGCAATCACCCTCTGGCGAAGCTCTCTCACCTCACCCCTCAGAGCGCCCTCCAACCTCAGGGCCCAGGTATCAAAATCAGCCCTAAAGGCTGTAAACAGGTCACGCACCTCCCCAGCTGTGTGGTCAGGATCCTGGGAGACCGCTGGCGGCTGTGACACGTAGGCGGCAGGAGAGGATGGTAGAGTCTCGCCCACAGTGGGGGGCAACTGAGGGTCCACAGTCCGCAGTACCGCTGGCTGAATGGGGGGGTCGAGACCCCTGAGCAGCTGTGGGGGTGGGTGTAGTTGCGGCCTTCGTCGGCTGTAGGGGCTGCAGTGCCGCGTCCGGCCGGCATAGCGCCATCTGCTGGTGGGAGGCGGAATTGCTCCCCTGTGGCGGGGTCTGGGCCTACAGAGATCGCCTGCGCCTGTGAAATCCCGGGGACTGGAGAGGAGGGCCGCGTCCCGGACAGTGTGGGGGACGCCATGGGGTCTAGGGCTTTCAGTCCCGTGGGTCTGGCAGCGGGAGCAGCCGCGGCTTTTTTAGTTTGGGCTACCTTCGGCGCCATGTTGCGGCCGGTCTGAGTTGCGTCTTTGGTCGGGTGGTGCCTGAAGTAGGAAGCAATATCTTGGTTCCAGGAGGTGGAAGGAGTCTAGGGCGAGGTCCGGGCACCGGGCAAAAGGTGAGTCAAGCGCTGAACAGTCCACTGAACAGTAGCCCCGGGTCGGCAGAGCTCAATTCAGCGTGTCTTTACTCCTCCATGTTTGGCCACGCCCCCCGCAGTTTACTTTTTTAATTGTCATTTTTAGAGCAATATAACTACTTCCTGCAGTACAATACTGTCCAAATATAGCTTACAAGGGTGTAGTAACAACATTGCATTTATACAGACAGAGGGCTTGTGAGTAAATCACAAAAGTTGGGACACCTGTAGGAATTGTCAGCATAAACTTTGAAGGCTTAATTTACTTACATTGCTGCAGAACAACTGTGAGTTGTTAACCCATTACATGAACTGCTTTACATTTCCATAAAAACTGGAAACATGGGGTTGTTCTAAAACTTTTGACCAGTAGTGTATATCATATAGGTCTCTATGATTTTATAGTGGTATGACTTTTACTTTTATTGATGTATACTCATTATTATGAGGAAGAGTTTTTTCACATATCCCTTAGAGATAATTGTTGAATATAGATATTAGTTTTTAGACATGTGCACTGCCAAAAAATTTGTTTAGTTTCGTTTCGTTTTAAATTCGGATTTGTGTTATTTCGTTTTTCGGGATTCGGGTGTGAAAGCCAATTCGGATTCGGACGAAATTCATTAGCGGTAGTTCGTTCGAATGTTCGTTTCGTTTTCTATTCGTTTCGTTCGTTCGTTTGCAGCAAAGTGACATTTGAGGGGGAAAATGTTTTTTCTCCTTCTCTGTCACTTTGCTCCAACGAACGAAACGAATAAGAAACGGAAACGAAGGTTTGAACGAACTACCACTACCGAATTTCGGAAACGGAAATTCGGATTCGTTTGCATTCGTTATATCTGTAATTCGGAATTCGGATACATCCGAATGCCCGAATTTCCAAAAATTCGTCCGAATTTCGATTCGGAACGAAACGAATCGCACATGTCTATTAATTATAGCTATAGCTAAGTAATTTTTAAGTCTGTGTGGAATCCCCCAGGGGATCTAGTGCATGGAGCACTTGGTTCCATTCTGATTCATGTCTTGGTTGCATACCGTATTTTTCCGTCTATAAGACGCCCCCATGTATAGGACGCCCCCGACTTTTCTTACCCAAAATTCAGAAATCAATATTTTCCATGCTCTTTTGCATAACTGATTACATCCAGTTTAAATTTTGCAGAGTAAGACAGCCGCTTACTGTTACCGGTATTTTTTGCTTTCTGACATTTTTATGGGCTCCCTGTTGCATCTGGGCACTGGCTACATGCTCTCCACAGCATCAGCTGACATCAGGTACATAAGGCTCATGATTGGAGGAAACCTGTTAGCTTGTCTCTGCAATCGGAAGTTTCACTCGTGAGGCTAGTTTACAGAGGTATCGGCAGTTTCGCAACCGCGGTACTCCTCTCGGCCCCCCGTGTATAAGATGCCCCTCCATTTTTAGGTAAATATTTTAAAGAAAAAGTATAGTCTTATACACGGAAAAATACAGTAAGTACAGAGAGAATGGGGAAAATACCGGATTGTGGCCACTAGGTGGAGCTGTTCTTTATGAATAAATCTATTGAAGAACATTCAACCAGGAGACAAATTACACTAAGAACATTTATTTTTGCCCCCATTCTCACAACAGCTGGTTAACACACACAGAACACATATACCTGGAGTTTCAAGGGACAAATAAGCTATGCAACTATTTTTTAAATAGACCCCTAAGAGTAGGACTTCAGCTCTGTTCAGTAAATTAAATGTTTCCACAGAATATACAGCTATACAGCTTGAATTACCTGCAGTTTCACTGTATGGATAAGCTATGCAAATATTTTATCAATAGACCCTTTAACCACTTAAAGACTAGGTGCTTACACCTCCTTCCTGGTCATGTCATTTTTCTATATTCAGCACTGCGGTTCTTTTTTTCGGGGGGACAGATCGGGTTTTCTTTTGGTGGTATATAACCACCACTGGGATTTTAATTTTTTACCATATTATGGAAAAATTACTGAATATTTTAGGAAATATAGTATTTTTCCCATTATGTTATAATACATTTGTTATTACCCAATTCTTTGGTAAAATATAAATGATGGGGTCACGTCAGGTAAATAGACACCAAACATGTCAAGCCTTAAAATTGCTTGCACCCACGCAATCACAAAAAACTACCATACCCAAAATTGGCCATAGGCAACGCTTTTAAAGATTTTACCGCTCATCAGTTTAGTGTTATCAGTGAATAATGGCCCTAGAATTATTGCTCTCACTGCGACGCTCGCTGTGATTTGTAACATGTGCGGCGTAATGGGCAAAATCGTCATTAGTGCATGTATTTGCACATGGGTATAAATGGGTGAAGACTTTAAAATAATTTTGTGTTTTTTTTTATTCTTTTTCATGTGTGACTAATTTTTTTTGCAACTTTAATTTTTTCCCCTATTTTTTCCCCACTTAACTTTATTGTTATCACATAGGGGGCTAAGAAGCCCCCTATGTGATAGCAAAGAGGATGTGACAGGTCCTCTTTATGGAGACATCAAGGGTCTTCAAGACCCCTAATGTCACCTAGGGACCCCCAAAGAAGCTTATGAAGCAGAGATCTGCTTCACCAGCTTCTCTCCAGCTTGTGAAGCTGGAGAGTGACAGCAGAATGCTGAAGTGATGTAATACATCACTTCCGCATTCGGACACTGGAGAGGGGATCGGTGGGAGATTGTGTACTGATCTCTTTCTGATACCCTGTCACAGAGCCACCGTGCAGGTCCCGGGCACAGCGGAGCTCAGGACCATCGCATGGGGGGCTGCGGAGGGGGGAGGGAAGCGCACAGACCGACACCTTATACAAGCAATCCGCCAGCTCTATATCTGGCGGATCTCTTGTATGTAAACAAGCATCATTGCCTTATAAATTTTGGCAGTTTCATGCTCGTGCGCACATATGGCTTTTGACGGCCACTTACATCCAAAAAGCTCTCGGCTGGCTGCTTAATTACAACGGCCGGACGGGAGGTGATTAAAGTATATGTAAAGTCAAAACTTTTTTTTTTTTGTATTGAGTGAGGAAATATTAAAAACAGTGTAAGATTTTTTATTGCCATCTGTGTCCCTGATGGGGAAATTCACCCTATGTGTCATGGTCACTATTACAGCACTACAGCACCACTACAGAAAAGTGATGGGAAATCCTCAGAGAGATAACTGTCTAATGCGCACCACACACATTATAATATGACCATACAATCTTTGTACAATCAACTTTAGATCTACCAAAACTATGTAATATGAGCACCTATCTAGTCTATACAATCAATCTGCATCCAATCAGGCAAGCCCTTGCACTACATAGTTGTTGGTAGATCTAAAGGCAATTATACAATCAGATTGTAAGGTGCGTGGTGAGCTTAAGAGTGGATTTTTCCTCACTTTGAGAGATTTCTCCTTACTTTCTTTTTCTTCTCTCAGACAGGAAGTGAAAGGAAATCTCAATAAGACACAGTGAGCAAAACAAAAACGCCTCCATGGAGTCTTTAACACTTCCCACTCTATCCAAATAAAAAAATCAAAGAAAATCAACTTTACATAAACTTTAGGCCTCATTTGCACAGGGTGGTCAGGGTGGTCTGGCATTCCTGCTTACGGATTCCTGTGGAAGGAGTGCCAGGTGTCCTGTTACCCATTCAAGTTACATCTGGCCTGCATTCAGTGACAGTGATCTATTCCAAACCACAAGTAATTATATCATATACGATTACATAAGGACTTCCATTTACAAATGCGGCCACTGTCACTCGGTCATTAACTTGAATGGGTACAGAGGCTGCATCTAAATGGGACACCTAGGATTCCTGCCGCAGGAATCCCAAATCGCCCCGTGTGAATGGCGCCTAAAGGCCCTCTCACACATTATTTACTGTATATATTATAGTTTTCTAACTGGGAAAATATGTATAGAAGTTTTGGTACCCTCTACAATTATGTGAAAGTATATGTGTACAGAATACTATTATTTTATATTTAGAAATCATGTCACCACATGTCTAATAGTATTGTTCACTTACTGCTGCCTAATTTATTAACTATTGGGGACCTACTAAAAATGATTACTAAACAGAGTCAGTTGACTTACTGATCATTTATTGACTCACTGATTGATTCACTGGGACATTGCGGGAAACTTAGCTACTTGAGCGACAAAGGATTCAGAAAGAAATGACAAAAGATGTTTGAAAATGACACCACAATGCTGGACACTTCCTCCGGCACACAGTCAAAGAGTCTTTGTTGTACGCTCTTCTGAATATGAACAAATCTTTGGCAGGGCAGAAAACATTAGAACAATTGTGTTTTCTCCTACACTTGAATGTGGGACAGCATGTATGCCGCAGAGCCACGGATCTTACCCAACTTTAAGTATGTATACATTCTTTTTATACAAAATGACTCATATTTACTGAATCATTAACCTTGTAAATTTTATTCCATGAATGTGAGCTTTATTAAACAAAGGCTATAAAAACATGTATTGATAAGTAAATGCTGTATCTGCTAAAAATTTAATAAGGATCAGACATGGCACTTTCCTACTCTGGTCATCCAAGGCTGTCAACCTATTAAGAACAATGTATACTTATTGTACTACCAAGTAGGGCACACATATGTGTATTGTAACCTGCATAAGACAGTGGCACACTAATAATTTCATCTGTTTATCTAGGATGAACTAGCTGTGCTGCTAGTGACCTTTAATGACCAAAGTTGAGGAGCATTGATTTATTAGAAGATGTCATTTAAAAACTAAATTTCTAAAATTCTTTGTGCTACTGTACAATGGCTGCTGCTGCTACCTAAACATGTAAGAAAGGCATATCCTCTTGGCTCCCCAAAATAATAACATCACCCTGCCACAATTACATAGTCACTTTTACCAAAGCTATTCTATTGGTTTAGTTCCAGCTGGTACAGTCGCCCAGCTTCTTCATAAAACAACTAGGGATCTTTTTCTAGCCAAACTGAACATTTGGTGGACTTTTCTATTAAATAATTATATAACATTTCATTGAACTGTAATATTATTTATTTATTTATTTATTTAATAGAAACGTCCACCAAATTGTTTCAGTGTTCTAGGTATCAATGTAGCTCTTTACTACACAATTACTGGGGCCCCTTAGCACATAGGTCCCTGTGAGACTCTCACTTTTGCAACTGACAGCTGGAGGGTCCTTTGCACCAGGGGGGTCTGACATCGCCTGGGGTAATGCCGTTGTTGTTCCTAGCACTGGGTCTGAATCTGCAGCAGCTGCATGCCATTCATCAGTGAAGACTAAGAAGAAAGACGCCAAGAAGAACAGGTTTATGTATGAAGAATGTACTTCACATATCTGGATGTATGCTCACAATTACTCCTAATACTGGTATATTCACCACTATCAATGCGATAATTGCCGCTATATATAATATATATATATATATATTATATAACACATTTGAAGAGGCTACACAAATCTTACCAATTGGACCTGTTAAAATTGTATATTCATTACTTAATTACACATATACAACTAGAGAAAGAAAAAAAAAACCCAAACAATTACATATAATACCCATTTAAGAAACGAGTGCCACTGTAATCTCTGGTCTACTCTGTGTAGTCTTGTTTGATACACCCTTCAATATATGTTGTATTTTAAACATGCAGCAAACTCATCTCTGGCCATACATGTGTTTATTTGTAATTCCACATATCACCAAAGTCCATATCCAGAGTATGAGCGTCTAATATTTCCTGGAGAAAGATTGCCCCACTGGGGTCTGGGACACACTAGTAAATTCTTGAGACAATGGATATAAGTACCGTCTTATATGTGTTTGAGGGCCCTTTGGGGGGTGCATATGAAGAAAGAAGTGAGAAGAGAATTGGTGGAGAGAATGGAATTAGATTTTCTCTCGATTACCCTTGGAAAATGTTAATATTGATAAAGGTAAGGAAGACAAAGTAAGGAGGTAGAGAAAGAGAAACAGCACAGGTGGTGCCTCATTCATTAAGCTCATGGCATAATTAAGGGATTTTGGTCAGCCCTTTCATGGGGCTGCTGGCAGTTCGGGTGTCTCAGGACAGTCTGCTGGGCAAAAGATAGGCTATTGTTGGCAAGTCAAGTAGAGTACCTGTCAATTTGGAACTGTATGCAATTTAAACATAAGTGCTCCAGATGTGGAGGCTCACACTGTCTGGCAAGATGTTTCAATAAGGGAAGACTTCAGGGTATCTGTAAATGGCAAATGTAACTATGTAACTGAACCTGCTGCAAAAAAGTATAACCCAAAAAACTGCACTCCTGATACCTAATCTATAATTATCTCGATTGGGTGTGGTTCCTATGAAGGAGCCCAATAATTTTAGATTACTTTATCATCTGTTGTACTCCACAGGGGTGTCGTTGAACAACACTATCTATCAATAGTTGTGTTCCATCTCTTACACCCCTTTTGATGCGGTTGTGGCTTGGGTTCAGCATTGCAGTCGTGTGTCACTCATGGCAAAAACAGATGTTGAGACGGCAATCTGCCTCTTAAAATTCGTCTGAATAGTCTTTTGGGTTGCCACTAGGAAAGATGATGTTTTATTGACAGTATACTTACTATGGGATGCTCGATCTCCTGTCATGTTTTGAATAATATATAATATTTGTTGAATGGGTTATGCATGATGAGGCCCAGGTTCGTTTTGTCATCCACTACTTGGATGATTTCCTCTGCATAGGCTCGCTGGATTCCACAGTTTTCTCAGTTCCACAGGTTCCACAGTTTGCTCAGTGTTATTACATACATTGGAAAGGGATGGCAAGGTTTTTCGAGACTCTGCTGGCACCATAAAAAACTAAGGGCCCTTCAACTGAAATTAAATTCCTGTATATTATTATACTCAGGTAATGGAATGCCGTTTGCCACAGGACAAGATTAAGGATCTGAAGCAGGTACTAGGTAAGACCAAACAAAAACAAAAAAAAACAACCTGTGGCTTAATTAGCTCCAGTCTTTATTGGGAAAGCTAAATTTTGCTTGTTGCATCATGCCGTTGGGGTGTATTTTTACCTGGCAGCATAGTGCTGCTATACCCGGAATCACTTTTGTTCACCATTTCATCAGGTGAACAGGGACCATAAAATTGATTTGGCAGTCTGGGAGGAGTTCTTGTCTATGTACTATGGCAGGTCATTATGGATGGTGCCTGTGGTGCCAGAATCTAACCAGGAGCTGCATATTGATGCGACAGGTAGAATGGGCTTTGGCAAAAAATTGCCTGGGGAGTGTCACAGTGCAGCAGGTACAAGTTTTCCTGGATCTCAGCTGTGGAACTAATCACCCAAGGAGTAAGGGGTTGGGTCAGTCGGGCGGAACCCCAATACACTCAATACAATCCACATCATGTACCCTGTCCTAGGTGTGATAAGGCCTTGGGGGAGTGCGGTTGTACTCAGTTGAGGTACAAGTGGAGGAATGGGGAATAGTAGTTTCTCCTCTGTAATACAGATATAAGATGTATACGGCAAGTAGGACTCCCTGGAATCACTATGGGGGTTTTAGTACAGTATATTATTGCAGTAGGTCCCAGCATGAGTATAATAAGCTACCTAGTAATATTATCACATGCCTATTGAAGCAGCGTTCTGATATACAGTTCATCAATAAGCCATAGTATGCTACATTTGAAATAGGAACTAACAGCTGGGGGAAGATCCCCTAGTACTTGCGGTTCTGGTTGTGGATATCTGAGGAGCAGAAGCAGGTATTGCGGTATGGTATAGGGCAGCCTCAGTAGATGGTACAGATGCTGGGACTCGGTATGGCAGTTTGAGCCCAATCACTGTAGCAGTGGCAAGGTGAGTATCACACGGAGTCACTCGCTCGACGTTCCACATTGATAGAACGCCGATTGAGTGACTCACCTGTGCTCTTGAGGAAGCGCTGCGGCCAGTGGGAGGAGTCGGGTGTGACGTCACAGACGAGACGGCGCACTGTGGGCACGGAGCTCCGGGACGGGTAAGTCTATGACAGGGAGTGGTATTCAGCAGAGTGACCAGTGGACTGGCGTGCAGTCGGCTTCTTGAGGTGTTTCCCTTTGTCATTGCAGTATAAACATGGATGCGCGATTCAGCAATCACTGTATCCATTTTAAAGATGACAATCTGGGACTTGGTCTCACCAGGGCTGTGCATGGTCTCACCATGGCTGTGCGGGGTGTCACCATGGCTGCGTAGGGTCTCACCAGAGCTGTGTGTGGGGTCTCAGGGGGCTGTGCGCGTTCTCACCAGGGCTGTGCGCGGTCTCACCAGGGCTGTGCATGGTCTCACCATGGCTGTGCGGGGTGTCACCATGGCTGCGTAGGGTCTCACCAGAGCTGTGTGTGGGGTCTCAGGGGGCTGTGCGCGTTCTCACCAGGGCTGTGCGCGGTCTCACCAGGGCTGTGCACGGTCTTACCAGGGCTACGTGCGGTCTCACTAGGGCTGTGTTTGGGTCTCATCAGGGCTGCGTTTTAATCTCACCAGGGTCATGCCTTTGGGTCTCACCAGGCTGCATTTGGGTCTCGCCAGAGCTGTACTGGTGGGTGCCGGACAAGTACTTGTGAAAATGTGCAGTATCAGCACCGATACTGATACTAGTATTGGTATGGGTGCATCCCTAGTGCTGGATAACAGGCACCTGGTTTTATTCATGTTGCTACAGGACTTGGTTGATGCATTAGACGAGGTATTCGTGTTTTGGCACAAAGTTTCTATGTTTTCACTAGTTTTGTTTTAGAATTTTTTTGGGGTGCTGAGAGTTTGGGAGCTTGTGATTTCTAATAGACAGGGCAAGGTAGTTTACAGTGCAATGATGTGCAATTGCTGGGTTATCAGGTGCAGGTTCATACTCATTGCTCCAAAATAGGTCGTGAGGTCGTGAAGTGATAGTCGATTTATACAGAGTGATACCTGACAAGGTTTGCTCCATGCTTTGTGTTTAATGGTTTGTGTATGTATTTGGAACACTTCCTGGCCCCCTTTTTAGATATGATATGATGCTGATAACTCTGCTCTTAGCTTCTGGACATTTTAAGTTCTTGACCAATTTTAAGCACTTTTAAGCAAGAATATTGTAGGGACTGCCAGCCGTTTAATTTGCATTCGTTCAGAGTAAGAACCGCACAGGAAATGGCCTGATGGGGTTTGGGCCAGTCAAATGTTTTAAAGGGGGGGATGAAATTGAAGAATAACATTTTCAAGAATTCGAGAAAAGGTAAAAATGGTTCACAAAAGAGATTGCAGTCCATCAAAAAAAAAAAAACTGTGCAAAGCAGGACCCAATTGAGGTCAGCAAAAATTATGCCTGCAGAACTGTTTCTAACTCTGCACAATCTGCAATGTTAACTTTGTCTATAAGTAACCAGGTAACTAAACAGGCATGTTTAGAGGAAATTGTAGGTGGCGACACAGGGAGGCATGAGTGTCACCCATTCTGAATGCAATGAACCTAGTACTTCATTTTCATATATGCCTCCAACAATTGTTGAAAATGTTATCTTATGTGCAGACATGCCTTCTTTAAGATCTATTTCTGTGTAATCTGTAATTTCCTGCTCTGTTATGCCTTCCACACCTGCAAAGTCTGTAATTTCATGCAAAATGTGTTTCCACACATACAGAATCTGTAATTTCATGGCCCCATATGCTTTTTGGACTTGAAGTTCTGAATCCGTTTCTGCACTTGAAGATATTCTTCCTACATCTGCTGAATCACTATCCACATGCTCCAATACTGTACACCTTCTACATCTGAGGCATTTGTGGCACCAGATCCTCTGTCTAGTACCACTACTAAATTATACTTTATGAAAGGACATCCTACCCAGCCATCATAAGATGCAACTGATGCGTTACCTTTCTAAGGACATTAAAGTTTACCTGTGCCTGGTGCTTGTGCAATATACATGTAAACTTCGTTTCGTTCTGAATGCAAATTCGGACCACATGTCGTGAATTCCAATGAGACCTTTATCTCCTTTGTATTCTCAAACAAATAAGCACAAAAGCGCTAGCAACATGAGTCAGTGATAAGGGGAGAGAAAAATCTTCAGATTTTTCTTTGGGGGCTGCTCTCGCTTGTCAAAAACATGTCTTTGGCTTTTGTTTTTTAAATTAAAGGATTTTTTCCAAAGTGTGGCGTCTTTTTTACAATTTGAATTTAACCCTTTAGTGAATGGGTAGGGGTATAAGTACTCCTTACTCATTCACAAGGGGGGGCCGCATCTGGGCTGATGTGAAAATGCCCCATGCCCGCACCCCCACAACCAACGCCCCAGGGCTTGTGGGAAAAAGGCCCTTGTCCCAATCGGCATGGGGACAACCCTGGAAAAGCACCCTCCCAGTGCCGAGGGAACGTGGCCCGGTATGGGAGGGAGGGGGGGGTCGCTCACTCGTCCCCCTTCCTTTCCTGCCCTGCCAGGCCGTGCTCGGATCAAGAATCTGATTAGGAATTTTAGGGGGGCCCCCATGTCCCCCCCCCCCATTTTTGGGGGTGGGGTTCCTCCTTAAAAGTCCTACCAGACCTTAAGGGCATGGTATGACTTTGAGAAGGAACCCCACGCTTTTTTTTTTATTTAAATGCGGTCGCTCCTAACATTCCTACCAGACCTAAAGGGTCTGCTATTGTTTTTCTTTATCAATGTCATTTTTGCTGCAGCAGGTTCTATACATCGTACAGATGTGCCACTTTACAGGCAGTTTAAGGGGACCCCCCAGGCACGATATGTAAAGAAATGTTTCATTTTTATTGTTTCACTTTAAGCAATGTTAAAATCACCTAGGAGTAAATAATCAACCAAAAAAAAACCTAATTCAATTGAGAATTTAATTATAGTGTTCCAAGATTATACTGTAAACTCTATAGGTTGAATTCGATGGTCTTGTGTCTGTTTTCAACCTGACTAACTATGTAAGATCTGAAGCTGTTATGTGGTCCTTGATGTTAATATATTGCTTGGTACTTCTGTTATTTTGCAAGCCCTCTAAACACATTTGACCTTTTTTCTCAAGTTTCTTAATAGGTTCATGTGTTACAGAAAGGCAGACTAAAAATGAAAAGGTTCTCTGTCTGACTGGAAGAATTTTGCTAATGATTTATGTAGAATCATTGGGGCAGTCGTAATAAACCTGGCATTTTAAAAGACTTGGGTTATAAGATGTCCTGGCATTTATGTGATTGCCATTGTCCACCCTACAGACTGTCTGTGTCTACATACTGGAAATTTCTTGACCTATTTCTCACACTTTAGTAATCCAGCTTATAATAGTGGATAGAGTCAAGGATGATGATGATTCAAGCACTGATCAGAGTTTTGAAACAGCAGCAGAATTATCAACACAAAGAAAGTCAGACACATTTTACTCATCTAAGTGGAATTAATGCTTAGGAAAAGCCAAACTGGATATTAAATACTGCATTTATCAGCAGGCGTATTGAGAAATGCTTACAGTCAAATGGTAATGTCTCATTAATTGAAATGGTCCCTATATACAGATGGGGTATAAGGAGGGTGTAAAAAGGAGTAAAAAAGCATTATACAGTTTAGTCACAAGTTTATGTGAAAGAGTATAATGCACTTTTATTATTTTCTTAATATTTCTTTTTTATATTTACTTTTATTCTTCAAAATACAATTTAATAAAAAAGTTATCTGCATTGTGAGATTTGTTGCAGAAAATCTGCAACAAAAATGCAAAGTCCATTTTGGGGCATGTGCCCACTATTTACTGACAAAAATGAGTTTGTTGCAGAAAAACACACCAGATTGCACTTGCAGGGGTTTGTCAGCACCACACAAATGCAACTAATATTCTGACACCTGACTATTTGGTCTGTTAGATGCTCAGCCTGCTTAAGCATGGACTGAATTTTCTCTCTCCCTGATCAGAGTGACGATTTGTAAGGCCAGAGAGGTCTGGACACGTGCTCTGAGCACTCACTAAAGGACTGATTCTCTTGGAAACACTCACTTGCCTTCAATCAGTCTCTCACGCATACCAGGTACTCTTTCACTGCTGAAACAAATGATATCTGCATCTTTACACAATGACAGACCATCCGTTTGTCACAGTGTACTGTAGTAAGTATGTGTCCCGGATCGGGACTCACAGGTATGAACTGGAGTCAGGTATGTGGACCCTTTCCACTACACTGGCAGGGACACTTAGAGAAAAGGGTCCAAGCAGTGTAGGCTGACGACTCCCAGAGCTGGACTACAAACAGGGAACAGAGCAGGTATGTGAATGAGGCAGTGGAAGTACGCTTAAGCTGGAAGTTCAAATACAAGGCAGGGTGCTGGGATGCTGAGTAGGTGGCATGGGATGCTGAGTAGGTGGCATGGGGCCCCCCAGGATGTGGAATCTAAGGGCCAGCCGGTATTCGCCAGAGCTCCTGATGGTGGAGATGGGCTTGGCTGCGTGCTGACCCCCGGTCCCAATCCCTAGGTCCACCCAACTCACCTAACAGGTACAGGGTACGAATCAAAGGTTAGGGACAGGCTGAAGACTTCCAGGGACAAAGCAAAGCAAAGGGTAAACTGTAGTCAGGGATTTCTAAGGACAAGCAGTAGAACTACAAGTAACAGCTCAGCTGCAAGTCTGCAGCTGAACTGTGACAGTATGTGTATGTGTATGTGTATGTGTATATATATATA
>NW_017306554.1:1235489-1236678 GCF_000935625.1 Nanorana parkeri
TATATATATATACATATATACATACATACATACATACATACATACATACATACATACATACATACATACATACATATATATACACACATATACATATACATATATACATATACATATACATACACACATTTTTTCTTTTATTCATTTATTTTTGTTCACACATATACTGACTGCCAATGAATAAAGTCAAAATGGCACAATACAGTGCAGTGTGTATGGGAGTAAGAAACCACATTAGACACTTCTGTAGGTAATTTCATATTCTTTAGGTCATTTCATCCTGGATTCTTTGCAACAGACATGTACAGGTTCTAGTAAAAAGTTAGAGGGAGCTGATATGCACATAAGAAAGCATGAACTGCTCCTCGTGGTAAATCAGAAATAGTTTCCAGCCCCAAGGATCCAGTTCTTACAGTTCTTACAACTGCAAAAAAGCAATTACAAGTGCAGAATGTGGTCTTACAAGGGGTGTGGTTGAGATGTAAATATTCACCTCAGCTGGAAATACCAGGAAGGTCAGAACCCTGGACAAATGCCCTTGGTTCAAAAGTTGTTGCCCTATGTATTTGTTTAATTACACAATCAGTGTCTTGTATGGGGATGTTTCTAGAAAGTGATTTTCATGACTGATTATATTAAAACTGATGTGTTAAAAGCTTAGTGCTAAAGCTTCTCTAAACTCATGAACAAAAATGTAATATATTGCAGCTTACAAATGCTTAGTTGGTGGTTTTAGTTTCTTATCAGCCTTCATTCTTTATTCACCTGGTGATCCTGCCTGTAACACTCTTCCTGTCCTAGGGTGACAACTCTCACTCACCATACTGTATCTATAGATGATTAATGTTGTCATCCAAGAACAAAGAGTGCATTAGGACTACAGAACACCTTTCACCAGTCACTGCTATAGCTGGAAAAAAGTCAGCAAAGGCAGACAGCACTGAAAGTTATTAGCTCACAAAATTTGTAGGCATGCACTTATCAAACATACTGTATTTAACAAATCATTTGCAATTTTTACAGATGAAAAGGGAGAAAATAACATACATTTATTATTAGGGCTTGCATACAATTTAAGTTCCCAATACACCAGCTGATTATCTACAAACACTTATTTTAGACACTATTTTTTTTATAATAACCTGTCCTTATGTGTATGCGTAGAGCTTGAGAAACTGTTATATATATA
>NW_017306554.1:1236875-1252912 GCF_000935625.1 Nanorana parkeri
GTATATTTGCCTACTAGATTTGCCTATAAATGTGGTGGATAAATCTGTAGCAGACTGTTCAATCAACAACCAAGATGGATAGGTGCTTGGCAACTAAAAGTGACACTTAATTCAGGACTTAAATCTTAAAAATGCGTACAAGTACCCTAACTATTAACGAAAAGGTGGCTAATTTGTGTACCACTCAGCTGTAGATCCCCAAATCATCTCTTAAAGGAGAACTATGAGGTGAGTGCTTTTCACTCACCTCATAGTTCTAGCCGACCTGTGACAATGAGATTGTCACAGGTCGGATCAGTAGATCGAGAAGTGAGCAAACACATACCGTGTTCGCTCACCTCTCGATCCTGTCACAGCTCTCTGCCGTGACAGGGGAGGGGCTGGATTCCCCCCTCCCCGCTTTGATCTGCCAGCGCTGACTGGCGGATCGGACGGGGGAGGGGGCAGGTACAGCTGGCTCTGCCTCTAGATAGGCAGAGCCAGCTGTCACTCACACAGCTGGGCGGATCCAGACATAATTGTCGGGATCCGCTTCAGCTGCGGCGTCTCAGTATACTGCGAGCAGTAGCTTGCGGTATATTGTGGCGTCTCAGTATACCGCAAGCTGTAGCTCGCGGTATACTGAGCTTAGGGTGACGGGAGGACGCTAGTTTGTGTCCTCCTGTTACCGTTAGGAGAACTATGGGGAAAAGCCTTAACCCCATAGTTCTCCTTTAATCAGTGCTGACTCTGTCCTTCCTACTGGAGGGTGAAGGATATATAGCTGATTTTAACACAAATAAGATACATTTCTGTTAATAGTTAAGGTTCTTTAATGCATTTCTAAGGTTTCACTCCCGAGTTTAGTGTCACTTTAAAATGTAAGGTCAGCTTTAGAATAGATTAATAAACTAGACAAAGTCTATACATACAGTAGTGCCGCTCATGACTAAAATGTACCAGTAATAGACTGCAGGACATAAAGAGTTTTAAACATATTGTGAACTTCATGTTTTTATGTAGAGTTAATTAACATTTCTGTATTATCCGTAATTATCCGTGTTATCCGTAATTAATTCCAACATTTAAAAAAAAAAATTGTATTTGGAAGAACCTATTATAAATGTTGCCTGCTATACTTGCATTGGACCAGTTTACATCATTTGAGCAGGTTGGAAAACTGTTTGCCATGCATTTGTGGAAACCCTGGTTTGCACTACAGGTAGCCTAAATATTGTTCAAGTTTAACCACAATGATATTAAAATTAATTTCTATTTGTTTACCAGAGATGTTTAGACCTCACCCTGTTAAAAACAGTAACCATAAACCTTTCCTCATATGCCTGAGTCTTAATGTATCCTGAAAAAGCTTTGTATGGATTAAGGAAATGTGCTGATTTAGTACTTTTTTTTTAGATATTTAATATTCTTGATGCATATAAGATTTACTCATCCATCTTTACTGAAGTGATAATGTATGCAGGTGAAATGGTACATATTTATTGTCTTACTGCTTTGTACTATTCTTTTCAGAGTAACCACAATAAAGGTAATTTCCCACCTCCTTTGAACCCTATTGTTTACCAAAAGAGACATGTCAGTGTTTTACATCCTGGGCAATAGCAGTAAGTATTTTTCCTTTGAAGTGATTCCAGTTGGACTAAGGAGGCTCGAAAGGTCACTACTTCTATCCTGAGCCTCTGGCAAAACAATTGTCCATATGAATCACAAAAGAAGCCATCCTACCCATACCATTACATGCTTTTATTTTAGAATTTCAGTCTTTATTAAAATAATTATCTTCTGTATAACCACTTAATTTCTTCTGCAAGCTCCTTGCTTTTTTGCAAAAGTAATCTTAGTATTGAGTTCCTCATGGCCACTTCTTTGTACTAGTTTACATCTGGATTTTGCTGGGAAACGACTAAGGATGAAAAACATCTAGTGGTGAATCCAGCAGGTTCCGCAATTCCACATCTCCAGACATTTATGAACAACATCATCAACATCATCAACATGTACACTTGTTGTCACATTGGCGGGCCTTCCTATATTCCAAAGTTTTCACCCTGACCCAGGAGTTTCCCACCTCATGCGACAGCCAATTAGCATGAGTGTAGCTTTGTTTTGAAAAAATATGCTGCTGATTTATTCAAAGAAGTTGCATATTTATTTACTTAGTGTATTAAAAACTGCATTTATTTAGGAAAATACCTTGCTTTGCAGGAGCTGAGGACCTTTCTAAATCGAGAGCACTACAAACGGCTTTATAAAATAGAGACTTGGTTTGTCAAATTGCATTGATTTTTCAGATCTAGTGCTGATAATCTATTTATAAATCCAGTGTATTACAAGTTGTAGTATTTTGAAATAAAAAAAAGCCTTTTTGCCTAAACAACTCACCTTTGTACTTTGAGGAGCTGACAATTTATTTCTACAGCCGGGAAGAGAAGAAAAATACAGGTTTATGTTGACAGAATGTTGTTTCAGCATGAGAAGCAATCTATTTCTCAACTCTGTACTGTAAGCAACAATTTTTTTGTTCTCACATTCTAATAAAACAGCTTAGAACGACTTAAGATAAAAGGCTAAGATTTGCCTAGAAGAACCCGCAGACAAAACATGACAAGCTTCTGTTCTCACCTGGATCAGGCAACAATCCAATGTATATGAGGCAGGGCCAATAACCACAAATCAGGGTTCTCAGTGAACAAAGAAATAGGGCAAATAGGAAAATAGCAAATCCTATTTTTTTTTTTCGTATTAAGGCTGTTTGAGCCCTCCCTTCTCAGTCGCCCTTGTACTACTAGAGCCCACCTGTTTAGGGGAGAAACTAGCACAGACCAGTTCAGGGTGTATTGCAACATTGAAACACTAATTGGAGCTGATCAAGATATCACAAAATAAGGAAAATGTTGGTCATGGACGCAACTGGAAAAATGTCCCTTTCACACAAAAACAAAATGTCCAAGTAGGTGAGGATAGTACTGGCAGCAGTACTGACATCTACAGCACATTGCGGCTGCTCCCTATGTTTTGAAAAAACTCCAGTGATCCAACTCTTGTCTAGTACACAGCTAAATTGTGATCACAGCCACAGCAAGATCTTGTGTAATTATGATATATATATTTTTTTATTATTGATTTATTTTCCTTTTTTTGGTGGTTGATTCACGATGCTTACTCACTGCTACTGCTCCTCCTTCTACCATCCACAAAAAAACAGAATGCTTAAAGTAACACTAAACTCGAGAGTTAAATCTTAAAAATAATCCAAGCTCGCTGCTGTGATGGACTACAATCTCATGTTTAGTTTACTCATTTATATTGAGATTGCAGTCCATCCCGAGAGTGAGCTTGGAGCGGTGACCACTTTACAACACACACAGGCTCCATGGGGAACAAAGTTATCACATCCTACGCAAGATGAAACATCATTTTTACATGCATGCAAATAAACCAGACAAAATGTTGGCGACCCTTCCCCCCAATCTGGACCCCTCGAGACGTCCCTTGACCCTATGCACCTCTCAAGGCTACCTAACCAATAATCCTTCCAAAATCCTCCATGAATTTGGAAAACAATTGTCAAAACTCTATATTCCAGATCACTCCTTTTCCAAAGAATCACAGACGATATATTCTCATCCCTTTCCCTTCCAAAGTTACCACCTGACATTGGACAACTCATGGATGATCCGATTACGGATTCAGAAGTGCTGCTAGCAATAAAATCCCTGAAAATTCAAAAGAGGGCAGGTCCAGATGGATTCCCTGCCCTTTATGATAAAAAATGTTCTGATTGTTTGACTCCAATCCTTGTCTCTTCCTTTAATGCCATCAGGTCCAATAGCTCTTTAGGCAAGGACAGCTTAACTGCTTCAATTTGTATGCTTCCCAAACTAGACTCGTATAACACTTCCTGGGCCAACTTCTGCCCCATATCCCTGCTCAACTGAGACATTACACTTCTGGCCAAAATACTAGCCAACAGATTCAACTCAGGTATTGGACAATTAATCCATAAAGATCAGGATGGCTTTATGCCGCAGCGCCAAGCCAAGGACACTATACGTAGAGCTACTCTCCTCTCTCACTTAGCACACACAAGAGGGATACCCTCCATGTTCCTCTCTCTGGATATCAAAAAGGCTTTGATTGCCTTTCAAGGCCCTATCTTTTTTTATATACTAGATCGGTTAGGATTTGGCCCTTCTTTTTGCAAATGGATTTCTGCCCTCTACTCCTCTCCTTCTGCCAGAGTGCACTATGCTGGATTTAAATCCTTACCTTTTCCTATACATAGGGAAGCTAGGTAAGGGTGCCCTCTCTCCCCATTGCTTTTTGCAATCGCCATTGAGCCTCTCACTCTAATGATTCGTAATCATCCCGATATATCGGGCATTTCTGCGGCTGGCCGCTGTCACAAGTTGAGTCTGTTCGCAGATGATATCCTCCTTTCCCTGTCTCAACCCCTCATTTCTTTATCCAACCTCTTCGCAATTCTTTCTACCTTTAGTACCTTGTCAGGTCTTTCTGTGAATTTAGCTAAATCCAAAGCCCTCAATATTTCCCGTCATTCTCTTTTCCTTGGGCGTCATCTGCCTTACCATATTTGGGTATTCATCTGACTTCTGCCTATGAAAACCTATATTGAGCTAACTACCCTCCGTTATTTAAACATCTGTGTACTCTCCTCTCTTCCTGGTCTCCTGTCTTCTCCTCTCTTCCTGGTCCCATTTCCCCTTATCTCTACTGGGACGTATAGCAGCCATTAAAATTACTTTTCTGCCAAAACTTCTCTATGTCCTCCCTATCCCGATCCCCTCCTTACACATCCTTCAGAGACAGGTGATGCACTTCATTTGGGCAGGTCGCAAAGCACGCACTCCTAGACATACTATGTTTCTCCACAAACCACTAGGTGGGCTAGGAGTTCCCAATATCAGTCAATACTACGGAACATCTCAAACAGCTCCGCTCGGCACATATCATGCCACCTCTGAGGTCCCAGTTTGGGTCTCTCTTGAAACCATGGACTGTGACCCACTTGGAGTGCATAACCTGCTCTGGCTAACTCCTAAACTTCGGCCACGACTCCTTAATCCTATAACCCTCCACTCGCTAAAAATATGGGACTCGGTAAAGTATTTGGGTGGTCTTCTTTCCCCCCACTTACATCTCCTCTCCTTTCTACACAACCCAGCCTTCCCCCCTGGCCTAGAACACCCTTCCAATTTCTCACGATGGTCCTCAAGGAACATAACACAATTCCACACTCTCCTCTCTCCTGAAGGAATGATACCTTTCGCTATCTCCTCTCTTCCTGGTCTCCTGTCTTCTCCTCTCTTCCTGGTCCCATTTCCCCTTATCTCTACTGGGACGTATAGCAGCCATTAAAATTACTTTTCTGCCAAAACTTCTCTATGTCCTCCCTATCCCGATCCCCTCCTTACACATCCTTCAGAGACAGGTGATGCACTTCATTTGGGCAGGTCGCAAAGCACGCACTCCTAGACATACTATGTTTCTCCACAAACCACTAGGTGGGCTAGGAGTTCCCAATATCAGTCAATACTACGGAACATCTCAAACAGCTCCGCTCGGCACATATCATGCCACCTCTGAGGTCCCAGTTTGGGTCTCTCTTGAAACCATGGACTGTGACCCACTTGGAGTGCATAACCTGCTCTGGCTAACTCCTAAACTTCGGCCACGACTCCTTAATCCTATAACCCTCCACTCGCTAAAAATATGGGACTCGGTAAAGTATTTGGGTGGTCTTCTTTCCCCCCACTTACATCTCCTCTCCTTTCTACACAACCCAGCCTTCCCCCCTGGCCTAGAACACCCTTCCAATTTCTCACGATGGTCCTCAAGGAACATAACACAATTCCACACTCTCCTCTCTCCTGAAGGAATGATACCTTTCGCTTTTCACATAAGCTTTTGACCTCTGACGTCTTCCGATACCTACAAATTCGCCACTTCATGACCTCTTTGCTGGGCCCTTCACCCGTTAAGACTCCTCTCACTCCCTTTGAACGACTTTGCCTAGATTCGCCGCATGGTAGGGGGGTAATCTCTCTGCTATACAATTCCCTTATCCACCCATCTACCCACCCTGCCCACTCCTACATGTTCCAGTGGACGAGAGAGCTCGGCATATCTATTGATTCAGATCAGTGGCTGCAAATTTAGACCACGATCAGGACCTCCTCACAATCCGCAGCTGCAGTGAAAACTAACTAACATTTTTGGCGCAAGATTTTTGCTTTTATAAGATCCCCCACTAGACATTCCCCTCCATTCCAACCAGTAATAGCTCTCTTGGGTTTAAAACCTGCAGGTTTGCACTCACCCGCATTTACCTTAATTACTCATATTCTCACCGCTGCCAAACAAACCATTGCCAAGCCTCGGCTCTCCCCTCCTTTGAAATCCGCTTAATCGAAATCTCATCTACACATAGTGTTTGTATATGATCAAATGTCAGCAAAACTCCATGGCACTATGCACACCTTTAAAAGTGTTTGGGGCCCTTGGATCAAAAAATGCCTTCCACCTCACTTCGATACAAGCCAGATCCAGTCATAAGGCCTTGTTTCCCCACTTAGATCAACTGCAAAGATGTACTGTATATCAGGGCTTAAGACACCGACTGACGCTGGGGGGAGAGACACTGTCCGATGCTGGGGTCACGCAAAAATTTCCTCGCCCGAAAATGGGTCACGAGTGGAAAAAGTTTAAGAAGGCCTGCTCTAGATGATATTGCTTCTCGAGTCCTTGATTTTTGCCATCTTTCTCTACCCACTCTTCTACCTTTCTTCTCAGTTCTATTTCTTTTTCTCCCTTTTCTCATACTCCTTCTTCACCTTTTCTGTATTTCAGTCTGATTGCCAGTGGACATCCCTCGTTGCAACTTGGCTCCCAGCCTGCCTTTTTTTGGTGGACTCTGCTTTTCTGCTTTTTGATTTTTTTTTGAGTCACGGACCTAAGTCCTATATGCTGTTATCCATCGCTGTTGTCGATAGCAACTGTGTGATATTCATCCGGTTCCACAATGGGCATTTACTGCTGTTACACTCTTGTGTTATGTACTGGTTTGCTTTTCTCTTTATTGGACTTCTGTATTTTCAAATCTCTCAGAGAATAATTTTGTAATATATAATAATAATGTATTTTCTTTTGTAAAATCTCAAGTAATACTTTTTAAAGAGAAAAGCAGATACAATCATATAAGTATTTAAAATCCTTATTCTGCTACTCTGTGCCAATAAAGGTATGCTATGAATTTCTGTTGTGTTGGCATTTGGCAAGAAATCACTGTACAATTTGACCCCCCCACACTGCTTAGCAAAGGGCACGTGAAAAATGTCACAAAACAGACTTGCTGTTACATCAAAAATATAACAGGCTTCAAAGGCACTGTTGCTGGGTGTGACAGGTGTGTGCTCATTAAATATAGAGAGCATTCCATAGATTAATTTCTGTTTATTGCTAGCCAAGTGTAAATCCTTGGTAACAAGAGACAAGAGCTATCATGGTTCATTTCTTCTCTCATACCTGATCTACTTATCTGTTCACATACTGTAACTGTGCTAAAATATACAGTATATATATATATATATATATATATATATATATATGTATATATAAAAAACAATGCAGAAGAGCTGAAGGCCGCTATTGAAGCATCCTGGTCTTCCATAACACCTCAGCAGTGCCGCAGGCTGATAGCTTCCATGCCACACCGCATTGAGGCAGTAATTGCTGCAAAAGGGGCCCAAACCAAGTACTGAGTACATATGCATGCTTATACTTTTCAGAGGTCCGATATTGTTCTATGTACAATCCTTGTTTTATTGATTGCATGTAATATTTAATTTTCTGAGATTGTGAATTTGGGGTTTTCATGAGCTGTAAGCCATAATCATCACAATTGTGACAAATCACGGCTTGAACTATCTTGCTTTGCATGTAATGAGTCTATCTCATATATTAGTTTCACCTTTTAAGTTGCATTAGTGAAATAAATGAACTTTTGCACGATATTCTAATTATTGGAGTTTCACCTGTATATATATATTGTACAGGACGCCAAGAATGGGTCCTGGATGGACGGTATATCCCTCCCTTGTTTAGGTAGTTGTCCCGTTAAGGTCACCGTGTATTCAGAGCCTCCATCCCTGACTACAGCCAGTTCTGGTAATGACCACCAGCCAGATGGTGTGTTGAAAAGGAACAGGAAGCCAGTCAGTCTGGCTGTGTGGAGTGTTTGGAACAGGACACATGGCTATGTGTGTTAAGCTGTGGAATACAGTCTGCCGAGACACTGCTGGGGCACCTGCGTCCATACTGGAACCTTCTGTGAGCAGGCTGGGACTCTAACCCTGAGGTGGGACTTAGTATACAGGCGCTGAGCCGAACCTTGTGTTTGCTGAATATAAGCCATTTACCATGACTGTTTGTGGAAACGAATAAAAGTTTATTTTCTGATACAGCTGGCTACGTGTCATATCAGCCCTGAATATTACTATATATATATATATTAGCAGAGAGTGCCAGAGGGAGCCTGTGAAAGTCCTGTTCGGAGTTTATAGGTCTGCCAGGTTCCTCTCCTATACATTTAGGGATTACTGATCCGGGCTCTATTGCAGGGTTCACTCCTCTCTTCACTGGCAATTTAATTGCACCTGGAACCTGTAGTCAGAGCTCTCGGCCTGGGGATCAGACAACTAGCAAATGGTGTATGTGAAGGCTGACAAGAAGTAGGCCTGCTCAGCCTGTTAGTTACGAGCTATACTTTTATTTATGAAGTTAGTGCCGGGATACGGCTAGGTTTTATTTTTGTTAGTTTTCTTGTGAACCACTGTACAGCACCTGTGAAGACTCTTGTAAATATCACCAATAAACACTGCGATGTTTGTCACTACTCCCTTGAATTTGGTATATGTGCCCAAGAGACTGCTAATTCCCAGGGGGCTTTTGTACCGGTTACAACTGGCATAGAACCTTAATGGCATCCCAGTCTGTGTCCGTAGTGTTCAATAATTAGTTGGCCCACCATTTGCCGCTATAACAGCTTCAACTCTTCTGGGAAGGTTGACCACAAGGTTTAGGAGTGTGTCAATGGGAATGTTTGACCATTCTTCCAGAACCGCATTTGTGAGGTCAGGTACTGATGTTGGACGAGAAGGCCTGGCTCGCAGTATCCGCTCTAATTCATTCCAAAGGTGTTCTATTGGGTTGAGGTCAGGACTCTGTGCAGGCCAGTCAAGTTCCCCCACCCCAAACTCGCTCATCTATGTCTTTATGGACCTTGCTTTGTGCACTAGTGCACAGTCATGTTGGAACAGGAAGGGGTCATCCCAAAACTGTTCCCACAAAGTTAGGAGCATGAAATTGTCCAAAATGTCTTGGTATGCTGATGCCTTAAGAGTTCCCTTCACTGGAACTAAGGTGCCAAGTCTAACCCCTGAAAAACAACCCCACACCATAATCCCCCTTCACCAAACTTTACACTTGGCACAATGCAGTCAGGCAAGTACCTTTCTCCTAGCAACCGCCAAACCCAGACACGTCCATCGGATTGCCAGACAGAGAAGCATGATTCGTCACTCAGGAGGACATGTCTCCACTTCTCTAGAGCCCCGTGGCGGCGTGCTTTACACCACTGCATCCGATGCTTTGCATTGTACTTGGTGATGTAAGGCTTGGATGCAGCTGCTCGGCCATGGAAACCCATTTCATGATGCTCTCTGCGCATTGTTGTTGCGGCAATCTGAAGGCCACACAATGTTTGGAGGTCTGTAGCTAAGTTAGCTAAAGAGAGAGATCCACTTCCTAGGCACAATGGAGTTAATCGATAAAACATAAAGAATGTTGCACTAGTAAAGTAAAAGGAGAGTGTATGTTTACTCCACAAATTGCACATTAGTAAATTGGCTGAAAACAGGATTTTTGCAAGCACATAACTTGTTATTTAAAGTGAACTTAGTTTTACATAATTTTCTGCGATTCACTTTGCATGGTAAACTTCCACTTTTCAAAGTGAACAATCATTTTGGTGGGTGAACAGCGTCTGTTGCTTTACTAAATTATGCCCAGTGTTTCTACCATTGATAAGGAGTAAATCTCTGGTCTGAGGGCTTTTTCACACCATGTCCGGTCCAGATCTAGGTGCATTTCTGCAAATGCGGTGTAGTGTGTTTATTATACGTTTTTAAATGTATTTTGAACCATTCCAATGCTTTTTTTTTAGCTAAAAATGGACTTTCAGGTGCGTTCCAGTTTGCATGTGTTTTAATGCGTTTACATGCATTTTGGTGCATTCCAGACCTGAAAAAATAGTGCATGACATTTGTTTCCCACACCGGAACGTACCGGAGTGAACAGAACCCTGAAATACCATAGGAATAGGGATGCATTTGATGTGCGGACAAAAAACGTTCTGGTCCGGATCTGGTCCAGATATGGTGTGAAGAAGCCTTGACTCATGTCCCTAAATTTCAGCTTCAACTATTTAATTAATAAGCTTTTATAAACAGGTTGTAAGAAGATACAGAAAACATGTTAAAAAGAGCCAAGAGCTCTACCTGCTGATTGCTTATGAAAATATAAACTATTTATGAAGGGAAGCAAGGACAAAACACTCAATCAATGTTTATAAAGTTTAGAAATGTTCAGAAAGTTCATGCAGTTTCCATACATGCTAAATATGTGCTGAAAATTATACTGATATTATGTTGTCAAGATAAAAAATTATGTAATGTAACTATACTTTAAATTTTAAAATGCTTACTGGATTTATTATGTGTAAAAAAACACCTTACATAACTTATTTATTAACTGGGGTGCACAGTAACCTTTTCCATTATCCCTGACCCACAGTAGATTGCAAATAACACTGTCCACATATGGTATTGACAGACTCTGAATATAATGGTATCCAAGTGTGTCAGAAGGTACAGTTTAGGTTTAGACTCAGGCATCTGATAATGCTCTTACTTTGTATGATTTTTATAAATCAAAACAGAAAGACTTACTTGTAATGTGCCTAGCTATAGTTTTCATCAATTCTGAATAAATACCTAATGTTCTCATACTGCATGTATTCAGTTTATTAGCTTAGTATGGAAATACTTGAAGGAAATGTGTTTAAAATTCTTTTGTGACTTGATTATTTTTTTCTTTTCTTGGAAGTGCATCTTTAGAATGGTAAATTTAACTCTTAATTTTCTTTTTGTGGCATCTCACAACTGTTGCATTAGTTTAAAGAAGTGGGGTAATTTAATTTTGTTTTTTAGATCTGTTCCACAATATAGCTGAAATAGTACAGTTGAGCAGGGACTGAGAGAATACCAAGAGTTTACTGCACAGAATAAATATACTTACACATAAATGGTTTCTGTTCATAAATCTTCCAATTATGTTACCCTAGAAAGCACTCTTTTTGGGGTACCTATGATCAGGTCATCTGTTCAGTACTGGTCACTCTGGTGTTCATTAATAACTAACATGTTTACCATCTCCTCACTTTGTAAATGAACATGAAGTACCTTGCACAAAGCATTGGTGAGCGCAGGGCTGCAGAGAGATTAAGCAGTCTGAATCCTAAATATTTTCTCCATCTCAAAATTTAAATATCAGGGGTCTATTTAGTCCTCTGATATTTCACTAAAGCCTGCATTTTATGCAATGCACACGAATGCAGCAGACACAGGGCACTGCAGATAAGGTGCAGATTGACTGTTACCACAATGCAAAAGTTGTGAAGCCAACCTCCAGATGTTTTGCTTATTTACAATTTTGTGTACCTTCGATTTTCACCATTTCGCATAAAGGCCCAAATTACAATTTACAAATATTTGTTATTTATGTTTTATATTTAGTAGACATGTGCGACGGCAAAAAATCAGTTTGGTGCATTTCGAAATTGTAATTATTTCAATTTTCAGGATTCGCTTCCGAAAGTCAATTTGTTTTGAGATTTGGTTTCGGACCAATCCAAAATTTTCATTAATTTCGGATGAGTTAAAACATATTTACAACAAAATTTCCTTGCAGCAAAGTGACAGAAAAAAAAAGTGAAATTTGTATTTTTAACTTTTGACAGTCCACAGAAACAATAATTTAAAAAAACAGCGTGCGCCCCCCCCCCCCAATTCATACCAGAGGGATTTTAGGGGGCCCCAATGCCAAAAAAACAAAAAAAAAGGTGAGGTCCCCCCTAAAATCCATTACCAGACCCTTGATCAGAGCAGTAGCCTGGCAAAGCAAAAAAAAAGGCCACATGCCCTCAACATGGGGAGGGTGTTTTCCCATGGGGGTCCTGGGTTTCGTAAAGGGGGCACCTAGGTGCTGCCCCCCTTGTGAATGAGTATGTGGCCGAAATGGTTAATGGTAACACCTGGGAGTGTACACATGCTTTACCTATTTTTGTTTGTTTTTGTTTTGGTGTGATGGTCTGGTGTCTAACTTTTGTCCATATGTTATGACCCATGAATTATGCCAAATAATTAGCAAAGCTTAGTGTTTCAGTAAGATGCAAAATTCCAATTGCTAATCATTTCCCTTGTAAATGTGTAAGAGTGCTGGCTATTGGAGATCTGCTAAATATATTGTGAGGATTCCCTCCAAACGGTAGCACATTAAGGACACCGCCACTCACTTTTCACTTTAAGGGCTCATTTGCCCACTTTTATTACCTCACAACTCAAGAGAAAAGTCCATACAGGTGTTCCCTCGCAGGGGTTTTCAAACATAAAGTATAATTTTCTGTCAAACAAACATTTTCCTGTCTCACCGACTTCAGGAAGGTCCTTTAAAAAAAAATGTCTGGCCACACAGGCTGTATTCAAAATGCTAGCCATACCAGCTTGCCCTTTGGCCTCTTGCCACACAGGCTGCTGCTTTGCCACACAGGTGGATTGCCACACAGGCTGCTCGTTTGCCACACAGGCGGATTGCCACACAGACTGTCGGCTCCCCAGTCCACCAGACACACAGTCTGGTTCTAGGGTGGGGCTGTTCTCTTAGGAGGCTGGGACTTCTTGTAGAGGCCCTAACAAGCCAGTTAGCTTCAGCTGGGCTTGTTACCTCTAAGCCTCCAGCCCTCTCAGCACTTCCCCCTAGAGGAATAACTTAATTACCACAATTGAACACCGACATCCCCATCTGCCTGCTGCCACAGTATATATTAGCTGTTCTCCATTATATAGAATGCACATAAAAATGTTAACTTTCCATATTTAGTGATTTCAACAGCTACTTTAGACATGTGAGCTGCGGAACGAGTTGGTTCGGTGCTGTTTATTTTGGGATTTGGATCTGAAATTCAATTTGGTTCGGGTTTCAAATTCAGACAATGAGCTTACGAATATTCGTTGTGAGTAAAGCAGAAAACCATATACACATATTAATACTAAAGCTGAATCTCCTAGACTCGAATGCCATTCGGGTCTGGGAGCCTCAGCTTTAGTAATATATTTATATGGCTCCCAGACCCAAACAGCATCCGGGTTCTGAATTTCCGAATTGCATTCGGGAGCCTCCAAATGCCATTTGGGTCTGGGAGCCTTACACATACACTGAGTGGCCAGATTATTATGACCACCCCATCAGTACTTCGTTGGGCCATGAGATAACTCCACGAAATGACTTCGTTGGGCCGCCTCGTGACTCCACGAGATGTTGAAAGGTGATGCAAGGAATCTGACACTGCACTGTTGCCCTTCTGTTGTCTTGTACCAGTCTTGCCACTCTCCGTTCTGCCCTAACATTGACTAGTCGCTGACGGCCACAATTCGCACGTTCTGACCCAGATTTTCGGCTGACAGTCCAGTCTTTAAACACTTTAACAATGAGCCCCTCTTGAACATTTAACGAATTCTGCTGTTTTGCTGATACTCGCTCCATGGCTTGCGCCAACAATCATCCCATGTTCAAAGGCTGTAAAATCGCATTGTTTACCCGTATCTTCAGAAAAAAATCACTTCTACTGTCGTGGTAAAAAACCTGCTTCCCTATTTATAATGGTCTGGCCCTCTAGCAACTTCAGCGCAAAATTATAGCTAATTATAGCTAATTTGCCTACAAACGTCAGGTGGTCATAATAATCTAGCCACTCAGTGTATATTACTAAAGCTGAACCCATTTTCCATTCTTAATATTAAACCCCTGTTGTTAAAGTTTAAACAAAAAAGTACAAGTTGGTGTAAACTTCCTCTCACTGTTATAGGGAGGGCAAATCTGATCAAAATGGTGTGGGCGCCACAATTATTATATGTTCTGCACAACTCTCCCATTTGGATCAATTTTAAAATGGTTTGCTAAGATAGATACTCTCTTTAGAGAACTAATTTGGAAGAAAAAACATTCTAGAATAAAACTGAATACGTTACAGAAGGCCAAGGAGAATGGGGGTATAGCTATACCTCACCCAAGACTATACTTTGTTGCATCCCAGTTACAACAGATGTTAGGAGGGGGTACTATTAACGAGGAAGATCCCGTTCAAGCAATTTTGTTGTTTCTGTCATCTAAATATGCTCTTCTCTCTCAGTTAGAAGCAGGTATTATCTCGTCTCGTTCGGAATATCCTACATTGTCTATGATGGCTAAAGCCTGGCAATTGAAATCAATAATGAAATATGAAGGTATTACCTTGGTTACTCTGATATGGTTTAACTCTTATTTACCAGAATTGCAGAAATTGGTATACTTTGAGAGTTGGAGATATAGAGGATTGCAATTCGTATATTGGCTATTTGAACAGGGTAATTTGAAATCATGTGAAATGTTGAGGGAAGATTTTCAATTGCCTAATGTTCAATTTTTGAAATACTTACAATTAAGACATGCTTTGGAGTCTCAGAGACGTTCCCGAAATCCTAACGTTATTAACACTCCATTAGTGACTATTGTTGCAAAATCTAATTATAAGAGGGGTGCAATATCTTTCATGGTCGAAAGATAGGACATTGAGGTGTAGGAATGGTTGGGAGGAGGACATGGGAGCATTTACAGAGGAGGCTTGGTCAGCTGTTTTGGTAAACACCTTTAAATCCTCCCTCTCCTCTAGTCAATGTCTGACTCAATTATTTATATTGCACCGTACTTACTATACTCCCCTGAAGTTGTTTAGATGGGGTAGACAGGAGACTGGGAACTGCCCTAGATGTAGGAGTGTGGAGGCTAATTTGATTCATATGCTTTGGAGATGCCCCAAACTGTTTAGATATTGGGAAGGTATAATTTATTTTATTAATCAAGTATTTAGTGTCAAGTTACCCCTGGATCCTAGACTCTGTCTCCTAAATTATGTTGAAGAAGAACAATAGATCCCAGGATTCATGGATATTATTATAAGACTTTTGTTTTTAGCAAGAAAATTGATTGCCTTTAAATGGACGTCCCCCAGTTCACCCACAGTAGAGGAGTGGCAAGTTGATTTGGTACTTTTGAAAGAGAAACTGCTCTTTAAACATAGAGGGTGCCCCCAGAAATTTTATAAGATATGGGAACCATAGTTGTCAACACCGGGTTTGGCCTCATCTATGGCGTAAAATCTAAATTGCCTAAAGAAAAAAAAGGGGAAAAGGGAAGAAAAGAAAAAAGAGAAAAAGAGGAGAATAAGAGGTTTATAGAGACTAAACAATAAGGAGTAAAGTCAGGAAGTACTATGTTTGTATGTTTGGTGGGGTGTTTTTTGAGTGTATTTTTTTTTTTTTTGGGGGGAGGGGGTTTGGTAAGGGAGGAGGGGAAGGGATAGTATATTAGTGGAATTAAAATTATGTTTAATATTTAGTTTGATTAGCACTTTAAAGTTTAGCTAAATGGTTGTTTACAAGAGGACATCTGTTTATTAAGTATGGCACATACACATGGTTGATTATAATAATAGTCCCTCTGAATTATACATAAACTTAAAGTTATTAAATATGCACATTAGTAGGAAATAAGACATGGTTGGGTTTATATACGGGTATGTATGTGTGTATGTATATGTATGTGTATGGGCATGTATGTGTGTGTGGGGGTGTATATGTGTATGT
>NW_017306554.1:1253313-1313288 GCF_000935625.1 Nanorana parkeri
GGGGGGGGGGGTGAAGGGGGGTTGTTTGTTTGTTTGTTCTGTATAGTAGTTGTATTTGTATTTATATTGTATTGTTTGTCAAGAAAGGAAAAATTGTTAATAAAGAATATTAAATGAAAAAAAAAGAAGAAAAAAAAAGCTGAGGCTCCCATACCAAAATGGCAATCGGGATCTAAATTACACAATGCCATTCAGGTCTAGGAGCCTTAGTTTTAGTATTGTATATACTGTATATGGCTCCTCTGTTGCCGTTACGAAAATTCGTGTTCAGACCCATTCGGATGCATTAAACCGAAAAACACATCTGATTGGCCAGAAAATGCACATGTCCGATTCAGTTCAGTTTTTGAACAAAATTCGGACAGGATCCGAAATTCGGATTCGGACACATTTGGATGCATTAGGTTTCGGAAATTCGGATGTGTCTGAATGTCTGAATTTTGGAAAATGTGTCCAAATTTTGATGCGGAACGAAACAAATTGCACATGTCTATTGTTTAAATCAATATGTTACGCTCTTTTAGTTTCTCTGACAGATCTACCGTTTTCTCTCCTATTCCTCCTAGGCTCTGTCCTTGGACCACTTATCTCCTCTATCTACACCTGCTCCCTTGGTCAATTGATAATCCTGCATGGCTTGCAATACCATCTCCATGCTGATGACGCTCAAATATATCTCTCCATTCTCCAACTCACCCTCTCGGTGTCCTTGTGCGTCACTAACCTACTAACTGACATATCAGTCTGGATGTTACAACACTTCTTAAAACTCAATCTTTCAAAAACTGACCTCATGTTATTTGCTTCCCCTGTGCACCCTCACCCAACTTTTCCCTTGGGATTGATAACCCAACTATCCATCCCTCCCCCCATGCCAAGGTAATAGGTGTCATCTTGGACTCAGACCTCACCTTTCTGCCCTACATCCAATCATATTCCAAATCCTGCCACCTTCACCTTCCTCCATAACATCTCCAAAATACACCCCTTTCTAACCGATGAAACCACAAAGCTGCTCATTCACTTGCGTGTTATCTCTCCTCTCGTCTGTAGCAACTCCCTCCTTGTTGGCCTACCTCTACGCAGGCTATTCCCCCTTCAGTCTATCATGAATGCTGCTGCTAGACTCATCCACCTAACCAAGCGCTCAGTGTCTGCAACCTCTCTCTGTCAATCCCTCCACTAGCTTTCAGTCACCCAAAGGATAAAATTCAAAATATTAACAACCACTTATAACGCCATCCACAACTCTGCCCCCGGCTATAGCTCAAACCTCGAGAAAAATGTATATCAAAGCGCTAAAGGTGTAACAAATAAGAAACTTAGTATAACCAAGTGATAATATCTCAAACCTGTCTCAAAGTATCACTCTTATGAGTCCCCTCTGCTCCTCCCAAGACCTCCTGCTCTCTAGCTTTCTCGTCAACTCTTCCCATGCTCACCTCCAGGACTTCTCTAGAGTCTTTCCCATCCTTTAGAATGCCTTACCCCAGCCTGTACATCTATCTCCTACTGTGTCTGGCTTTAAACACTCATCTCTTCAGGGAAGCCTATCCCGCCTCAAACTAACCATTGAACTATTACTTTCTCAAACAATCCATCCTCACACAGCTACCTTCTCCTGTATCACTTGCCCCTCCCTTTTAGACAGTAAGCTCTCATGGGCAGGGCCCTCCTTACCATTTGGTCTTGTTTTGTATTGTAACTATAATATCCTCCTTATATTGTAAAGCTCTGAGCAAACTGTTGGCGTATATAAATTCTGTATTATAGATATGTTCACTGTAATTAATGTTTTAGAAGAACTCTATCTATTATATTATAAGTTACCTTTGTTTACTTTAAGAGGTGAAAGTGACATCCACACATATATGAGCAAGTAAAAGCAGTGGTAAGATTAGAGAGAATTATTTTACCAGCTCTGTCTTGTTCGTTAACAATCATTACGTCCTCGGAAATTCTATTCATCACCCAAAGTACTCCTATAGGAAATTCTTCCCTGTTGTTTTCTATGGATTAAAATCAGTGGCATCTCTTCTGAACTCCATATAATCTTGTTTGGGGGGAAGGATTTTCCCTTCAACAATATCTCATGCCCTAGATGCACTTCCAAACTGTCTATTTGTTTTTAAAAACACATTGGTGTTTTAAAGAATAATATGTCAAAATGTCAGACATCATAATGCACAGAGTTCCAAGGGTTTATTGCAAGGTAATCCCATCCCTCCATCTTCATTAGTGCTCCAGGCTAGGATTACTTAACAGAAATACAACTTTGTGTAGCTCTCTGCCAAAAACATGTAACCTACATTTTATACTGCACCGAGATTAAGTTCCACCTACAGATAAAGGACTAGACTGGAATGCATTCTGTACTAGCTTGCCAGTAGAGGTGGTGATATGGGAGAATAGTGGAAAGTGATTTAT
Source organism: Nanorana parkeri (assembly GCF_000935625.1). Lineage (NCBI taxonomy): Eukaryota > Metazoa > Chordata > Amphibia > Anura > Dicroglossidae > Nanorana > Nanorana parkeri. Next base: position 1,255,741 of record NW_017306554.1, read on the forward strand.
AGATGCTTAAAGTGAACATCAAATTCAATGAAAAATGTATTAACACTGGCTAGTGTACAATCAGAATATAGGGGGCTGGATGTCCCAAAGTTAACAAAAAGGAACTTGTTGTTAATCATAATGATTTATTTTGTATTATACATACATATATACGTTACTGTATGTATATATATATATATATGTGAACATTAAATAATTATATAAATGTGGATCTCTTTATGGGAAATCTATGCCAAAGTCTAAGTTAAATTTCTCACAAACCTCAAAATTCGAAACTCCTGTCACAATCCCTTTTTTAAGGACAATATCGAATGTAAATGGATGTAAATGAAAAGATAAAATGATAAATAAAGGTATGTGCAAAAAAAGAAATGAATGGATATGCTAAACACTATTATGATATGTATTAACCACACCAGTTATAATAATACCACATTTTTGTGACAGTGGTCCTTTAAGTTAAAGTTGAATGGATGGAATTTCAGCATTTCATTTTTATTTAAAACAGCAAGATCACAGTGCAGATGATTCCACAGGACCTGAAAGCATATGTACAAGGTCAAAGGTTAGTTAGGGCATAAATGGCAATTATTCAATTATCCTTCAAGTTCTCAGAGTTTTGAGTTTGTCATGTCTGAGTTGAATTATCCAATCAGTGTATACAGAGTCTGCATCATACTATACCTTATTGCACTGATTGTTAAAGTAAACTTTTCACAAACCTGGGCATTTTTAACTGGGCATATGGTAAAACAAATGCATAACCATAGTGGTCACCTTTAGTGAAAACCGCATGTCAAAATGATCAGTACATCCAGAGACATAGGCAACAAGGCAACAAAGTTTTTGCAAATCCTGAGAAAAATTGAGCCTCCCTATTGATTGCTGTGAATGTCCATCATAATAAGTCACCAGTATGGAGGCTCAAAAGATTGGCGTAGGTAGGACTAGGACTGACATTGGAAAAAAATGTATCGCATATACAAATAACTCATTAGAACACTGTATGCCACATGTTTTTTTCCATGTATTAGACTGTGGTATGTATTATTTTCAACTTCGTTAAATCAGTATATAGTAAGTACTGTAAGTTTGTTGTTTCTGCATGTCACAGAAGAAGCAGAAGTTACCATGTACATGTTCAGAGAAATCACAGTAGATCCAACTGCACAATGCATATTATGTTATACAGAGGGATATCTACAGACAATGGCAAGCACTGAAATTGTGCCCTTTTCTGAAATCTGGCACCCATGTTTTTGATAAGATCAGCTGAAAAGTGCAAGTCAAACTTGTTAACTGTTGATGAACAAATTATGTCACTACAAGAAAATTATAACCACACCTTTCTTGCTTTCTGTGTTGCAAATTGGTTTCTGATGTGATCAAAGTGAGATTTTTCAGTTTATTCTCTTTCTACACTCAGCAGAACAAGATCACAGAGTCTACCTTGACCCTTTTATTAGAGTCCGCACTTAAAGGAGAACTATGGGGTCAGTGTTTTTCCCCATAGTTCTCCTTAGGGTAACGGGAGGACACAAACTAGCGTCCTCCCGTTACCCTAAGCTCAGTAATCAGAGTCCCCAGTGTTAATGAACAGGTGACAGCAATCGTATCTGTAAGCGGCAGTTCACATGTAATCGTGTGATATAAAATTACATGCGGATTGGAATAGATTACTATACCTGAATGCAGAGTAGGGATCCCCAATGATCAAAAATAAATAGCTTCTTTTTCTAAGGGGATTATTTAACAGAGAGGTGGCCGCTGGTACTACTTTGTGTATAATGACATCAAGGAGAGGACAATTGACAAGACCAATCGGAAACCGACAGGGGACCAGTTGTCATTACTAGAATTAGTGTAGAGGAAGATTGCAGGTCCATGGATTAAGGCTAGTATTAGGGCCCGTTCACACCATAACGTTGTGTTAATGACACAATGGGGGTGATCTACTAACCTAAACACACGCACGCACCAGGTGCGTGTGCTTTTCACACAGCAAAACGTATTTATCAACCAAAAAGTCTCTAAAAGCATATTTCCACTAATGCCATATATGGAAAAATCATGCACATGATGCATATATAATGCTGCTTCACAGTTTAGACAAAAATGGTTAGCTCATGCATTTACATTCCTGCATTCATCAACGCAAGCAACACAACATAGAGCTAATTTACACAACATCACCTTGCAATTCATGCAAGGCTTTGCACAACACACCTGCTGGGTGTGTACACACTACCAAGGTGTTTAGATTCCACCCATAGATCATGCTGGGAGGGAACACACTACAGAGGTGTATACATGTTCGTGGCGTGTTTATAAGGTTAGTAAATCAACCCCAATGCCTTGCGGTAAATGCACACTATCACACAATGTACCTAGTGCGCATTACCGTGTGCTAGTTGTGTCGTCTTTCATATGTGTGGCACTCAAACACACCTCCTGGCCATTGTGCACTGCAGTGCAGTGCAGCAAATGATATTGCAATAGCGTGCATTGCGGTAGAAAAATGTAGTGCATTAACACAGCGCTATGGTGTGAATTAGTTATTTTAAGATAACAAAAAATGAACAATATATTCATAATTGTCACCATTTCACAAAAAAATTCAGGGACATTTTTTTTTCTGTGCATCCAGCAGGCCACTGTAGACAGAACATTTATTTTAATTAGGGGTGAGGCATTCATTTTAGCAGGTATAGTGTTAGCCTAGTGTACAATTTTAAAATACCGTATATACAGGAAGATTTATTATAATAATTATAGAAATACAGCCAAGAAGTTTTTGTTCTTTAGTAAAATTATTTATGCATCTGTTTAGCTAGCTACAACTTTTAGGCTGGCCATTCACATCTTGAATTTTGGGCTATTCCTGCTAAATCAGGAGCCATGGGTGGCCCTGTTGGTGCTAAAAACGTTAGATTCAAAAACTGTTGGCGAAACAGTGGCTGCATTTGATGCAGTGCAAAATTGTAAAAAAAAATGTCCTCGTTATCACCAATGAATGCTCACTACAAAACTAAAATGTGCACAGTACTTGTTTATAGACAATGCTATCGTTGAAATCTATTAGTGGAATCCAAATGTTAAATATTAATGGGAGCATCAGCCTCCTAGCACCCTCATGGGAACAGGAATCTCTTTCCTGAGTCCTGACATTGATTGTTCTGTGTCTATTCTTCAAGTACCTTTAACCCAGAAAATCATAATAACATCATCTAAATATGATTGTTGCATGAAGCCTTGAATGATTCATTTGCTCAAGGCCAGTATAGTGTAGCAGGGCAATATTCAGTGCATTGAAGAATAACAGGCAGCCCTTTGCCAGTCATTTCCACTTAAAGAATACAGTCACACAGTTTGGGAAGTGACCTTAGCTCAGAATGTAGTCACAATGAATCAGAGTACTACTACCCAAAGCTTGTGCCATCTGGAGAAAATACAAGTGTGGTTGGGACATTTTTAAAGCTATAGTTTTATTAATTCTATTTTATGCAATTTAATTTATAAATAAACAAAATACATATTTTTTTTTACTTTTGCATTGTTTAATAGAGATTGCATTAGTTATGCAAATATTTACTCTTATTTACTCTTTACAATGTTAAGGCCAATTGAACCCTCTTAATTTATTATCGTAACTGTAGTCAGTAATAAATATGCTACTTTTTAATTTTCTTTTCTTTACCTAAAGCTGCAGTGAGGGTTAAAGACCCTTGGGCTGCCAGTACATAGAAGAGTCGGACCACAGCTCTCACACATCTGCAGTCTGACATGCCACTCTGAACACTGCTCTAATCAACATCACTTGTTCCTTGAGCAGAGCTGTTTGTTAGAGCAGTGCTCCGAAGTGGGGGGTGTCAGAGAACTGGGCTACCTGCGTGTGTGTGAGAGCCACAGTCTGAATCTCCTAGTGTAAAGTAAGAAATAGGCTTATTTAGCCAATTAGGCTATGCTGCAGTGCACATGTGCTGACAGATTAGAGTGATGACTAATTAGTGTGTTGCAGCCCATTACCCAATCAATAGGCTGGGGTTGTGTCATGGACTAAACTGTGATGCTACTTTACTGGATGTCAGGGACATTGGCTATACTGTCTAATATTTAGATTTAACTGGCTGAACAGAATAAAAAAAAAACAGAATCACAAATAGTTTGGCAGGTAAAGCAGATCACATATATGTGATTCGGCTGTGCATTTAGTTTGTCTGGAATTCAGCTTTAATTTCTGCTTCTTTTGTGGATATTGACAGTCATTGTTCTTTTGTGTGTTGTCAAAAGACCTGCAGTAACATCCTTTACATGTTTCTGTTAATTTACAGACATTCTCATTCTCTTGGGGATTAAATGGATTTTCCTTTTGTAACGTTTTATGAAGTCTGTACTATATAGGGACTTCTACGAAGTACTTTGCTTAAACAGTAAGAAATATTTAAAAGTTTTATGATCCATGAATGGCTGGAATCACATTCTGTGTGTTAAAAGTTACTGGAACCGACAGACATAATGTAGCAAATGACCATCACAGAACTGAGAGGTGTTTTGAAGTCTTTGAAGGCTATTCAGATGACCCTTAATATATCATCTTGAATATGCAGAATGTAATTCATGGAGTGCACTTTCTACAACTTTAAAGTGAACCATTGGCTAAAAGTAAGTTAACAGCAGAAGCAAAAGCATGTATTTGCTACTGAAGAAACTCTCACCTCAGCTCTATATTACAATTTCTGATAGTGGAGATTAGCTGTGCCTACCCCACTCCATACAACTATACAGCATATAGTGCATTAGTTCCTATCAGATGCTTTTGGCATCGTTATATGCAATAACAGGGGCTTGGAGAATGTTGCTATTTGCATGTTATGCAGGCCATACATTTGTAGTTCAGTTGTAGCAGGGCTAACCAAGAGAAAAACACTTGATTCCCCCACCCACGATTCCCCAATCACTTTAAAACGTTTTAACACCCAAAATCTTTAATTTTGCCTTGGATGGAGTATATAAAAGGAACTCTTAGTAAACTTACATTTGCTTTTGAATCTGGCAGTTTAGACTGACAGTGCACCTTCCAAAGAGTTCATGACCTTATCTCTCTGGTTGATTCAAAGTCAGTGGGGCTTTGAAGCTAATCAGGAGAATTTCAAAAGCCTCTCCCACTTCCTTTAATACACAACAATTTTTCCCAGAAATATTGGCCTGATTTTTATCTTTTTTATTGACAAACATAAATACAATAAAGTTCATGTACTTGAACCGATCTCAACTAACTACCAGGGTAGAACTAAGCTAGACAAACCTAAGGGTAACGTAAGGCAAACCTAAGACGGTATGATTGAATTGTGTTACTATTGAAATATATATGCGGGACTGAAAATAAAGTTTAAGGGGTAAGACCATTTGCAAATGGGCAGGTAAATATACATTTACTAACCTATTGTTACATTTTGTGTACAATGAGGCTGTATTCCAAGCAGGCAACTACATACATTGCTAAATGGTAACTGTACTTTCCTAAAGATTTGTAATTTTCCAAAACCAGTCATGTGATGTAGAAACCACTGAAAGACAACATAGCTAGGTCCACAATTTCCACTGCATTTGCAGCACAACTTGCTCCACAAGACAACCCCAGCCTGCTAACTAGACAAGATAGGAGCAACAGCAACTACTGAGACCATCATCATCTGCTAACTCCGCTCTTCCTCCTAGTGAAAATGTTCACAGCAGTAGAGTCTGATGGGCTGTTTGTGCTGTCTCTTCCGCTTCCAGTTGGAGTGCTGCTATACAGGAGACTACCCAAAACTACCCAATAGCCTTACAAATGAATCACATTTGGATTAAATGTATTTTAATCTCATGTTTGTATACTACGTGCTTCTAGGATCCTTCATTTTAAAGTAATATTGGTATTTTTGTGCTGCACAATTAAGTACATATGTACAAACTGTAATGCATTCAATCTAAAGCTAGTTTTTGCAGATCACCTTTAACCTTTGCAACGAGGTTGTTAAGATTGATAGCTAAATGATCTTAAAGAAAATATATTTTCTCCTCTGCTCAGATAACAGTGTTTGAAGTCAGCTAATGTTGCAAAGTCAAGTAGATTACAAAGCATATTATTTTTAGATTTAGGCTAATTTGACTTGTGAAGAAATTGTCATGCCAGCAAAAAAATACGGTATGCTTTAGTGAATATTGCCTGTGCTGTGTACCTTTGATACAGCTATGCTGAGGAGGTCCAGGAAGTATTTTGTGACTGTTTGTGTTTGCTCTGTCACTCGTGGGATTCAATGTAATTTGTTCACATTGTTCCTAAGAAGTTATGTTTAACACAGTGAACCTATACTACCAGGACACTTTGGACCTACATGTTATTGTTCATTTATGCTATTAAGGAAGTCTTAGTTATAAGAATTATTTATTTTAGTGTAGGACATTTTTAGAAATTAAAGTGTAAGTGTAACTGTAAAAAGTGTAACTAACTGTACCTTTTATCAGAACACCTCCTTGCCCCCAGCCCTTCCTCCCAGTCTTATACTTACCTGTTCCCATTCAACGACATACCTAGATGGCCTTGCTACTTGTCAAAAATATTCCCAGATATACCATCCCATGTGCTCTGCAATCCCATTCGTCCCTATCAATGGTTGGCTCCTATAATTGTTGTCAGTGGGCGTAATAATAAACCATAGTTGGCAACATTTGAAGAGAATCAGAAGTGACACCTTGAAGAGAGTTTATAAAAAAAAAAGAAATATTTTTTTTCCACATTACAGACAGTACTGTAATCCTATAGATTTGGTGACTGAACCAACTACAGGGGAAGCGCTGCTAGATTTGATCAATCTTAATAGTTTAATATTGTATTAAATTTACAGGGTCTTGGAATGTTTGGTGAACAGTGACCATAATATAGTTGCATTTCACATTATATTACTGAGAATGGATTCAAAAATGAAAATTAAGCTTAAAAATATTCAAAGATGCATTTAGTCTAGTAAAATAGAATTAACTATGTTTAGTAAAGATACAAATATTGTAAATTAATGCTGTATCATTCTTGATGGGAACAATATTTCTGGAACTAGAAAGAAATTGATATGTCTGAATAGGAAAGTTTAAGATATGATAAATTATCAGAGCACATTTAAATCCTAGAGCTAGGTACTGAAAATGCTTTAAGGAAATAGAAGAATTATGATAATATAAAATATGAGAAAAATAAACCTGTTATTAAAGGATGAACTGAAAAACTGTTTGCTGACGTTTTATGTATAAGTATTTAAATTGGAAAGAAAAAAAGAAATCTGGCAATATAGGCTCTCTTAAAAAATAAATGAGATAATAAAAATGTAGCTGATGTCATTTAATATGGTGAGGGGTAGTTAATGCTTCAAATTTAACATTACTGTCCTAACATAGGCAGTACTGTTTTTTGTTTTTTGTGTGTGTTTTTTTTTACTTCCTGCCCCTCTAGATCAACAGTCTTTTGTCGCCCCCGCAGGAAAGCAGCAGGTTCACTTTCATGGAGGCTACACTTGCAGCAAATATCACCTTCCCTTCACTCCCCAGTCACTGTGTTCGGCTGCTGAAAGTGAAGAAAAATACCCTGTACTTCCAAATATGGTACCTCAAGTTGTATATACGCGATGCTTTAAAAGCCCAAACAGGTCATCAATTTAGAGATATCTGTAAATATTGGCCCTAGAATTATTGTTCTCACTCTGGTGCATGCGGCAATACCTAACTTGCGGAGGTGGGGGTCTTAAAAAAATAAAAATGTTTTAAGCATTTATTTTTTTTTTTATTTTTTTTTACTTTACTTGATTGCTATCACATAGGGGAGCTATGTGATAGCATACTAGTGGTGACAGGTACTCTTTAAGGTAGCATTAGGGGTCAATTAGACCCCTGGTGTCACCTTTTCACTCCAAATAAGTTATTTGATGCATACTCCAATAGCTTATTGCCCGGCTTGTGCAGCCAAGCAATGACAGCTGAGGGACTGGAAATGATGCAAGGAGCAGGAGGGGCAGCAGAGCCTGGGAAACAAGGTGGGGGTGTCAAGCGGAGGGCACACTTCACCGCCCCCTGGAAGCGATCTGGTGGCAGCTCAGCTGCCAGAATCACATCCAGTGCAAAGCCAGGAAATCAGCATGACAGCCAGGCATCTAACACTTTCAGAAGGTTAGAAATGGCAGCCCTATATTTCTTCCTATGTGTAAAACATATTCAAACACCATACTTGCTCTAAGACATGTCAGACTGCTAAATGCCTTAAAGTTGGAGATCCATAAATATACATTTCAACTATGATACACATTTGTGGGAACACATAATAAGAAATGAAAAATATAGAAGCTCCTTATAGATACCAAAGGATATGTACCCTGAATGCTCACATATAGATTACAATCTCCTGGTGATTATAAAACCAAAATAGGGATCCCATTAAATATGAGCCATGTAAGTAAATGCTAGGAAGCCAGAACCAGCCTGTGCAAGCTCCTGTGTATGTGCATGTGCGTGGGCACAGTTTGGCGCAAAATTGTGCACAGCCATGTACCTCTGTGCGGATATGCATGCGTCTGTGTGCGCGGACACGTCCATGCGCTCATTTTAAACAGGGCGCCAAATGTGCTATTTAAGGCTGAGACATCCTAGCCTCCATGCTGACTGACCTTCAGCTGTTTTCTGCTATAAGGTTCCTGAATCCTGCATCCTGACCTGATCTCCCATTACTGACCTGGCTTTCCTTCACTTTCCGATTGCTGTCCCTCGACCTCGGCTTGTTTTGTACTTCGCTTTGGTCTGCTGTCTTGTACCTTGCTGCTCAAGATACCGAACCGGTCTGTCCCTGACTATGTCTCGTCTGCCCTTTTGGTACCCCACTGCCCGATCTTTGCTGACTCGGGTAGCCTAGACCTTGCTAGCGAAAACCTGCTTCCTGCTTGGAAGACATCTGCACTACTGATTCCAGCATTCCCAGTGACTTTACTATCTTCCATCACCCCTGTCCATGTGCACCTGTTCCACTGTCAAGAGGTGCTTGGACTGGAGCAGCAAGAGAGGCCGCCTACGTCGTCGCAGGCTCTCCCTAAGGTACATGACAGTCATAGTGCCAAGAAATGAAATCATGAGAGAGCTGTCACAGTTCATTCAGGTGGAGTATCAAGGCAACAATTCACATGTAAATAGACCCTTGAGGGATCCATCCTAATAGCAACCAGTGTCCTGATATGAAGAAACAGATGACTCCTCTGTTTATACATGGATACAGGGGTTGTTTTTTGGAAGACCCAGTTATTATGATTCATTAAACGTACCTTTACTATATTAGATAACAGGTTTCAATCCTTCCATGTGGAGCAACTCATTTTGCTTGGTCTGTACACGGGGCAATATTTTGGCAACATCGGACCCTGCTGGGTATTGCTGAGATGTCTCCATATACTGTATCATTGTATGGCAACTTTGTATGGAGCAGGTATTGTTGTTGCAGTCATTTTCTGCCTGAGAAGCAGTTCTCTTGGGACTTTCTAGAAAGGTTTTTTATTTATATTGGCTCCTGCTGTATAACTCTACTATGTGCCCTACACATTGTTTGTCAGTTTTCTCCTTATCTAATCATCTGTTTATCTGAGGCACTGTGTGCCTCGAGCCCCAGGCCATTATTTGTCCAGTTTGCCTTGCCTTCTTCATTATGATCTCTGTCTTTCTTCTGTCCATAAAAATGTTCTTGTGCATCCTCAAACCAATGTTTATTTCTCAGACTCTGGTATAAATCCTGTTGTCATTCAGTTATTAAACACATTAAAGCAGAAACTAACACACTAAGAAAAAAACCCTAAAAATTAGGGATGCACCGATACCAAGTACCATACTCAGTACAAGTACAGATACTTTTTGAGCTCCAAGACTAGACTAGAGAAAAATTTAAAAGTTAGGCGATAGCTGTCCTTTGTAAGGAGCACACAGAGCTCCTGGGTTTTGTACATCTCTGTTTTAATGTATTTTGTTTGTTGGATTTTGTTTTTATAAATATAAAGGGATGTACCGATACCATATTTGCAAGTACAAGTACTGATACTTGCCCAGGTACTTACAGACACGAGTACTGATACATTTTTGTTTATTGTCATATGACAGTTTTTCTAAAACAATACAGACTCTAATGATTTCAGGACAGTGGTGGAGCGCCAGGTCCCTCTGCTACCTTGGTAGCTCTCTTGAAAATGCCAAGTATCGGCACTGGTATCTGAACTGGTATCGGTGCATCCCTACTAAAAATTCATAGACCAGAAAAAGTTAAAATAAAACAAGCAGTTGCTGCTGCAATACACACCTTCAATTTGGAGCTGTCCCATGCAGTACTTCTTTTCCACCACTAGATGCCACCAGTCTCATTTTCTCTGAGACCAAATTGTGATTGGCCCATCATCAGAGGCGGTGTCACCACATAGCCTGGGTTTAGAACATTACAGCACTGAATAATGTCATTATGTGTACAGGAGAAGTGTGCCCTGCTGCTGCCGGAGAATAAAGAAGAGGAAGAGCTCATTACATCACTGGACCATCGAAAAGGCATATCTCTCTTTCTCTCTCTCTCTCTCTCTCTCTCTCTCTCTCCCTCTCTTTCTCTCTCCCCCCTCTCCCTCTCCCTCCCTCCCTCTCTCCCCCTCTCTCCCTCTCTCTCTGTATAAATAATTTGTTTTTTTTAATGAGTGCTAGAGTTCACCTTTAAGAGGCCTCTGCCTCTGGTGAATATATTGCTAAGACCACAAAACCTTTTCTGGGTACATTTGTATGGTCACCAGGTGAGCTCTTTGACTTACCCACATGCATTGTCTAACATCATCCAGTATATCTTAGTCTCTGGTTCCCCAACTCCAGCACTAGGAGGCTCCAAATTCCCAGTACACTCCAGCAGCCCTTTGATGCTTGCTACAATAATGTTGTGTGACATTTGTGGTTAGTTTTAAAATATTGGACAGTCTTAGCAATTGTAGGGCAATAAAGATACATCCCATCACATGCTCACTGTCAGTATATAAGTGTGCTCGCTGCAAGTAAGGATTTTCCTTTTTTCATTAGTGCTAGCCTCTCTATTATATGCTCCTAATATGTGCCCTGACACTCTGACACATTAACTAATTTAATATTCTAATGATGACACACATTAGACTTTGGCAGAAGCAGTGATGTTCTGAATGACCTCATTTAACAACGCAGACAATTCCTTACCGTGACTCACATCTGATTTTCTTTTTACGAAGCATGAGTGTAAAGAAAAAAAAAAAAGAATTTCAGGAAATGTCAGCAGACGTAAAAAGTAAAAACAGGGGGAATGACAAAAAGGGGGCAGCGGTGGAATAGTAAAGAATCCCTTCTCCAGTTCTTTAGGGCTTGGTAATTTTGGCAACTAATGTGGGCGGGGAAATGAATGGGACTACAGGCATATTTAGCCTGTCAGTTCTCAGTTGCTCAGACTTGCAAAAGGGTTTTCCTTAACCTGCAAGCTGTCGGTTTCCTTTTTATATGCTTCAGTTGCTTCCATTGCACAAGCTGAAAAAACTATATTATAGTAAAACCTCATAGACGAGCGACTTCCCTACAGCAGTACCTACAAGTGAAAAAATCTCCAGGAATTTACAAGATTCAAGGTGGATTTTTTTTTTTTTAAAGTGCTCAAGTGTATTCAAAAAGCCTTGAAATATGATCGCTTTAGTGCTCCCATGGATATGCATGTTAATTGTGAACTCCTTGACTCGTAAGTAATATTCTTTCTATGTCTTTTAGGTGAATGCATGCACAGGTTTAACAGAAGTTTCAGGGCTGTGACACTTTGTCCACAGCAAAAAAATGACAGCTTTGAACTCAATATGCACGCAACATTAAAGATATATCTATTTTTCTGATTTTTCTGTTGTGAATTACTAATTATTCAGTAAATTCAAAGGAATGCTTTTGTCAGTTTTGTCAGTTTTATGTTTAAGTGGGAATTTTTTTTTCCTTTATCTTATCTTGATGTGCTTGTATATGTTATCCTGGTTTGAAAATCATTTATATGTTTTAACGAAACAAAAGGAAAAGTGTTTTGGGCTGTATTAAAGCTTTACAAATAAATACAGTTAATAAACTGCCATCCTCCTATCATAAAATGGAGATAAAGATGAAAGCACCGGATACAAGGCTATACATATAAACAGTAGTGGTACTGCTCTCAGCTGTTAAGCAAAGCTTAGAACATATGAAGGCAAATGCAGTTGTTGAACAGACTTTGTTAAATTGAAAAGGTACGTCCACATAAATCCTTCTGCCTGAGAATTGCCAGTGTTTCCGCTGTGCCTCGAAAATGCATGCTGAAGTTATTGTTTTAAAGTATAGTGAAAATATACAAAACTCTAAGATTTGCTCTTTATTTAAGAAAGGCAAGATCACGTGTACCAACACCAAAAAAAATGTCCATTTCATCTATGTGAAATACAGCTTTTCCAATGATGTTCATGTGCACAGGAGATGTAAAAGAGGTCTGCAGGAAACCTAACGTGGAAGTTTTTGTGTGAATTCCTGATTTGACTTGCTTGAAGGAAAGCAGAAAATGTAATCTTCCTAAAGGTTCTTGGTAACAGGGGTAAGCTGTTGCCTGAAGGAACATATTAATTGGAACAATAAATAGGGAACAGTTTTAAGTAGCATGGACATGGATGATGAGAAGCAAATAAGGCTGTGTAGGAATCTGCTGCCTAGTACCTATGCTGCTCACTGCCTTCACTCATTCCTTCATTCATTCTTTATTCATCCTTTACATTTGACACAGGTTCATAAAGTGTCTCTGTACATTACTCATAATTTCCAAACACTGAAATTAGCAGTGCATGTTTAATTAATGATATGTGTATGTCATAAGCACCTGAGAGATTAACTCTTATTTGCATTAATTTTATTGAGTTAATGTTAATGCATAAATGTAAGTATTCAAGAGAGCAGTTTGTGGCATACAAGCATTAGATTACCATATATTTTTGTTGGGTATTGCATGGTTTTTCCTTTTTTTAAACGGAGCACTTTTACTTAAATCTCTGCAAAATATAATGTTTCCCTTTAAGTATGGCAGGCAGGTATTTTTATTTCATCTTGCTAAAGTCCACTTGCAGAGACTATCACAGCTTACTACAGTTAACTATTCTCACTAGAAATGTTGGTATTGTTTGAATCAAATTATATATATATTGTAGTTTTGGTCTGGTGCTGATTGCACACTATTGTGATGGTCCAATGTGCACTTCAAGGTCTGTGTGAATGGTTTTTCAACTTGGAAACATTGTTGTGCAATTTGAACCAGTGTTTGGAGCTGCATGAGTTGCCTTTAAGAAACAATAATGATTGGCTAATTTACCATATTGTTATCATTAACACGGGAGAGACAGGGGATCTGATATTTTGCAAAACGTTTAAAAATTTACATCTAGAGGTAAAGCATATCTACAGCGAAAGTCACTGCAGTCCTGTGCACATTGTGATATAGTCAGTACTCAATAATTGCTATGCCACTATGACATTCTTAGTCATTCCAAAATTATTTTATGTAGATATGAACAGCTTGCATGCTCATAGTGCTAATTATTACCTGTTAGCAGTCATGTTGCATGTGTGTGAGTATACAAATCCATACAGTTCACTGTACATTTCGCTAATCTTCACTTACAAAAAGTGTATTGTATTATATCATGCAGTATTGTATAGTGTATTGTACTATGTGCTACACGGCTAGCGACATAAATGTGTATTTACCATTTTTAGACTTAAATAGTTTCAAATTATTTTATAAGAATATATATATATATGCATATTAATCTTAACTTATTAATATATTGTGCAATAACAAGAAGAGATATGGTTAGTACTTAGTAAAATACTCTTTGTCAATCTCAGAAGTTGTATTTTGTATGTGATTTCACAACATTGAATTGTATTGATTCATGCTCCTCATGTTGTGCAGCCATAAACATAGGCATACCTTTCCTATATAGTCGTGCTAGGAAAGAAAACGGTTCATACATTTACTTCACAAACATTATCATGGGCAAGTGTAATTTACTAGTTAAAAATTGCATTTATGTTTTAGATTTTTCATGGTCTCTTTAAATAATACAGATGCCCACTTAATTTGTAGTAAACATCTGAGAATCAATTCATCTACTATGTCATTTGTAATTGCAGATACTGCAAATGAAATTCAATGACTAGCTTGCAGTGAAAAAACTGCGATTTGTGATTGGGTTACTTGGATTTACATTTCTTTTTTGGGGGATTGGGGAATATTTGTGGAGGTTTGCAGGCAGGAATTTTTCAACTTAACCTTAATTAAGCAATTTACATTACTGCTTGGGTCCATGTTTACATGAGGGACATGGCCTACCAGGGTGTTAGAAAGCCTTGTTTGCTTTAACATTATACAATAAAGGAAATATAATAATGCAGGCAGTACTTTTACGTTTTAAATTTCAGCCACCAATTTGGCCTGACTGCACTTAGATTTTGGCCAGCATCTGTGTCAATGAATGCTGAAAAATACTTTAATTTAATTTTCAGCTCAACGTTTGTACAGACTGTAAGTACAGACTGCTGAAACTGCTCTTATTTCTTTCACTTTAACAAGTGGTCTGGTCTGTGCCTCTGAGTGATCAAGAAATCGTAATAAAATCAGTTTAACAAAGCAGACCTGGGGTCACATAGAATTGTACGTGTTAAAAACATCTTGTACTTGTTAAAACCATCTCCCTCTTTCTAAATTGCCTTGTTTCATCATTAGGAAACCTGCACAGGGTTCACAATACAAAAAAAGCCCTGAACAGAAGTTGGATGCTTTTTCCAAATTAAAGATATTTTTTTTGGTCCAAAGTGGCACCAGATGGGATTTGCAATCATATGCTATTTATTATAGTCTGTTGGTTGCTAGATGAGGCAAATAAGTAAAACTCCTTCATATATATGGCATCCATTGATTATAGGTAAAATAATGTTCTACAAGAGAGTCAGCCTTTGAGTGCACTCCTGACTACTGATTTTTCAGTATCATACTGTGACCCTAATGTTAGTTGTAATGTAGTTAATTGTTTAAATTATAAATACACACACCTCATAAGCATAATTAATATTGTAGTTTTTTTTATAACTTTGTTTTTTATATTTTATTGGAAAAACACATTTCTAGCCCCCTAACTTATATTCTGTACCATTATGTAAGTTTGAATAGATTTAACATTAACACACAAGAACACATTACTTACAGTGTTAAAATGCTGGACAATTGAATTGTTTACAACTCCACTTTACAAAAGTTTGTTTGTTTATGGAGAATCATATTAGATCAGAGCCAACAATGGGTAGGATGGAGATTTTTGGGGACGTCTTATTCTCTTGGTTTAGCCGAGATAAATTGACACACGTGGGTAGCTTGCCCAACATGTACTATGCAGTAGATATGCATGCTGGGTAACAAAGCAGTCAGCTCATTCCAAAGGGAATTACCATAAATGCTTCTGCTTTAGTGTCTTTACCATGCTTAAACTTCAGAGGTTAATTAGATTAGGGTCATATAACTGAACTGGACACTAAGCCCCCACACATGTATAGTAATTATCTATCAGTGCCTCTGACCTGGCTGTTTATCTCCCTTGAAAAGAAACAATTTGGCACATACAGGATGTACTTACGGGATCAGTGCATTCAGCTGAATCCTTGAGAATCATGAACATCCTATTTTGACAGAATTTTTTTAACTTGACAAGCAAACACATTGATCTGGGCTTTGCTGCTCTTCCCCTCTTTCAGTGCCCAATCAGAGCTGCATTTTTCTCACATGTTTGACATTGGAAGTTGGAACATTGAAGTACAGTTTAAAAACAAAGTATATGTAAAGTGCAACAGGCCGATTAAAAAAGGGAACAATATGGAAAAATAAATCCCCCATCAAGATCTTTCTCCAGCTTTCCCAAATGAATGTGATTGGATTATGCCAGTTTTAATAAAAGAATAAGATCTAGGCATAGTTTAAATCAGAAAACCAGGGGAAAATCGCTTTAAACTGGTAAAACCTAATTGCCAAATATATTCCCCTGGATTAGTTTCACCTTTTTCAAAATATGGCAAATATGAGTAGAGAAATTACTCAGAACAGCCATATAGATAGGCAAAATCAACTTTGCCATAGGTTTATCTGGCCAGCGAATATGCTTTCTCTTTAAAAAAAACCTCTGTTATGTATGAGGAGTAATTACTTTTTACTGTTTGAAATGCCTTAGTCAAAGTGGCAACATTGAACTGCAGTTTAACCAACTTGCCCTACAGCCCGTACGATATTTTATTTTGATTTGTATAATTTTAATTTGAGTGTAATCTAAAATGACTAATAACCGGTTTTTAATATTTACATCTAAAGAGCATGTTATACATAGTTAGGCATACATCTAATGGGGGTCAATTGATGACTACACAAACGTATATTCATATTGAATGCTAATTTATTATTACCGTATAAATGTTTGCTAGGAAAGCCGATTAAAAAAACAAAGCTTAAACTGGCACAAAAGCATTGTGAATGCTTATTTTCCTACATTACTATATCTACAGTACACTTAGCCATGGGGCAAATGTTTCTTACACAAATGTTGCTCTTTAATATTATGCACTGGTTTACTATATGAATATATTTTGTGATGGGCATCAAATCTCCGCTCTTTTCAAAAACTAATTTAGTTAAGAGGAAATTTAAAAAGGAGAAAAACTACTCTGAACATGATTAAATGTTTAAAGGGAGCAAAGGTTAGCTCAGCCAGCATGAAAATGACTCCTTTAGTAAATCAGTAGCACCTATGTGTAAATGGATGTGATTGAAGGGATGACTTTAATAACCCTTGACTTAATTTAGTGCCATTTACTATGTCTGACCTGTAGTTTGATGACATATGAATTTTATGGTAAATCTTCTGTGAATATGCATTTTTTTTTACATTTACTGAAGGATGTGGTGAAGGAAAGGTTTAATACTGAGCTAACCAATGTGAGCTGTAAAATAGGATAAAGCATTCCATAACTATTACATTTAAGCATTTCACATAACTAATATGCATTTCTCTTTTACTAGTAGCAATATTTTATTTCATAATAAATTATATAAATTAAGGTGTTATGTGTAGCAAATTAATTACTGGATATGATGAGTGCTATAGGATGGAAATCTATTACCACATATTATTCATACCTTCATGACATTTGTCTAATTCAATGTACAGTATAAAGGGAATTATACAGATTAAAATTTCACAACATTACAATCACAGCAAAAAAATAATAATACACAAAATGTCCCACATGCATTGTATCACAGATGTGATCAATTAAGTGATGATTCTCAATGTGCAATAACCTATAATAACCAGTAATAACTGCAAAGATATTTTCTGATAGGTCTCCTTTGGTCAGAGACCTTTACACTTTGTACTTGGAGGCTTTACTTGTAATAGCTCATTGCAGAATTTGGAGTACCCTACCTAAAATATGTAAAAAATAGGTCAAGGCAACTGGACTTTCTGTATTTTCCTTGAAGATGTTTCTACATATAGCAAGTCCAGTTGCCTTGACCTATTTACTACTGATATACCATGACCTGGATGAATGAGAACCTTCACAGACCTACCTAAAATATGTTAATTTCTACTTAAAATAGACCCCTTCTTCCACTCTGCCCTTAATTCACTGTTAGTAGTGCTCCTTTTGGTGACTGTCACAGAACATGTTGAACATTTAAGTCTGTAGGTAAGACTTTTCACAGGACAAAAAAATATATTTTTTATTCATAAATTAAGAGGTTTGCAGACAGGAGATAAGACCCAAATACAGCATTTGTCACCAATAAAAAAAATATAGTAAATGCTTGATATGGCGGTAATGGTAAGAAAAGGAATATGGTTGCAAATTTAGCCTAGTTTAACTGACACCATTTATAACAGGGGTTCTTAAAAAGGGGTATAGGAACCAAATGATTGGCATATGGGACTAGATCTTTGAATACTTTTTAAAAATTGAAAGAAGATTTCCTGCATTATTTACCTTGAATTCAAAGAACAGAAATTGATATGTCAGGTGATATGTGAGTAAAGTTTTTGGAACGGTAACTCAAATTCCATGCCCTAATTGCAAAACACAACAAGAACAAGAATCTCACTAGTTGTAGATAGCTTGTATATTTGTGCTTTGCCATTTTTTTTTACAAATAATAATGGTAAGATCCTTAAAATTTTTAATTAAACTGTTCTGTTCCTAGCTATCCTTATTTGATGTAAAACCAAGCTATCTAAGTCATCCTGGTAAACAACAGCACTGATAATGATTTAGACAGTCCCGAAAATAGAGTATGGGGACATACCAGGCAATCCATTTGGGGCCTATAATCATGAAAAGGTTAAGAATGTTTATAAGCATATTTTGATCTCTCCAACTGTATTAAACTAAATGGGAATAACAATTAGTGTACAACAAGACCAAACCAAGATAGTTATTTGGCACCCGCATGCCTACATGTTCCACTCAATGCAAGCTACCATTTTCTGAACACCTTTGGTATTTTTATCTCAGTGATGTGCCTCAGGTATTAAGTCATTTGCAAGAAGAACTCCATAGCAACTTATTACATTCTGTCAGCTTTATTTAAAACACTTAGCTGAGAGATAATCAAGCAGCATTTTAGTAAAGTAACGTAATTTCTACTAGGAGTAATATCCCCACAGGTAATTTAGTTTGGGTATGATTAACCTTTCAAAAAAGGTAGTTTGCTTGGAACACCTGTATTTACAATTTTAACTTGCATGAACAATTTGTGTTAGTTATGGTGAAGATAACATTTACATGAAATCTTACATATTTCTTTGCACTAACAGTCATGCACTAAAGACATTTTGGAGATTAGTTCTAGAAATAGATCTTAGTGATGTTCTTCCAGATTCTGTCTTTGGAGCAATACCATTTGGCAAGTAAAAGAGACATTAGTATTGTGTCAATGTTTGAAAATTCTGTACAGTTTTCACTATCTTGGTCAATGAAAGCAACATCTGAAATTGAAAGTAATCATGTATATACTCAGAATTCTAGAGCATTTTCAATAGCAAGTCTCAAGAAAAGATCCTATAATTGGTAATGATCTGAAACAGGATGAATCAGTTGAAAATAGTTCAGTAATGGATCAGTATTCTTGATTTCAGGATTCACAATTTTTTACAACTTAAATCCAAAATGTGTGACTCTTATGTGAAAGTTGTGTAAATCTTGTAAGAAAAAAATATATAAATAGACCCTCAAGTTTAACTCAGTTAATTCATAAAGATGGCAAGATAAATAGTAGTTGATGCCATCTGTGGTGTTGATTCTGTGAGTAACTTGTTTACAATGTAGTGCTTATTTAAGGACAAACCTGGGAATGTAATAATATCTGTCTAGGTTTCATTGAGATAATAAATTAGCCTGAAGTAGATTTTCAATGGATATCAAGTGGTGGGTATTTGAAAGAAAGAAATCAGCTCAGAGAAAAGAAGGTGTTCCTCTATATGTCATTGGCAGAGCTGTATCCCTGACTATATGTGAAAGCCAAGCATTAGGAGCCTATCCTAACATAGAAAAATATTTGTTAATCCATAATAGATATGTTGTTTGTAGCACTGTTTACCACAGACCATGAATGGGGAACTTAGAAAACTGTCCAACTGAGTTCCTGGCTTTTTGACCAGTTTTGGTTTCTGGAGGCTGTTTCATTTCATTCCTTCCTATTCCCTGAAATTCACAGAAAGAATCTTAACAGTGTGAGCATGTGATCATACTCATGCTTGCTGTAAAGGCCAAGAGTTTTAGCATGCATTATAGTTGAGGCAAATAAATAGTTTAACCAGAACAACATTGATGTGTGCATGGTATAGGAACAGTGCTATGCTACAGAGTGAAATTATCAACATGTATGTAGTTGCTCCAGAACCCGGCTGGATTTGTTTTTTTTTCATTGCTTAGTATGCTCCTGGCAGTATAAGTAGTTAGTGTGGTTGTAGTGAAGATTTTACACATATGTGCTTATAAGTAAATTACGTCTTCTGTTTAAGACTATGTTAAGCTGAGTGATTATATGTGTATTCCTATATTCATGACAGACTCTATATGTATAATACAGTGTATATACTCTGCATGAATAAAGAGAGCTTAAATTCATACAACACTGGCTATGCACAGAAGCAGATTTCAGTAATCAAAAAAATGCACACCTTTGTCTCTTATAATATCTATCTGCATTCTGATAATGATAGCTCCATTTGCCCATACATAAATAGACTCCGCAACACCTGTGGGAACATGCTGCAAAATGCAGTTTATCACCAAAATTAATGATGTGGGCCTTAGATTAGGATTAGGTGGTGACATCAATACATATGAACTATATCATAATGTAGATGAGATTCACAAATGCAATAATCCATCTAAACAGCCATAAGATAATATATTTCAATTCATATTATCACATATTTTACTTAGAGTATAAGATCCCATCTTGATTCAATATCAGAAATAGGTACACACATATACTAGGTTTAATAGTAGCATTAAAATACCGGCGACTATCTAAGAAATTATCTGAGGCTGGGTAGTTATCAAACACAATAATATGCAATATTATCACAATGCTGTGAGTAGAGATTTAAATGTATGCTGCACAATGATCTTTTTGAGTCTCCTGGGCTTAGGTTGTTTTTTTCTCCCAGGGTTAGCTGCTAAGAAACAGGAGATATAAATAGACACTGCATGGGGCATAGGTTTAGTTAGCATTGTCATGCATTTAATGTTTTTCCCATGAGGGCTTTAATTAACACATTTTTATGACTATGTGCCCCAGTGCAGGTAATGAATTGCTAAAAATGGATGGCCATTTACACAAATGCAATTTATGCAACTTTCATAAATTCTTGTTTTCTCAATTCACTAACATACAGCAAAACATGACAGACAATTTACTGATAGAAAGATATGGTCAAAATACTGATGAATCTGACTGTATTTCTCACAATGAACATTATGTAACCATTTCTTAAGGGTAGAGATATGGAGATCCAGAGATATAGGTTTATTGCAGGGTGAGGCCCTTTCATACATTTAGGTGACTTACTAAAGGTATAGAAACTTTCAAAAAGGATTTTAATTAATTCTTTTGTCAATTAAAACATTTACTTAAGGATGTCTAAAGCCATACATTTTAGATTTTTTGTAGAGTAGATACATAGCTAGATAGATATAGCTGTCACCAAAGCAGGCTTCCCTAAAATAGAGATTTCACCTTACCTCCTGTTCCTGTCACAACTCTAAAAATTTTAATTTTTTGTACTGAAAACCATGGACACCTGGACCAACAGTAAATTCCCCCAATGAGCACATAGGCAGCAATACAAGCCTGATGTTCTGACCATAACACTTTTTATCTAATACTAAAAAACTGGTTTTGACTTTGCATCTAGACCCAGAAAACAGGGGTTTCCTTTTTGCCAATGGAATAAGTGCAAAGAAGGGTGAGACCAACAAACGGCTGGGAGTGTTGCAAGCTTATATTTATCAAATGTATATAAACATACAATTTGAACTGCTTGTGCTAAATATTTTTGCAATTAATTTCTAAAGATGGCTAATTTACTAATATAGCTGTTTCTGCCATACCACTGGTGGCCAAAAGGTGGCAATAAAGATCCAACTCTCCTAACCTATTCATTAGGCAAATTATGGTAATGTAAACTAGAAGATATTTTGTGTAGATTCAAAATAAATATATTTCTGTATTTATTAAACTCATGACTTATGCACACTACCCTGAGATTTTTGTTTTATGAAGCTGTTGTGGACTTTCACTGTAAAAATGTATGTCTACTCAAAATGCATAAAAAAAATAAGTAATAAGTATATTTCTTATGTGTGTTTTATAGTCTGCATTGCCAAAATTAGGCTAATGAACACTTGAGGGAGGCTGACCATATATTGGCATAGAGACCAATAAAGTGACAGCTGTATTAGTAGCTGCACGTGTATGTATGAACATGCATGTATAAAGAATGAGCAAATACAGCTAAAGGTTTCCAGATATGAAAGATTTTTTTCATTAACTATTTAACTACCAGCCAGTGCTGCTTGGAAGAGCTAGACTATAACTAAACACCGTCAGAAAAGGGGTGGTGGATTAAACAATGCTGAATCGGCAGTGAATCACATAATATTTCTGTTTGCTGCCAATTAATGCATTCTGTACCAAGCCTTCAGCATTTTGATTGCAACAACCAAACATATCAATACGATTTTTGTAGATAGAATGGACACAGGCTGTAAGAGGTCACTGTGTAGGTAGCAGGTCCATATGTTAGAGTTCTCATATCAAATAACACAGAGCTACAATATATTATATGTCTAAAGTAAGTAATACGGTACAAGCCATAGCACGCACCCATTGCTGTTTTCATATATGAAACTGCACTGTTATGTCACAAAGAGCACTTTATTACAGAACCATTCTGTATAAGAAATCCATCTCAATGCTGCTCTACTGACACTGTCTGCAACATCCTACAATCTAAATCATAAGGTAATACACCCAGGAATTGTTCTGTCTGCTTAAGTGGAATGATTGGAGCAGTGGTACAGTTTCTTCTGGCTTTCATAAATGATGATCCTAACAGGGTACAGGTTGTATTGTGCATAAAACGATTAGTGTCACATAGATTGTGGAATCCAAGTTGAGTAACCAGCTTATCAGCCATCTTTCCTCTGATTTAATATCTAGTAATAAACACGGACTAAATGTAGGCATGAATTGAGGTGCATCTGTGTCCTAATTTTCCCTAAATTAGTAGGATCCTTTTTGTTTGATTTATAATAATGTTGCAGCCTATAATAAGCATGAAATTACATTTAATTTGATTCTTGAATATGTAATTTTCTAACCTTAGTTTAGGTCTGCTGTAATTTTTAGACAAGTACATGGTTTCTTGTTTATATGGTATAATTGCTTTTTTACATCTTTCTTCCTGTGCTTCATTCCTTTTTTTCTGACACATTTTTAATCTACTATAATTTCCTAAATCTTTTTGCTCTTTAGAATCAATTTTGCTTGCTCCTACACTTCTATGTAGTAGGCTACCATCGCTGCATTCAATTCCAGTAGATGTGATGATCATATTGATGACAGATGTGTGTGGTGGGACATTATGCCCACCTTTAAAAGTCACCATGACATCAAATGAAGTTTGGTTATTTCCTAGCACTTAAGTATAAATTAGTGGATCATTAGCTGTTCATTTCAATATACTGTATTCTCATAAACAGATCCACATGATGAAGCAATCTGTTCTTACTCATTAAATAAAATAACATTACTCCATCCCTCTGTCTTATTAGGAAATATGTTTGTTGTGCTTTAGCAATGTCCCATACAAAGTAGTCTTGTTTAACACATCCATGGTGTTTAAAGACATGTGGCTGTTGTTAACTCTGTGAAAACTGTAAAAGCAGGGCAAAAAAAGGAGTGTACAACACCAACACATAGGAATAAGTACTTAAATGCTATTTATGCTTTTATTAAGTCAAGGTTAAGTGTTAAGAAAGAAAATTAAAATTCAGAAAATTATTGTATTACTTGATAGTACTCCAAAAAAATGTAGCCAGGCTTATTTATCAAGTCACAAAGCAATATACAACCTAAAATTAAGTCAGGTGTCACCTTTTATTGTTTTTACTGCTGGAAACTGATGGTTGCTATGGTTTGCTTTTTACTTCCTTGTGTACTTCCTTGCAAAATTGGTCCACTTCTTTCAATTCAATTTATAATATACTACATAATGCAGATAAAACTTGTGCATGTGAACCAACCATAGGGCAAAACTTTGAATCTGACTCATCAAACTTACCTGACCTATAAATTATATGGTGCATATCTGTCAACAGCACTAAAGATTGATTTTCAAGAGGATCAGAGTGATCATTTCAGGGTCACCAGCAAGAGTGGGTTTAGTTGCTGATCTGCATGCTGGATCCATGACATTGAAAAAATGAAAGGTTTTGGGCCAGTGTGACAGTAAGAGATCAGCAATGGCAGCCCACATAATTCAGCAAAACTAAGGCCATAGTAAAGTAAAAGTGCAATTGCAATTTATTTTAAGAAATCCACAGTTATATTCAGAACCACAAATTTGATATCGCTATGGATACATTTACTATGATTGCACTGCAAGTTTTAATGAGTGCCGGATGGATGCACACTTATCAACTGCAATACCCTTACTGATTTAGTAAAACATACATTCATGTTCCATGACTACATTGCAGTTTTCAATGTGAATATAAAAAACTATACATGACAAGTACCGCGATTGTTCACTAGGGTATGAAATGCTAATATACCAAACAAAGAAACAGCTCCAAAAAAACTGTAGAGGAGGTCAGTGACAAGATGTCAGAGCTGGTGAAGGAGCTTGTGGACGTCACATTGCTGGAGCAGAGATGAGTATAGTTTGGTTTAAACGAATTGTTCTGATGGATGGGCTTTAACTTGACAGCTATGTTATTAACAGACACAACAGCCTTCACAAATGTGACTTCGATTACCCATTATGACACCATACAACATTGTGCAGTAATGATATTTGAATGTGTGCTTACTGCAACAACTTTGTTACAGCAGAAGTTTAGCATCTATACAAAAATACAAAAGGGGGCCACAGGAACTTTTAGCCATAATGGGCTAGTATGCATAGCATTTTAACACGTTATGGCAGACTTACCTGCCAAACCGATCCCATCCAGCGATGCACATCTCCCTCGTCGTGGCTTCCATCTACCTTCTTGTCTTCTTCAGTTTTTCAAGTCTTTGACTGTTTGATTGGCCAGGCCTCAATGACGTAACTCCCATGCATGAGCACGGAATGTACATCTTGGCATGCCGGCTCTGTGTACAGAAAAAATAATAATTTCTGAATGGCAGCAAGACATTTTTATGGCAGAAGAGGCTCCTGTCATATAAAACCTGCCAATTAGCATTTTTAATTTTTTTAAGCTTTAATACCTGAAACAATTTTTTTATATGATTTATTTGATGATTTATCAACAATACTCAATATAATTTTAATAAATAAAAACACATATGTAATACAACTTGTTATTTATATAGCGCCAACAGTTTACACATCGCTTTACAAAATGAAGGGAGACAGTACAGTTATAACATAATTTCAGTACAGGAGGTTAAGGAGGGCCCTGCTCGTAGGAGTGGCAAGTGATACAAAAGGTAATAATTTGTGTGGGATAAGTTAGTGGAAAAAGTTAAAGGACAGTTATTATGTCAAGGTGGGAAAGTCTTCCCTAAAAACATGAGTTTCCAAGAATCACCTAAAGGTGGACAGAGTAGGAGATAGGTGGACAGATTATTTACTAATGATCCTTGAATTCTCCAAGCTAACTCAGTAGAAAGACATAAAAAAAGAATCAAAACTATTGCCTTCTGCATTATTGTTTTCATTAAGGTAAGATAAGGCAATCGTTCAATACCCCTCAAAACTACACATGATGATGTATTATTATTACTAACACATCAAATATAACTAATTAATGAAAAAATATAGTACTTTCATTGTTATCATTAAAAGTATGCATTACATTGACCCATCAATAAACAGCACAATTAATGTCACCGTTATAAAAAAATGCATTTTACATTACTCATAATACAAATGTAAAGGTAGAGATTTAAAACAATAATATATATATAATAGGGAATAATATATCCCTTTCAAGTTCTAGATTTTTTGTAAACCAATTTATACATATATTATGCCATATATTGTGTATAAAGATGTCACTTTTTTTTTGTAAAAATACCAACCTTATGATCTCTTCCCTATTGATAGCAATAGTAACATTTGCTCGTTTGCTGTTTTTGTAGTTATCTATTCTATCATATTTTCTTATGCATATATTGTCCTTTGAGAATTTGGCTATTGGGGGGATCTAACAGTTTCAATAACCTTTAAATATAGGAAGACCAAAGCAACCCTTACAGGGCGGGCCCCCGCCTTAATAAACTGTCACCAATAAAACTAGAAAACACATAAACCTACTTATTATTATTTGCCACTTTTGCCTCTTCACTTGCATAGCCGCAGCATCATATAAACCATAACAAATCATGTTAGATCGTCATCTGTGCAGAGAAAAAAATGTATCTTTTTTCCTGAGATCTCATAAAATTATGTAAAATCTCACCCTAATGGGAATGAGTGAAATAATTGAATTTACAAAAAATTGTCGACCTTTTGAAATCCCTTGCCCGACTCCCAGGCATCCACAACCTTCTTTCTGAGGGTCTTAGAGAACTCTTTTGTTCTTGGTAGGATGACATAACCCACGTCAACAACAAAGACAATACCAGACCCTAAATGTCTGAGATTTGAATAAGGCAGGTTCCACCTGCCTACTCCCTAAAGGTGCCCATACACTGCACGATTATCGTACGATAATCGTATGCGATCGGTTTTTCGTACAATAATCGAGCAGTGTGAACGGAGACGTGCGACCGTTTATACTGTACGGTCGCATGTCTTCTGTCGAACCAGCATGTTCGAAAACCAGCCGGGAATCGTACGATTCTCGGCTGGTTAGAACGGTGCTCGGAAGATAAATGCTGAACGGGCCGGTGTGCATACGCGCACACTGCCCGTTCAGCATTGCGGTCATCGGAAGCCCGCCCCTCAGGGGGGTGGGCTTGCGATGATCGAGAGTGCGATCTGCCTGTCCAAGATAGGCAGATCGTACGTTTTTTTAATCCCTTTACAACCATCGCAAGACTAAAGTCTTGCGATGGTTGTAGCGTGTATGGCCACCTTTAGGAGGATCTAATCATTGGCACCTAATCTGGAACACCTTATTCTAGGGGCTGATTTACTAAAAGAAATTAGACTGATTAATTTGCAAAGAAATGTTCACTTTGCAAGGGAATTTTCCCTTAGCTTAATGAATGAAGTGCAGCTGATTTCCATCATCCAATCATGTGCAAGCAAAAATATGTTTCTTTAGTTTTCCTTGAATGTTGGTGGGTATGTTTTGCAAAGTACATTTTTACCACATTTACCAATTTTTACCCCTTAAATTCATACTTTTGAATGTGTTACTTTTCCATTGTGATAAATCTGCATTTTCAGTCATTTAAATAATGAATATCAATACACCATGTCAATTTTATGTGTCATTTGCTCAGGCACTGTTTAAATGAGGATCTAATGTCTGCTTTTTAAAATGTATTAAAAAAGGCAACAATTTCCATTGATTGTACTTATCACATGACTGTAGCCACAATCACACTCATTGATTGCCGCTAGTGCACAACAACAATGATTTTTCTCAAGTTCTAAACACAGCCTGACAAATAAATCTTTGGGGAGTGTGTGCATATGCTTCAAGTAGCCAGACTAGGTGAGCACATGCATATTGATTGACTGTCATAGAGTATCAAATGCATTTTATTTAAGCCTTAATGATGTAATGGAAAATGTATTATTTTGCATTATAGTAATGCTAAATTATTTATTATCATTATTTTAATTTAAAATAAGGATAATACCAGAAGATAATTGTTAGTTAAGTATTGTTCACTAATATATACAGTATATTTTTTATCAATTTGTAATAATACATTTTTAAAATGTAATAATAAGAAATAAATAATCCAGATTTAAAATGACACAAAAATGTATCGCGGTCATTCTATATAAACATAGGAAGGCATCCCCAGAATCTGAGTAAAGCAGGCTCTATGACTATTCAGTCAGTCCTGAAAGCAATACACTACACTGTAAATATCTCAGACGATACATAATGTACTAAACACATTTATGTTTTCTTTTAAGTTAATGTTTAATGGCATAAGTGTGTATTTGTTTCATACTTTAACATTTGTCACTCACTATCAGCCTGGGAATCTGTTTTTATTATAATAAATGTACGCTATATGAACTAACTTTATTAAACAAAAACAACTCTGATATTTACAAAACTACTTTGAAATAGATGACTAGGCATTGCACAGTAAAATCTTGTTTTTAATATTACAGAAGATTTTTAATTATATATAATAGTACTATGTAACATCCTATCTATTGACTATTTTTTTGTTCAAAAGTTTTTTATTAGGAAGTTTGTGAAATACAAAGATTGCAAAAAGCAGAAAAGCATTGAGAACGCACTATGCTAAAAACTACGCTATAATAAGTGGTCATTGGGGTCTGTCCATTATACAACAGACTGTGCACATGGCAACCATTACATATTTGGAAAAAGGAAAGAGAAGAAGAGCGAGAAGCAGTGGTGAAAAGAGAAGGGGACAAGAAGTCAATCTAGGAGGACCCAACATCCAAAATGAGGTAGTAAGTTACCAGAGTTCAAGTAGTTGCTGGTCAGAATTGGTAATTGACTGTATTTTTGATATTTTTTTCAACCTTTTTTGTATAAGTCAAAAGCATAGTGTTAAACTGTTGGCTGCTGCAGCACCAGCAGTATTTCAAGTGTCATTCTATTCTAAAGTCATTAGTCTCTTTGATGTAAACAAATGTCTGAAGTGTTACCTCCAGTCTAGCATGACTTGATATCTGTGGCTAAGTGAGAACTCAACAAGGCAGCACAATAAAAAAAAAATCAGAGAGGAAAGAGGAATGGTGGAAAGACATATAAAAATGTTAGCCCTAGAGCTATAGCAAATAATATATACGGTACATAGGAAACTTGTCTGTGATCCTGTCTTTTATCTCTGCTTTGCAATATTTTAGTCTGTTGAAACATAACTCATGGAGTGATAAAAAAAAAGAAAAAGTTGATCTTGCGTTGATTTGTGATTATTTGTAACACTTGCTAGCAGTTTTCAACAGGATTCCAGATGCACAGCACACTTTTGATCACTTTAAAAGGGTGCTTTCTTGGGCTTATTTGAGTTCACCCCATACTGTAAAACATAAGATCTGGCTTCAAATATATCACTATTTTTACTGGTAATGACATTGTACTTTAATATATATATATTTGATAAGGTCACTTTTAAATAGCTGATTGATTTGCTTTATCCTGCTGTGTAGTGTCTATACACTGTAACACAGAAAAATATCTAAAACTATTTTACAAATGTGACGATAACATTGACAAGAATTTGAACTATGGTGCATGTTTTGGGCCAAGTTCACAAATACTGAGCTCTGTATCAACATCTGTGTCTATTATATGAATGTTTGACTCTGGATTTCAAAATATTTTATCAAAATGTATCCCATCTGTTATGTACTATCTATCTATTTATCTATCTAAAGGTATCTACCTATCTATTTTGGCCACACTGCAGATCAGAGCCTGCACCAGATCACCCTGCAGCAGATAATTTTCTGTTCTGCAAATCTTGACATAGGTATTTTGCAATGCATGACTGTTAACTTTGGTCACATCTCCTGATAGTTCAGGAGATAAGCTAGTGTTTGGGGTTAAATTCTCTTTGGAAAGTATGTTAGGGGTTATAGTTAGGTTTAATGGGATTAGCTGGAGTGTTAACATGTGAAAAGAGGTTAATATAACTCCAGTGAATGATCATGATGTGGCTATGTGAATAATAAATTGTACCATGTTTTGTTTTATGCCTTCTGAGCTCTGGCTACATTCTAAATATGAAGGAAGGGTGTTATCTGTTTTGTTGTATTGCTAATACAGAACATATATTTGCTAAATGCATAACACCATCCAAAGGCTGAAGAAGAGTCATATTTGTTTGGAACCAAGGGCAGCAGAGTTTATTTTTTATGATTTAGGTTTACCTGTAGTGATATGCAGAGGAGGAGAAGTCACACTGTAAAGATGCATGTGTGAGTGTTTTTTCAACTCAGGAACAGCTTTAAAAACAGTGGGGTCTATTCACTAAGCTGCCGTAGGCTGCCAAGTAAATAACCGATAAGAAGTGAAGTGAGCCGAACGCTGTTCGGCTATTCACTTCAGGCTTGTACGGCTGATTTCAACTGTACACCGACTAAAATCAGCCGTACATCGGCTTGCCACGGCTGGCTTCAGGTCGGCCAAACATGCTCAGCATGAAGTGCAGAAGGAGTTCGACTCAGCCGATCCAACATCTGGATCCAGCAGGCTACTCGCTGCTGTTTGGTCTATTCTCATGCCGAAAAGCAGTGAGTAAATAGCCGGATGCCGCCGAGCAGATGTTGGATCGGCAGAGTCAAACTACTTCTGCACTTCGGCTCAGCTGAACATGCAGAGCATGTTCGGCTGACTGAGGGCATCCGATGTACGGCTGAATTAAGCTGTACAAACCAGAAGTGAATAGCCGAACGTTGTTCGGCTCACTTCACTTCGGCTGGGTTATTCACTCAGCTGCCTTCGGTAGCTGTGTGAATAACCCCCTTGTTTGCACAAACTAAATGTCATTTAGTTAGGGTTTAATGTGACAACTTATTTCCTATGCTTCTCAGCTCTATCCAATGGCCCACATGCAGTATTTAACTGATATTTCCTCCAATCATCTTCCAGGCCAGCAACCTGAGAGATGATTGGCTCCTTCCTTCAACAGGAATCACAATTAACAAATCAGTTAAATACCCTCCCACCCCTTCATACCTCAGTTTCTTTGTGTTTCCTACCGTCCAGGAACCTTCGTCACATTTGTTTCTTTGCTCCTGACTGGTCGGCCTGGTTGTCGCGGGTCTTCCCTCTGTGCAGCTCTGTGCTCCGCTTCAGTGCCGGTCACCTTGCTGCGTTGACGGTGGGGTGTCCTTTTCATCTTTCCAGGTCCTCTTCTTCCAGCTTCCCAGGAAAGGAGGGGAATCCTGAAGCTCCCCGACATCGATGCCCTGTCCAGCGGCTTCGGCAGCTTAGAGGTAAGCTGCACGTGTGGCGTGGGCGGAAGTCCGGTGGTGGAACGCAGGAGGGGCGGGCTTTGCGTTCCAGAGCCCCGGCGGTGACATCATATCCGGCGGCCGCCACGGTGTCACTTCCGCTGCGCGCCTCTCTGCTTTCACACGCTGGAACGCTGCTCATTGCTGCTGCAGCCCCTCTGGACAGTTCTAGGGGGAGGAAAGCCACGCTGCCATCCAAATGGAGGATCAAGGCAGGCCGGCTGTTGTCTCCAAAGGCAGGGTAAGTACGGGGCGAGTGCTCCGTCGGTCCTGTTGGGACAATTAGGGTGGTTCAAACATGGGATGCTGTGGGCAGGTTTTTATACTGAGTCTTTTTTGTATTTGCCTAGGATCCTTCTCCTGCTGAAAACCACATCCCTAAGTTCTGATCCACTGGTTACCCCAGCTCCCAGACAATATAAAAACCGTTGCGGTAACTGTAACAATAAGCTCCCTGGGCTAAAAACTTTTGTGAGATTTGTTTACATAAGTTTTTAGTCGCTGAATCTGCTACCTTGATGAAAACATTTTTTGATTCTATGAAATCAGAACTGCTAACGACAATTTAGAAAAACAGAAATTAAGACTGCTCCTCCCAACCTTTTCCCATTCCCTCCTCCCTGGCTCCGTAACACGCCCTCTCACTTAGTTTGTAGCGCTTCCCTCCTTGTTTTAACGACAATTTAGGCATGTAGGCCGGTTGTTCCCGAGGTCCTGCCTGCTTCCTATGTTCCACTGGAGGCACCGGATTTGGCCGGCCCTTCTGGGTTACAGTCGGGAGAGGTGTCACTGCCCAGGTCAGCTAGACGGGTAGAGGTAAGGGATTCAGTGTCAGACAGCTCCGATAGTTCCTGGGAAGAAGGTGAGACCAGGGATGAGGAGGGGGAGTCCCGGCCGCCACGACATCTCTTTCCATTAGAGGAATTAGAACCCCTGTTGCAGGCCATTTATGCCACAGAACAGATCCCTGATCCTCCTAAAACAGTATCAGTTCAGGATCGTCTATATAGGGGGCTTACAGCGGCTCAGGGTAGGTGTTTTCCTATTCACCAGTCGCTAAAAGAATTAGTAGAGGGTGAGTGGAAGGAACCTGAAAGAAAGTTCTATAGTTTTAGATCCTGGAAGAGAAGGTTCCCCTTTGCTAAGAAAGCTGAGGAGAAATATTTCAGGTGTTCTAGACTGGATGCGGCTTTGGCCCAAGTATCTAAAAAGGCTGATCTTTCCTTTGAGGATGCCGGAAGTATTACGATCAGATGGATAGAAAAATAGAGGTCCTGCTCCGTAGAGCTTGGGATGCCAATGTGGCCTCCCTAGCACCAGTTATGGCAGCCACATGTGTAGCACGCAATATGGACCTTTGGGTAGAACATGTTTCTCAACATGTCTCCCAGGGGGCTCCAGCGGATCAGGTCCTAGAATCCCTGTCAGCCTTAGGGAGGGCAGTGGCCTAGTGCTAGGGCAGCAGCAAGGTCTGGGGCCCTGGTGAATTCTGCTAGGCGTGCTATTTGGTGGAAATCTTGGGAGGGGGACCTTTCCTCTAAATCCAAGCTTCATTCTATTCCTTATGAAGGGGGGTTGTTATTTGGTTCCGGCCTGGATGAGGTCTTAACCAGATCCTCGGAGAAAGGGAAGAAATTCCCAGAGAAAAAGAAGAGAATACGTAACAAACGTTTTTTTCGTCCCTCACAGGATCAGAGGAAACAGGCCAATAGACCGCAGTTTCAAAAGCGGGGCTGGCCCTTTAACAAAAACAAGCCCAAGGGGGGTTTGCTGTTCTCAGCTCCTGAGACAACATACAAGGAATCCAAGTGATGCCAGCACAAAGGTAGGGGGAAGGCTTTCCCTTTTTGTGTCCCGTTGGGAAGAAATTTCATGCAGCCCCTTTGTCTTAAAACTTTTAAGGGAAGGTTATCGTTTGGAGTTTCTGACCCAGCCTCTCCAAACCTTTTATGTGACCAGCCTGCCAAGAGAAGCAGCAAGGGCTCAGGCGTTGTGGGAATGCATCCTGCAATTGGCTTCCCAGAATGTGATCATTCCGGTCCCGAGGGAGGAGCAGTTTCGGGGTTTTTATTCTCATGTCTTCCTGGTGCCAAAACCATCAGGCAGGTTCAGGATGATCTTGAATTTGAAAAAGTTGAATCAATTCCTGAATTTCAAACACTTCATGATGGAAAGCGTTTATTCAGTTCGAAGGATTCTTCAAAGATCAATATTTATGGAAATTTATGACGCATACCTTCACATACCCATCTGTCCGGAACACCAGCAGTTCCTGCACTTCGCACTAAAGACGGAGCAGGGAATGGTGCATTGGCAGTTTCAGGCTCTTCCTTTCGCCCTCTCCTCCGCCAGGATCTTTACAAAGGTCTTGGCGGAACCGGTATCATTTTTGCACCTCCAAGGCGTTTATTTGATACCATATCTGGACGACATGCTGATTTATTGGCCTTCAGTGGAGGCGGTCCTAGGAAGCTTAAGGGAGGTTCAGGACTTACTGACGAGTCTGGGTTGGATGGTCAATCAGGAGAAGTCCTGCATAGTACCGGCCCAGTCGGTGGTTTTTCTTGGGTACAGAGTGGACTCTGTAGAGGGAAAATTATTTCTTACTATGGAGAAGGTCCAGAAGCTTCTGGACCCTGTCCAGACTGTTCTTTCCACAAGGTATTTGACCGTGAGAGAGGTCATGCGGCTATTGGGGATGATGACCTCCTCAATCCCGGCTCTGAATTGGGCACAGTTCCATTCCAGGAGTCTTCAAATGTTCCTTCTGTCACACTGTCACAATGGGACAGGCCGAGGGCCCCTCTGGAACGGCGGGTTCAACTCCCGGGGGAGGTACGGGAATCTCTCGCTTGGTGGATGTCGAGGGACAGGCTGCTGGAGGGCAGGTTGTGGGGTCAAGTGGATTCCGTGCATGTCGCCACAGATGCCAGTTCTTGGGGCTGGGGAGCCCATGGGGAGCCCATATGTTGAGTCTGCAAGCTCAGGGGGCATGGCCTCGGAGTCTTTCAGGCGCTTCTTCCAATCTCCAGGAACTGTCGGCCGTGCGGGAGGCATTAGGGGCTTTCCAACAGCACTTAAGCGGAAAAGAAGTTCAGGTGTTTTCAGACAATTCCACCACGTATATCAATCACCAGGGGGGAACCAGGTCTCCGGTTCTTCTGGAGGTGGCTACAGAGATTTTACAATGGGCTGATTCCCAGGTGTGTTCTCTTTCGGCAGACCACATAAGGGGAGTGTGCAATGTGACGGCAGATTTTCTGAGTCGCAGGCCCATTCATCAGAACGAGTGGGAGCTGCACCAGGAGGAGTTTTCCCAGATTGTCGACTTGTGGGAACAGCCGGAAGTAGACTTGTTAGCAAGGGATCACAACAGAAAGGTACCAGTGTTCTTTTCCCTGTGCAGGGAAGCAGGTCCCGGGGGGTGGATGCTCTGGCCCAGAGTTGGGTCTTCGATCTGGGCTATGCCTTCCCTCCACTGGTGCTGGTTCCTTGTATACTACAGAAACTAGCCAGGTCAGACTGTGTTCTAATTCTGGTAGCACCCTGGTGGCCCAAGAGAACGTGGTTCTCGGAGCTACAGGGTCGGTCGGTCAGCTCCCCATGGGTCCTGCCTCTGCGGCAGGATCTATTGGGTCAGGGGCCGGTTGTTCATCCGAATCCGGAATTCTTTAATTTGACGGCCTGGCTCTTGAGAGGCGGATGTTGCAAATGAAGGGCTGTTCTGAGAGGGTGATTGAGACCCTTTTGTCCAGCAGGAAGTTGGTGATCAGGAAAATTTATAGCAAGGTTTGGAGAGTTTTTTTCCTCTTGGTGTGGAATATTGCCTCACCCTCGGTTCTGGTCATTTTGGAGTTCCTGCAGGATGACCTGGATACAAAGTTGGCTATCAGTACTCTAAGGGTCCAGCTTTCGGCTCTTTCCGTATTTATGGATCTGAAATTGACAGAGGAGCCATTGGTGAAGCAATTTTTGGTTGCTGCTGAGCGTACCCATCCATTGAGGGATAATTCTTTCCCACCTTGGGATTTGACCTTGGTATTGGAGGGCCTCTCTAAATCCCCTTCAAACCAATAGGGGAAGCCCCCATAAAGTGGCTGACTATGAAAATGGCCTCTCTTTTGGCTATTAGTTCAGCTAGAAGGGTGGGGGATCTGCAGGCTATTTCTATCAAGGAGCCTTATCTCATTATCCTGCCGGATAGGGCAATTTTAAAGCCAGACCCTCTGTATTTACCTAAGGTAGCTTCCCAGTTTCTCCGATGTCAGGAAATTGTGCTTCCCTCTTTCTGTGATGCCCCTAAGAATCCCAGGGAGCAAGCATTTCATACGCTGGATGTTCGGAGGTGTTTACTTCAATATTTGGAAGCCTCTAGATCTTTCAGGAAATCCAGTCATCTTTTTGTTTTATTTGCTTGACCCCGAAAGGGGCTGCAAGCCTCTAAAGCCTCCTTGGCCAGGTGGATTAGAGAAGTAATAGTGTGTGTTTACCGTTCGGAGGATCGGGAAGTTCCTCCCTCCATTAAAGCGCATTCCACCAGATCTCTGGCAACGTCTTGGGCAGAAAAAGCTGTGGCATCGGTGGACCAGATTTGCAAGGCTGCAGTCTGTTCGCGACAGGATACCTTTGTGAAGCATTATCGTGTTGAGGTGCTGTTGAAACAAGACCTCTCTTTTGGCCGAAAGGTGCTTCAAGCAATGGTCCCGCCCTAAGAAGGTAGGCTGAGGGTGTGCTTGGTTATCCTCTCTGGTTGCTTGCCTGGAAGATGATTGGAGAAATGTTTTGTTATTACTTACCGATAACGGGATTTCTACGAATCGTCCAGGCAGCAAGCCTACTTCCCACCCTGGTTGTGTATTTTACATATGATTGTTGATGAGTGTGTATATTTTTCCTTCGTATTTGATGGAGGTAGTATACTTTTATCGCAACTGAGGTATGAAGGGGTGGGAGGGTATTTAACTGATTTGTTAAACGTGTTTCCGGTTGAAGGAGGAGCCAATCATCTCTCAGGTTGCTGTCCTGGAAGATTCACAGAAATCCCGTTATCGGTAAGTAATAACGAAACATATATTTGATCTGGAAAGCAAATATGCTAATAATATTCGTTGTTGCCTCCATTCGCACAGAACGAATGTACATGCACTTGCGCAGGACAAATGGTTATGTTTATAAATATTATAAATATACATTGTTTATAAATATATTTACAAAATAGTGTTTTGTAAATTATTTATGAATTATTAACAATATATACCAAATGGTTTTATGGCTGATGCTTAGGTTTCTAACTTTGTGCAGGTGTATTTCTTTTAAGTATGCTATAACTGTTTAAGAATATTCATTGAGTTTGGCATGTTGAATGTTATCATCTGAATCAGGACTCGAAAATATCTGTGATGAGATTCTTTGAAGCTTAATGTCTTCATTTTACTTCCACTCTTACATCCAACTTGTACATATTTTATACTGCCACAGAGAACTCAGAAAAAATGAACTGTGTTGTACACATGAAAGTCTGTCTAGTGTTTATATTGCTCAAATCAACCTTGGAGTCCTTTGTACACAGAAGTTCTTGGTTATGATCTGGCTTACATTTGTTCCACTCTAGTTGGTAGAAATGTAACTCCTTCCCTGCTAAGGCAGTGTGACGTGGCTTCTGTGTGGCAGGGAATGGTTCGGTTCAGTTCAACAAGAACCTGTTATCAGTTCATTATGCACTTTCCATAAAAAGTGCAACAGATTAAAGTATTATTTGAGATCATTTAATAGGTTAAAGGTTGGACGACTGACTCTAGAATCATGTTTAAAAAAGCCTTGTTTCCAAAGGGCATAAAAGACACCCCCGACACAGGGCCTGCTTTACTACAAGGAAATGCACAAGAGAAGGGAGAATACAATATGATTACAAGCACTTGTATTGCAGGTTCATATGAGCATGCGGATGGATGTGTGTGCAGCATACACAACCTCTCAACCAATTCAGTTCTCCTCTACTCCCATCCTCTACTCCTATCCTCTACTATAGACCAGAACAATTTTTACATTTCTGCTATGGACAGTTTTTTCAGCAATAAGTTTCTCATTACTATAGATAACAAAGTAATGCATATACTGTATATTATACGATATAAATCCTGTATAATAATAATTACTATTATTTTAGGAAAAACAATGCTTTCTTTTGGTAATACTATCTTGGCTGAATTATTTTATTTTTTTATGCAATCCATATATGAATATATGAACACTTTTTTACATTGATTAGTGTTAGTTTAAAAAATATTTGTTATATATTTATTATATAGAATGACACTAAAATTATTATGGTACAAAGCATTTCAAAGTTATTTACAAATAAATAAAGTTTTATTTTTCAATATTGTGCTTTTGTTAATGTGACCCCCCCAAAAAAAATTTACAAAACAAATAACATTTAAAAAAAGTTTAAATTATAATGGTTACATGCATATAAATATAAATAAAGGGGGAAAAGTCAGCAGAAAAATGAATAGCCAAGGGAAGTAAGGGAAGGAGTAATTAGGAACAAATTTTATTTAAAAGAAAATAATTGTTTTACTTTTTGGGTTGATTTAACTGACATTGCACATGGATTAAACAGAGGAACTATGAATGCAACAATGTTACTTTGTATCTCTCTATCTCAAGTCTGAAAAGTGTTATTGAACACTGTGGGGGTTATTCACAAAGCTGCCAAAGGCAGCCGAGTGAATTACCCAGCCAAAGTAAAGTGAGCAGTACTACGTTTGGCTATTCACTCAGGCTCAGAACGGCTGATTTCAGCCTTACATTGGCTGCACTTCGGTCAGCCGAACATGCTCTGCATATTCGGCTGAGCCGAAGTGCAGAAGGACTTCGACTTAGCCGATCCAACATCATAGGGGCCGAACGGCAGTAAGTGAATAGTGATTTGTTCACACCACGCTGTACGTCCAGCCACAAAGGGACCAAATGACTCGTCACGTACACTGTACGTGACGAGTTATTTGCTGCACTAGAAGGCTGCTAACCGCTGAGAATCAGCGGTTGCCATTCAGTAATGGATGTCTAATTATCTAGAGATCCATTACTGAAAGGGTTAACCTTTTTCAGACACCCGATACCTTAATATCGGGTGTCTGAGAGTCACAGCAGAGCGGACACAACACATTGGTAATGACACATATTCCTCTACTACTAAGACGGCTATCATCCACAATACAGTGTATCATAATCTGCAACAATGTAAAACACTCAGCGAGCAATGGGAGTCCTGTCACATCAAATCTGGCCCAGGGTATTGGGCAAAGTCTTGCACCTGACCTGTGGTCCGGTGCAAGGCTTTAGTCAATCAGGGCTCACAAGGCACTGCGCGGAGCAGATGTTCGAGTTGAACATTGAGCCCATCCCTACAAGCTACCAACAAAAATCTCACTGCAAATGTGTTTCCTACCTGGGCACTGCATGAGCATTGTACTTTACAGGTTTGTGGCGGCTGAAGAATTCTTTGTACAACTCTTATAATAAAATGTTCACATATCATCATTACAAAATGTCATTAAAAGTCAAAATTGAAGAAGTTTTTTATCTGATAAAATCAAAGGTAAAGTACGTTTTACTAATTAGAATGTAAATTTTTTAAAATACATGTTTCCAAAATGACAATTATTTTTCAATTAAATTGACATAACACAGACCCTCTGCAAAATGTTCGGTTAAATTGAGATAAAACACAAACTCTCTCTCATTGTGTGTTTTATGCTGAGAGTTATCTATGTTGAATATAAATCCACATGCTTTTACCCTCACTGGGTAGATTAACCCATCTATTTGTTCTGGTGAGAAAGGGAGAAGAAATCCAAAATATTGTCACCAGAGCAAGAGGTAGTGAAAAATCCTCCAGTGAGACGCCGGTTCATTGAACAACTCTCTAAGATGGGAATTTTGATCACCTTTAAGAAATTTCCTTTATTCCTGTTGTGTCTTTAGGACAGGAACAAAGAAAAATTTCCACAGCTGGACACAGGCTGCCAATAAATTAACTGATGGGGTGTGTGGGGGGGATAAACCCTTTCCTACACTAAAACTACAAAAAAATAATAATGTACATAAACTTTAAGGGTGAGTTAATGCATAAACTGCAGCATTACACTTTTCTAGCATCGGTTTTAATAAATAAAGAAGCTGGTGCTGCATTCACCATTTTCAGGTATCCTCAGCTAAGTTTCATAACAGGCCTCCTTGAACAACTTTTGCCATACCTGGAACATAGCTGAAACATCAAGTTACTTTTGTCTGGCTACCGTACTGAAAGTAGCATGTCAAACTATCGCTCCTTTTTTAAGCAATAAATAGCATAGTTCATAGGAAGAAAAAAATCTTGCACATGAAAGACTTCAAGTAAATTAAACTAATACGAATGACTGAAATGCTGTTTTATTTTCCTTTCTATAGCAATTCACATGATTGTACTCATTTGAGTTTCTGGGTGCCCTGTTATAATTATGTTAAGCCTGAGCACAATGAAGCTACTCTAATCAACTTCAAATTACAACAATATGCTCTGTTAAAAGCCTAGTCAAAGCAAAATAAAAGATTCTGTATGGTACTTTCATGTCAGAAAATGAGACAGAGCTAGTAATAACATAGCTTTGCCATCAAGTATTCCATCCTGCTTAATATAACCTACATAAAGGAAGGCTGAAAATGCGAGTATGCTTGCATTTCAATAAATATAGGTGTATGTAGTGAAGCAACTAATATTTCAGAATTTAAGAAAACAAGGGTATCTCAAACAGCCACATCAAATATCTGTTACACACAGTAGAAGCCTCCGGTTAAGATGAACCTTGTTTCTGAAAAGTCTTATGAGTTGTTTAGAAAAAAAAAAAACAAACAGAAACATCAGCTAGTATATACTTACTTTAAGTTTGTTTCATCATTCTGTCATATGCCAGGATCAGTAAAACAAAATAAATTATATTTATGAGTATTATTACATAGGAATCTTCGAGTAGCCCAAAGTTGTGTGCCTACTGGCCCCGGCACAAATCTGGCTTTATTCTGTTATATACATTTCAAGTTTGTGTTTTTAACAGGTTCACCGAAGACTATACTAGCTCAGAATACCAGGCTTGTGGGCTGGTATGGCCTTTTAAAGGGGATAGAAAGCATGTAGCCCCCTGCCTTGTGGATACCAGCCCACAGGCTTATTGGTTAAGAGGGTTCTTTGAGAGGGGTCTTCAGAAAAATGAGATATATTTCCCAAAGAACTGGTGCCCTGTGCTGATGAGCAGAAAACTATTTAGCATCCCCTATGAGTTCCATGATTTAATTGTAAAGATATTGCATGATTGTCCCGATATTCCCAACGCATTTCCCAGGCAGGGCTGGAGAGGCGCATGTGTGCTGTGTAGCGCATGAGTGGTTTGATATCCACACCGCCGAACGATGACCGGAATCTTGACCTCCGGTTTTTTCGTTTGGCAGTGGGGGCTATATAAGGGGAGGGACGGCGATTTGGGAAATGTGGCCAATCCCGCATGGAGCCGATAGCTGAGGCACATCAGTTATCCCCTCTTTGGTATACATCAAGGTTGAGAGATTAAGATTACCACGCCACTGGACCAAGACCACTCCTTGATGTCTTCTGTAGAAACTTCCCAGTGGGGCAGGCTATGCCTTCGTGGAATTTCCCAGGCGCTTCTCTCCTTGAGGCCCCGGGGTCCCAGGTTGAGTAAAAAGGGACAGAATATGGCGGGGTTGGCTGGTTTCCAGCCACCTGATCATTTCGTCCCTCTTCATATTCGTTCCTACCCTAGACACTGCAGATGCATGAATGTTAAATACCGGCCCCCTGAAGAAGCTAATTTTGCAAAACGTGTTGGGAATATCGGGACAATCATGCAATATCTTTATATACAATTAAATCATGGAAATTTTCATGCCAGCTATGCACTTGGATTTTGTACAATCGATGATAATGGTTTTTACTATGTATATAGATTTATAAGCAATCGGCCTGAGACTGTATTTTGCATTTTATATTGAATACATTTTGACACCACTTTTATATGCATGAGTCATACTTATCTCTCCATAAACCCTTCTTTTCCCCCCTATTTTTCTATATACAATGTATTTGAGGGGGGGGAGAGACAGTACAGGAAACCTATGCTGGGGCAATCCACGATTTTTTCTTTTAATCCCCTATGTCTCAAGCAGGCATGCTATCATTGAGGCTATGATGCAATCCATTGTACTGGTAATAAATGATGAACAATGCACATGCTTTTAAAATGTAACTGATTTTAAGCATATTACACTTTCACCACTGTATGTTGCAAAAGAGTTAATTTATCCGTAACCACCATCAACTGCACAAACAAAATCAGGGAACTGAGCTGTACAGACCATGTTAAGGTTTGTAACTCTGGATGTGACCATTAATACATTAACAGATTATTACGTTAATGCAGGCTAATACATTAGGCTGAAATAATACCCTCAAACGATTTGAACAATACTTATTCTCAAAAACATTTTTGAGTTCGTCACATTTTCTATCCAGATATATTTTTGTACAAAAAATATATGTTTACCTCCATCTCTCACTGTCAGCAGTAGTATAAAAATCTGCCATCCACCAAGTCATCACACTTACACTTGCGTCAGAAATAAATATATGGAAATGTTTACCACATTAAACATATCAGCAAGAATGACATAATAAGTTCAGATGGAGCAGATGGAGAATATGCATGTTTCCAATTGCCAGAGAAAAATTTAAATTGCACTATAGTACATAATAAAATGAAGGAACTCTAAAATCTTACAGTAGTGATGGCAAGACTTTGACATAAGGAGATATATCAATACATTTCCTAATAAAGATTATGAATGTCAATTGCAACATAT
This sequence comes from Nanorana parkeri, assembly GCF_000935625.1. Taxonomy (NCBI): domain Eukaryota; kingdom Metazoa; phylum Chordata; class Amphibia; order Anura; family Dicroglossidae; genus Nanorana; species Nanorana parkeri. Next base: position 1,297,662 of record NW_017306554.1, read on the forward strand.
ATGTACACATTGGCCTGATTTATTAAAGATGAACGGTAGTGGAACTACCCCTGCACTACAAGGGTTAACTGCTCGATATAAGGGTTAACTGCTCCCCCTTAGACCCAGAGCTGGGGAGAAGAGGCTGAGGAGAATGCTATATCAGTAAGACAGGACCAGGGATCATGTGATATATCTTTTTTTTATTTTCACCCCCTAGACAAAACAAGCAGTTAACCCTTGCAGTGTGGGGGTAGCCGGCTGGCCCGGAGGGTCAGGTGGGTATAACACAAAATAAGCACTTAAACCTTGCAGTGAGGGGGTAGCCCCTCTCCAAGGGTGAATCTTTTATTTCCCCTAAAGTTCGGCTTTAAATGTCAGTTACCTATATTTCTTTATCACTTTGACATGCGGTTTTAACTGAAAGTAACTTCTGCTATATCTGTATTTCATATCCTGTAGTCTACATTTCTCTGTATTATAAGTTTATTTAAAAGTTTAGGGTTAAGTTTACAGATTTCACGCATGTTATGGTCTAGATAGTTGTTAGGTTGAGGTTAATTGTTGTGTTAAAGGAATTAATTTGAGGTTAGGGATTTGTTTCTGGGTTTGCTTTACACTTTCCATTGCTAGATAATATATTCATGGATGTGATTTTTTTTTACATTTTGGGGATTTATCGCTAAATGTTGCATGTCTGTAATTTTTGAACGCTGTGCATACATGCAAAGCACTCATCTTCTCACAAATATAAATTACAACCTCCCAATAGGATAATCCTTAAGGTAAGGATGCAAAAGGCCTTCTCTGTGTTGGTATCAGTCAAACAGTCAACACCAGACGCAGTGTAAAAAATGATATCTCCTATTGCTAAAAGCAAGTCTTCAAAAGACATTAGATTAAAAAAAAGTTCCCTTGACAGCTCAATTCAGGTTATCTCAGCTGGTTGTATTCTTAAAATGCCTCCTCAAACATTTTCATTTGAGGAGACATTAAGGTACACTTTACTTACCCATTTAAAAAAGACACTCAATAGATTTGAAAAATATACAACAAATATTATGTGAAAAGTCACAGCAACTCAATCGTGCATCAGGCGCAGGACTTAATAATTTCAGGAAATTGCTCAAGTATTCTGTAACTCAATGGCCTTCCAGATATATAATACTTTCGATTATTATTCTGTGGATGTGACCAAGTCTCACTGCATCTCTCATGCTATTATATTGTAGTGTTATAGCAGTTATTTCCCTTTACCCTCAGCAAATGCTCAAACTCAGAAGGAGTTCAATGATAAAGAAATGCAAGGGATCTGTTTCCAGTCCTGCATCAACCTTCTCCCATGGCATCCAACTACTTAGTTGAAGGATGGATGTGCTTCTAGAGTGTCTGTCTGCAAAAAATAAATCAATTTCTTTTTTAGGATTAAATAGGTGCTTATGTACAATATGTGCAGGCTGAAAATTGTTACTTCCCTGACATCTTTATGTATATTCAGCATGGCATGTTTCTGTTTAATTCCTAAAATGTGTTATTTATTACAGCTAAAGAATAACTTGTTCTATATTTCAACTTTATGTAACATGCATTACATTTGAAAAGAATTAAATGGGAATTTTATTAATTCAGTCATTAATTACAGTCAGTTACCTAATTTTACAGTTTTGTTTTTTTCACTTCAAAAATGCTCAGACACGCGTAGGTCGTATGTCTTTATCAGGATATGATTGCCAAACGACTTCCAAGAAAATGAAAAACTTCTATTCATTGCAGTACTGTATGTTGTGCATGACAGCCTCACAGTCTCACCTGAAAAAGCAAAGAAATCTTGTGTTTTATAATGATTCCCAACTGGTATTTGCTAACAGAAACTTCTCTGATTCTGTACTAAGCTAAGCAATATCAATGCTAATACAGCTAAACTGCAGTTTAGAAACGAAAAGTCAATAAATCTTATTTACTAAAGCAATTGAAAATGTTCCCAATAAATTGTGTAGAGTCACTTCAATAATCCAATCATGTGAAAAGCAATCCCTATTTACTTCTTAATATGCACATAATTGCATAATTAAAGTGAATATTTCCACAATTTTTTGTGAATATTTTCAACTTCTTTGGTAAATCAGCCTCATCGACCCTACTCTACTGAGCAGTAGCTGTCACAGACACAGGACCTATTGCCATTGGTGCATGAGTGTTAGTTCTGGGGGTACTACCCCTCTTCCATAGGATTCTTGCCTACTGTGGATTGGAGGATCAAGACTCAATGGCATGAGCCTGTGGTCATACAGTGGGTGGGTAGGAAATGCTAAGGGAAACAGATCACGTGTCTGGTTAGACTGAGTGAGCATCCTGTTTTGGAGGTCTGGGAAGACATGATCTTATGTGTTCCTTCCTATTACAATTCTCTAGGGATGCTTAGAGCACAAGTATAGCAGGACCATGAAATTCTGGGGTTTGATCATAAATGGCGTTCTCCTTTATTTACAATATACATAAAGTCAATCTGAAGCCTCTTCCTTGATAAACATGTAGTTTCAAGACAAGATGATATGTTAAATGTCTATAAATAAATGTAATTTACCTGATTTTTAATGGTAAATTCAGCTGGATTTCTCTTGCAGCCTGCTAGACAATGTTGGAGGGTGTCAGTTCCTGCTGACATAGCCATGTGCTGTCAATATAAAGGGCTGTGGGCAGTGTTAGACATAGGATATTCACTGATATTACTATCAATGGTGCAGATATCTAAGTAGAACAAGAGTAACAATGCTCTAGTGATTTCACTGCAGTCGCAACAGCATTTTCACTCTTTCAAAGAAACTGCCTATCCAATGATTCTACTGGCAGGATCAACAGGTATTTACAAAAAAATCACAGAGAATGGTCTAAGTGGTATTTTCAGCCTACATCACATAGGTTATTTTAATTGTTTGACCATAGTTCAACTTGAAATGATACTAAACACAGGAGTTAAGTCTTAACCATTAAGAAAAACATAGCTTATTTGTGTATCACTTGGCTGTAGATCCTCAAATCATCTCACCATCCTTCCTTCTAGAGGGTGGCTACTTTTGTTCCCCATGGTCCCCAAGTGTGTTGTAAAGTAGCCATTGCTCCCAGCTTACTTCTGTGATGGACTACAATCTCTCATTTAGTGATATTGTAGTCAATCACTGGAGGGGGCTTGGAGTGGTGGCTACTTTACAACACACATAGGCACCATGGAGAAAAAAAGTAGCCAAAGGACAGTGAAAGCACAATTTTATTGATGATTTGAGTGATTGCAGCCAAGTGATACATAAATAATATACATTTTTGTTAATAGTTAGGGTACTTGAATGCATTTTTAGGATGTAACTCCTGAATTTAGTGTCATTACACTGCTAAATTATACTAATAAGGTTTTAAATTCACCTTAACCTATAAATTCCACTTTAATCCCTGGAATTCACATTTGGGATGAATCCTGAACTACTGTCTGATATGTTTTCAAGATTGTGGCAAAAATTAGAAACAACACACAATACACTGCTTAGCCTTTGCCCCTGGTCAGCTGAGTCACAATTTCCAGTAATCTGAAGGAATAGATAACCCAGCCCCCTCACTATAAAAGAGTGGCACACAGCAGCTATAGTGTTAGAGTGTTAGAGAGAAAGATACTGTGCTCAGTGGCGGAACTACAGCTATAACAGCCCATGTGGCTGCTATGGGGCCTTGAATGTGGTGGATAAGGAGCAGTGAGCACCTGTACAGTTAAGCTGTGCCACCATTTAAACACTTTTCAGTGCACTAAGACAGCTCATTTAAATGCCGCTGTCACTTGTAAACAGAGCTCATGGAGCAAGCCATCTACTATTCACTTCCTCTGCAGCTCTGACAGATTATATCATCTTATCCAGGGCCCCGCAGAGGATGAAAGTAGGCGGTACCGGCTCTGCTAACAAGTGACAGTGGCATTTTGGTGAGCTGCCACAGCACACACAAAAGTGTCTGGATGGGGCTAGGCAGCACAGCTTAGACTGTGCCCACTAGTCCTTAAGCTTGGGGCCCCCAACTTTGGCATGACATGTGGAAACTTTGCCTATATAGACAAGATCGGTCCGTGAACACTGATAAACCTTTTTGTGTGTGAATAGCATTTGCCTAGTGGAGGATCTTGCTGCTGTGTTCCTAGCTAGAAGCTGTATGCTACACTTGGGTAAAATGGTCACATGACTCAATCAATCGGTTTATCATTTCTTATCAGTGGTAGACTAAATATAATTTGGTACCCCACTTAATAACATTACTGACAGATTTAAATCATGCTCCAAGCCTGTAATTAAATTGATTTGTAAATGTTCAATGTTTTGCTAAAAGCCATATAAAAAGTCCCTCTCCCCACTGTATGCCTTTTTTTGATTTGCCATTGGAACATGTCCCCAATGGCAGAGCCCATCTGCCTTTTGTTTGTAAATAGCTTGCTTATTACCCCAGCAATTGCCAGAATTCACTAGCAATATTCACACCCAATAGACTTTAGAGGGGTTTGTTGAAAAGTTGGGATTCATCACTGTTCTTGTCAGCTCTGGGTATGTGAGCTTCTGAGGTCTGTAACAGGGGACCTATTTGTTCTCCAGAGGTTGAGAAGATAGGCTAGGGCAACTTTCTTTGCAAACCACTGGTGCTCTTTAAGGTTGGCTAGAAACCGTAATCCCCATATGATGTTTAGGTGAAGATTTGGCTGTTTAGAGCTACTCTAGGGGATGATAACAAGTGCTTTAGACTGTCAACTACCTGATGACCTTGTTATCACTCTGAGATTTTGCACTTGTTGAAATATCACTGTGTGACCTCTCATATCCTTCCCTTTTCTTACTGAGAAGAATGAAGAAAGGTGTTAACCTCATGAGTGCCTCTTTAGTTCATAGAGTGAGTTTTATGAGAAACAGCTTCAGTTCCCAGTGCTACAAAGGATAGACAAATGTCTAACTGCTTGTCGTTTTCAAGGAGACATCTGAAGGCATTTATATTAGCACTTCACCAAAAGCACGGACATGCAGCTATCTAAACCCATCCAATGTGAGCTTTCAGCAGGCTCATGTGATCAGGCTAATGAAAGATAATTAGAATTCCATGAGTTTTTCTTGCTTGTTAAATGACTGAAACTTAAAGGGCTCTACTTGTGTTTAAAAAAATTATATAAATATAAGATTGCTACACAGTCCATTCTTTATTGTTATTGCCTTTCCATTTCAATCTGCAATTTTGTGAAAATGCTGAAATAAATCTAATGCAATATGGCAACATGCAGGTATTCTGTCCACCACAGGTGTATGGAATCCCCCCAGAAATGTAGCTTGATGCTTGTATAATTAGCTTTCTGATTTTCTCGACAGTCTGCATTAAGATATAGGTACAACTTTAGGCATTCCCTGCAATAGCAATTTTTTATTTTTGGTGAGATACTTCCTAAGGCTTGTCTACTAAACGATACAAATGCTTCAGCTTTCCTCATTAGGGCACTGAGATTCAGTAATTATAATGAGTACAGACTCCACTATTCAGGAATCAGTCTGGAAAGGGCATGGTGAAACAAACAGCAATTCCTTCAGACCAAAAAAAGGTAGGAATCCTTGCAATGTAGAATTACACTTTAAGGAATAGTCTATACTCTTATACGCATTAGTAATGAACATGTCTGCTGTAATATTACTAATGCAAAATCATCTATGAGTTATTTCAGCTGTCTATCTCACATATGTTTTTATAATGTCAATTTTCATTTCTAGTTCGGTAACAAAACTAATTGCAGTCAAACTGAGACAATTATCCTGCAGGCAGTGTAGTTAAATGTGTTTTGCTTCCCATGTGGACTGTCTCGCTGAAATGTTAAAAGGTGACAGCAAGGGGATAATCAGGTCTAGCCTTGACCTGAACCCTCAGCAGAGTGGGGTCCACATGTATATTCCAATCCATTAAATACTATAGGCTTTTAAAAGATGATAACTGCTGCAGAGTATTTGACAGACATATGGTTCTGCATGTCAAGGCTATTATTATTTCAAGAGAATATATTAATTTCTGCCTCAGGCTGACTTCTTGAGTTGAAAAGGGCATTTTAATGAATACGGGCTACTTTATTTCTAGACTTGTTAGGTTTTGGAACATTCAAATACAGAATCCTCATGTAAAATATTGTTCCTGCTAAAGCTGTAGTTGTTAATTTTTCTACTTGTCAGGGCACAAACGTCACACCACAACTCTTTTACGGCTGGTGGTGGGATCAAAATGTGCAAAAGATTCATATAAAACTGTAAAATATTGTAAATCTTTTTCCAATGCACAGTGAGGCTTGCATTTGGAAAAAAAAGTTATATATTTATCACATTCAAATAAATCCCCATTTATGTGAATATGTTCCAATCTGCTTAATCACCTTTTTTGAACTTTTTTAGTTTTTTACTTAAAAGTAAACATGGTCTTCTGAACAATACCTGACATCTGTGATGGTATCCCCATGTATGATAATATAACTGACAGAAACAGACCACTATAAATTCAGTTGCAGATATCTACCTGTTAGTGTGTATCTAATAGGAATTTCGACATGCTTCCAGCAGTTACACCAAAGTCAAAATCTCGGCAGCAGTAACTGTGAATTTATTACAGTAAAATTAATTGTCATACAGGCTATTTTGAGGACACACTATTGGGTCTATATCTCAATCTCAACATTCTTTAGTCATGCTCCACAAAACTTTGGGATTCTTCCTATATAGTTCTGCCACTTGTCACAGATTCTCCTCACTCCTTCACCAAACCATGTCTTTCCTTCTGCAAACTCATCATATATCCTTAGTCCTCCTTCAGGTTTTATCAATCGTCACCTGTTATCCTCACATGTCCTCCTTTTTATCTTTCAAGCCTCAGTTAGTCATGGTCTTCGCTGCTTTTTCACATCCCTTTCATTCTCAGGCACACCACAGTTACTCTTATGTCATCCTTCACCAAACCTCATTTATTCATTGGCCTACTTAGTCCCTATCCACCTCTCACTTTCCTTAGTTCTTCATTCTTCATGCTTTCTCAGGTACAAAACTAATTGGTACAAAATAAAGTATAAATCCAGAAACGTGGGAACTAATTATCACATCATTTTGTGCAATTAATTTACCAGCTCTAAAACAGTAAAGAGTGCAAGAGGATGAACAGGTCAAAACATATGCATATGTAAGCATAATAGTTTTCTGGTGGATGATTCTCATGATTTATGACATAATTGTAATATATCTGGCTCTCAACTTTGGTGGAGACTCTGATGTCTTGATTTGTGACATCATTATAATATATCTGCTCTCAGCTTTTTTTGTTACTGGTTATTATTGCCAATCTACGTAGCCCTTGCTTTTCCATGGTAGATTTCTTGTATGCAACAAACAGCTTGAGCTTAGAGATGCACTGCAGTGGCAACAGGCATGAATGAGTGCAGACTATTTGAAGGTCTTCCCAAAGATTAGGGAGCAACTCTGAGAATTTATGCTTACTTACATAATGGAGAAATGTGGTCATCTCTGCTTTTGGGATTCTCATTCTTTGTAACTAGATTGCTCCAGAAAACGTTAGAGTCTTCTTCACAGGGGATTGTGTCTCCTGGAAGCTTATACTTGCTTCATGTGGAAGCATCCAGCTTAATAAACTTGAGAAGCATTTCCAAGTCTCTTACTGTAGAGAGTGAAACCAGTTCTCTAGTGAGTGGATGCTACTGTCTACCACAGCATTCAAAAAGCAGAGGCTTTTCATTGTGTCAGTCTGTGGTTCCTCAGTTGGCTCTTATGCATACTGCATATTTTAATGCTCTGCAGGTTTTCTTCTTCTTCGGCACTGTCTGTATGTTTTCTAAGGAATATCATTTGCTGAGATCTGTTAATCTTTATTGTGCAGTTCCCTTTGCAGTGCAGTTTAAGCAACCTCACTATATATTTGTGTTCCTATATGTGTTCCTATACATACAGCATACCTAAAAACATTATTTTTAAAATATATTTCTTACCTTTTAGATGTGTCATTGGGGAAAACCTTTGTGCACATTGCAAGTTACTCTGAGCAATCTGAGTAAAAGTAGAAGGACAGACTGAGGGACAGACTGAACTTCTCCTCGTTAATATACAATGCTTCTAAATCTTTAACCCTTTGTTAGGACTTTAAAGTCTTAATTCACACTATGCGATTTGAGATTCCTGCAGCAGGAACCTACGAATTCCTGTGGCAGGAACCCCAAATCTTCAGTTTAGATGGCCTCTCTCACCTGTTCAAGGTAATGACCAGGTGACAACATCCACATCTGTAAGCATCAGTCCGCATGCAGGGCTGGATTTACTCTCCCTGCCGCCCCAAGGCCAGGTTCAGCGATGCGCCCCTCCCCGACGACCCCCCCCTTCCCATCAATGGAGAATGGCAACCAGATGGAAAGCACAGCTCTACACGGAGCGGCAGTGTTACTTTGAACCCTGCCGCTCTGCTCACTGCAGTGAGAGACTCAGTGGCGGAGGACGGAACCAGAGGAGAGAGGTAAGTGCAGGGGGGAGGGGAGGAGGCTGCACACTGTTTACATGTGATCTCGGTGACATCGCCGAGTTCACATGTAAACGAAAAATTGTCTGCCTCACTCTACATTTAGTCCTGCTTGTGCAAAGCAGGACTGAATGTAGAGAAGGCAACTTACCCACAAGGACACCGCTGCCGCCCCTCTGCGCCTCGCCACCCCGAGGCCGGGCCTCTGTGGCCTTGTGGGGAATCCGGGCCTGGCCGCATGTAATCGTATGTGATTACATGCAGTTTGGAATAGATCAATGTCATTTGGATACATCTATCATGCGTCCAGGTATAGTGATCAATTCCAAACATACATGCGATTACATGCGGGCTGCCGCTTACAGATGCTGCTGCTGTCACCTGGTCATTAACTTGAGCTGGTGACAGCGGCACATCTGAATGGAAGATCTTGGATTCCTGCCCCAGGAAATCATAGGTTCTTGCCCCAAATCACATAGTGTGAATGTACCTTTAGTCTTGTTTTTTTGTAACAATTGTAAAAATGTAATCTGTGGCTTTCACACACAATGATAAAAAAGGGTGGTGACATACCTTTTATTAACTCTTTATAAGAGCTTGTTCACACCAGACCATATGTGCTAAAGAGATGTGGGCTGTTGTGCGATGTGTTGTATACTTGTTGTTGTGACACCCCTTTTATGATGTGTTGTATGACACCAAACTGTTGCTACCAGGTGTACTGTGCACTAACTGATTCCTTTCGAGTGAATAAAATGAAGATTCACTAAAATCTTTTGTTATTTTGTCGTTTCTGGAGTGCTGGTGACATCCATATCCAACGATTATATCTGATGCGGCGCCATCCGTAGTCATTGCGAGCACCCACATCTCCACATAAGAAGTCCGGTAAGGAGTGCTACAGGTCCTTGGACATCTGTGCACTAACCTGTCGCATACATGGGGGAGAAGTGTTGCAGCTAGGGATTTGCAGCTTACAAGCATGTTGAACTAAAGTGTAATTTTACAACCATAGCAGCCAACTACCAATAATGTACGTCCTGGTTTTGAACTTTGATCAGATGGCTTAGAAGGGCTAGTAAGCACCACAAATGTCCTTCTTTTCCTTGTATTCTTCCTCTGCTGACATTACACATGCTATTGGAGGGCAAGGATGGCCTTCTGTGCAAAATAATAGTGGATGGCATATGGAGTTCTAGGAAAAATAATGGTGGCTGGGTACCTGACACTGTGGTGTAGCACAGACTAAAAAATTGCATAAAAGGTGTTTGAAAAAGCTTCTCTTAAATGCTAGACATAGGGGTGATTGGGAAACATTTTTTCCTCTATAAAGCAAATATATTAAAAACTTCTAAGACAATGAAGTGTGGTACTACAAAAAAGAATCTCAAAAGAAACTAGGTTATGGAACTGTTTTATGAAGTGGTTAAAGCTTTAAGTTTATTTAGAGTAAAATTTTCTATAGATGTTGAATCTGTTGTGGCTTCTACTTCTACCATTACATCCAGGCCTATTACTGCTGGATAAAAAACGAACTAAAAAAGCCTTAAGTTATAATGAATTGGATTGGGGTTCTGCTCCTGTATTTGAGCCAAGCTAAAATGAAAAGTTAAAAACATCTATTACACTTCCAAAATATGTGATGCAAGAATATAGTGTTTCTGATTCTGTCCATGAAAACTGTATTATTCCATAACACCACATAAAACTTAAAGGCTTTTTCTGGGCACGTCACATTAAAGGGGGACCCTCCCCCACTGCTCGGTACTTTTATAAAAAAATCTTTGCACTGGTACATTTTCCCCATTGCAGCACCCAGCTCCAATGCCCTTTTTCAAAAATATTATAGACTTCAAAGGGGTTCATACATTTTGTATTTCAAGCAGGATTCAACTAATTCCCTGTGAACTGAACCCAGATGCATTTGCACATCCCCCGTTGCAACTGCCTCTTTTACTTCCAGGTGGTAGAAATGTCATACAATTTATCATGGATACAACCTATTGTGACCTTACTAGAACCTTAAGGTTTTAACTTATTCAGTTTGTAAAAATAGGAACCTAAACTGTAAACGGTTACTACTTAGTTTTACTTAGTTGAAATTAAAATTAGATAAAAGCTTTTTATTTGAGCTTTACATAATTATTCAGAGTTTTCTGAAAGTTAAATAGTGTTTTAAAATCAGTACAAAAAATAAACATGGAGAATGAAGACTATGCAGATTTTATTTTGAAGGACACTTGGCATCCCTGCCAAATTAAATTACACTCCATATAGGGCAATTTCTAGACATGACTGTTTTATTCACATAACTGTGACCTTGTCTTGTAAAATCAAGCAGCTTAACTGCTCTTGACTTTACAAACAAGAAAAAGGATTCCAGTGTGGCACTTATTTGGTTGAGATCTTTAATACCAAGATCTATACAGGAAAATATACATTAGTTCCTTTGTGAATTGTCACGTAGAGTTACACTGTCAGACAGCAGACCCACAGTATTAGAAGGCTTCAAATAAAATAATAATATACGTTAAAGGAAGAAAAGACCCTAAAAATAGATTAGTGCATAATTATTTCAATAGCAATAATAATAATAATTAATGCAAATGAAGAAAAAAGAATGTGTACTGATATAGATATATTTTGTTTAATCAGAATAATGGTGAAGATCCCTTCTCATTATAGTCACCAATCTACTTATGTGTGTTTACATACTTTGTATTCCTGTGCGAAAATGTTGTGCCTCTATGGGGCTGTTTTATAATAAACAGTACAAAGGCAGAGAAGTGATTTTACAAAAATCAACTATTCAGGTATTGGCAACTATAGGGCCTGTATCAACTGGCTTTTGCTCACTTTAAGGGGGTTTTGCATTTCCATACAAGTCTATGAAGCATGTAAAACTGTCATTAAAACAAGCCCAAAGCCTCCCAACATAGACCCATAACCAAAATGACTAAACCTTTTTTTTTTCTTCAATCCTTTTGTTATTAGATTCTCATTTACATTCATCCAACAGAACTTCTGAAAATGCCACTTTTTATATATCAACTTGTAAGATGTTAAATGTGATAAGCACATACTGTAAAAATTATCCAATAGGCGCATAAGTCAAATAAAATTAGAGAAAGGCATGTTGGTATAAATACCAACATAGTTAAAGGGCCATAAGTGTTTACACTTCCTTTCCCCACCCCATAGCCACCCCTTATGGGTGGTTTTAGAGGGTGTGCACCTAAAATCTTGAAGTCACAATTTAAAAGCACCATCATGCTGCTAATGAACATCAAAGAAGCCAACAAATACCCAATCTGTTGACGCAACCTCTGTCCCACAATTACTAATATATGAAAAAAAATTGTTCCAATAGATTTTCTTACTTCATCTGTCATTCTTCTTTTCTGTTGAACTTGGGCTATCACTTTTTCGTACTTAGGAGGTATGAGGTCAACAATGACTGATGATCATAAAGAATGATTGTCATTGTAACTGGAGTACAGAATCATGCTGGATATCATTGGCCCAGTACCTACATGATTATAGTAAATCAATTCATTATTTAAGTAGGAATCTCTGTTGTTATAAATGGGAAGATTCCCATTGCCAGTTCCCACACTATTTTGATAATTGGATCATTCATTTAGTGGGAACATTTGTTTTCAATGTAACCAAAAATGTTTTCATTACAGGAAAAAATATTTATTATTATGGTGTGGAAACTAGACCATGGGAATTACCCATGTTCACATATTCCAGTGCCTACTACTGAAAATCTCTAATAAAATGTATCATTGTGGAGCTTAAACCTCCACAGTACAGAGGTATTTGAATGAAGATGTGATCCAAAGTGGAGCAGATGGAGACAGATGTTTGGGTTTATTTTTGAACTTTCTAATTAAAGCTGAAGTTTTTTCAGCCTATATTTTGCTTTTCCTGTTTTCTCCTTTACCCCCTCAACTTGCTCATTACATTTTTAAATAGAACCGTTCTGTTTTTATTAGACACCTTATAGGATACATCACTAGGTCTCTGGTCATCTCTGTGCAATACACAGAACCCTCCCTCAGTACGCCTCTCAAAAGCCATAAACCCTGATGCAAGTAGTAATCTGCCCTTAGGCCGGATGACTTGATGGGTGGATGTCAGTCTGGAGGAGTGGGCTCTCCTAGGTTGACAGCATTTGCCTGCAGACTACTCTACACTATTGGGTAATGCCCAAGTGTGATACTGAGCTTCCTTGATTGAAAGAGCTGAAATCCTACAAATGAAAGGGGCAGGTGTTAGGAGTTAGACTCGGGAGGAAAGAAATAAGGGTGCTAGTAGTAATCTGCCCTTAGGCTGGATGACTTGATAGGTGGATGTCAGTCTGGAGGAGTGGGCTCTTCTAGGTTGACAGCATTTGCCTGCAGACTACTCTACACTACTGGGTAATGCCCAAGTGTGATACTGAGCTTCCTTGATTGAAAGAGCTGAAATCCTACAAATGAAAGGGGCATGCGTTAGGAGTTAGACTCGGGAGGAAAGAGATAGAGGGTGCTAGATGTCCTCCAACCATGAAATCAGGCAGGTTCTATTTAACTTGCTGAAGCTTCTTATGAATACTGTGAGAAGTACAAAGTCTGCATTGAAATGATAGTAAGCAATTTCAGTAGCAGGGAGAAGCCTGTAGATCCATGAAAGACAGAAAGTAATGCTGAAATTCATCTTTAAATTCCAAAATAAAGGGGCACATATGTGTGTGTATGTGGATGTATAGTATACAGTTCATTTGAGGTCAATTTCTTATCTTAATTTATAATGTTTGCTTTGGAGAACATGTAAGAGTTTCAACAGACCTGGAAGCCAGGCACATTGCATATAACCACAACATCCACAATCCAGGTGAAATATTGAACTTGTCCAGTAGTATTCAAATCTGCTAATGTACTGAAGTGTTCTAACAAAGACACAGGTGTCATCTTACCTGTCTTGTGTTCTAAACTGACAGAACCATGTTCTCAAACTGCTGTTTTCCAACACCACCAGGTTCTACATTTTTCTGCCACTCAAAGTATGGGCACAGTTTTGCAAGTTATTTTTATACAAATTTTTTTAGAGCATGCAAGCATTTTATAACGCCAACAGATGGCAGGCTAAGCTGCAAAATAATAAAGTACATTTATGAAGAACAAGCACATAAAATGAGAACTTAGCAAACAGGTTAAATGATTGAATGAAAGGTCTGCTATGGAGGTAAGCAGATAACAGTAGATTACGCTATAGGAACAGATAATGCAATTAAATCAAATGGTTGTGTCGTTACAAATTGGAATTGTATTTGTTAATTTATATATATGTGATCTATGCTTTTTGAGCAATGTTTATAATACAGAGTTATGTTAAAGACATATAAAACAGGCATTCTAAAATATGGAAATGAACTGGTTATCTTTATCTAGTGAAATTGTTGATTTTCAAAATGCATTTATGTTTGCATTGCATTAATTATAGATTTCCAGTGCATATATACTAATTATCTATCTATCTATCTATCTATCTATCTATCTATCTATCTATCTATCTATCTATCTATCTATCTATCCAATATTTTGTATGTACTATACTAGTAGTCTCTATATGAGTGAAGAACTGTACTGACACTTTACAATGAAAAAGCAAAACAAGTGGCTTAAAAACAACAAGAAGAACAAAACCAGCTAAGAACATGCCCAACTCAACCCTAAAATAGATTAGTGCATAATTATTTCAATAGCAATAATAATAATAATGAATGCAAATGAAGAAAAAAGAATGTGTACTGATTCTAACACTTTACACGGTGCGGTATGGATTGGATGTCAACGCTGTCATATACCTGTGTCCATCCATTTTTTTCAAAAACTGAAATGACTGGGCCCCATGTCGGTCTATGGGGAATCGGATGTCCGTTTACACCAGACTATCCCCGATCTGGTAAATCAGGTCAGGTGAAACGGATCTCTGATCTTTTGTTTTTTTTGAGACCTGTCCAGGGTAACGTGGTGTAAACGGACACCTGTCCGTTTACACATGGCTGTCCATAGACCAGCATTGGGCATCCAATCAGGTCCGCCTGAAAAATTGACAGACGGACCTGATTGGACTGCCCATGTGAAAGGTGCCTTTAGGATCAGGAGTGGTCTGGGAACTTTTGACGAGGGGTACAAAATCAACCAACTGGTCTTTTCACAGTAGACTCAGCCTACATGTGGACCTTACCTGTGTCATGCTAGTTTTCAGCTTCAGCTTGGACTTCCCACACTTCTCTATAAGTCTAATATCATCATAGAATAAGGGATGTAATTTCCCAATCCCCACCCCCCATGGCCATGGGCATGTGTATGCTTTGTCTCTTCCTGAGACCCAAGACTATTTCGATGCATATGGATCAACTGTAGGGTGGTTCAGTTTCCACCAAGTTTGTTGTACAGTCTCTATGAATATGAGGACCGTGAATTTAATTTTCTCTATCTGCTCTGCAAAATACAAATTTCTTTGAAAAGGCCTCTAATATTGAATGTTCCATTGATAATTTATCTCAAGCCTATGTGGTTTTTCCAAATATTTAATAAGATTCATCAAGATACTTCTGCAAAAAAAATCAAAAATGCTTTTTTGGAACAATTTTGTTTAGCTGATCCATGAATCACAGTGACTATTTTTCAAAAGGTAGACCGCCTGGCCCAGTTCAAGTTTAAAGGTTTATGATGCTTTTCTGTAGTATTTTACGCGCCCTGTATAGAAGGTCATAGGTTTGAGGCTTTGCTATAATTCTGACATAATATGGAAAGCAAGCACAGGCCGTTGGGTGCATATGGCACATGTATCATGTTTTGTCTACTGTGATAGCACTAGTCACACTCATTGGCTATCATGTTAGTCTGTTTTGCCACAGACTAGGGGGCAGGCCCTGTAAATAAATAATTTTTTGTTCATTTGTTAATGTAATTTTGGCTACCACATTGAAAAAATACAACATATGAGTTTGAGAAAGGGTACAGAAGCAAGCAACTAAATATATGTTAAGAAAAATATGTCTCAGAAATGAAGTAACATAAAATATATATATATATA
>NW_017306554.1:1313562-1351590 GCF_000935625.1 Nanorana parkeri
TATATATATGCAGTTTATATATACAACTTATACCACTAAAAGCTTCTGCATGACAAGTTTAAAGAACCAGTCCAATTACTATGTGATACACAACCCTCATACATGAAACAAAAAGCTTCCTTTACTTTCCCCAGTTGGTCATTGGGTGCCTATCTGACAGACTTGATAGGAAGCTCAATGGCCAACTGAAGGAGTGCACACAGAAGGCTGACAGCGCTACTTGTAAATTTGTGTAAATTACGTGTTGTAAATTTGTAAGACATGCATATATTTTTTTCCTTTTTGTTTGGATTGAGAACACAAATTCTGTCTTTCTCATTTTAGATTTGTGTGTTTATAGTTTTTGCAGATACACAGCTTTTGTTTTTGAATCTTTAAGCTGAAAATGTTCAAGTGATATTATCCTAACACCCTGAAAAATGTGCTTATAAATAGATAAAACATTGCTGCCATTCTCATGAGAATGTTTACTAACTATAATTAAAGCATTATCTAATAATTTATATTTCTCAAAACAAGCCTATACATAGCCATCCAACTATCTAACACTGTAAATGTCTTCTAACGATATTAAATTACTGCAAAAAACATACAGAAAAAGACCTAAAAAATGGCTCTATACAACCATGGAGATTATCACAGAGACTAAGATATATTATAGGCACAAGAAATGAGGTTAAGGTCAAAAATATGTTTGCCCTGCAAATTCAGTTCTTCTCTTGCTTCAGTAGCATTGTTTTGGGATATAATTCTTGTGAGATATACATTTAGGTTATGTAGATGCTGAGAGATCCATGTTCTTCTTAAACTGCTAAACCTGTGCATGCATTTTCCCAAATCCTCCTTACAGTCCTTAACATGTTTTTCTAACCCTGTTTTGTAATAAACATTTATTCCCATTTTTTTACAGATCCTGCTGTTATATCCCCACAAGACCCTACCCTAATGATAGGATCATCACTAACTGCAGCTTGTTTAGTAGACTCTGACTTAAACCTGAAAGCAGATGACCTGTTCTGGACCCTAAATGGGAGAAGGCTTCCTACAGATCTGTATAGGATACTGAATGGCACAACATTAAGTGTGGCCTTGAATAACATGAATGGATCCAAACAGCAATCGGGAGACAACCTGGTGTGCCACAGCAAAGATGGGAGAATCCTTGCAGGATCATGTCTTTACGTTGGATGTATGTCTGATTCTCAGACCTAGCAAACACAGGCATGACAAACTGGTTTGATGCTCTGTTCCAACAGTGTAGTTTGGTGATAGAATGATTTGCACTCTGTAGCACTAGCATATTGGGTTTTATTCCAACTTAAGATGTGTCTGCACAAAGTTTGTGTGTGCTTGAGTTGGTTTAGACATGTGGATTAGGTCAAAAAGATAAAAGGGGTCTCCCTGCAGCTGAAATACTATGCACAGCTGCTAACATTTCAGATCATTTATGTTTTAAATGATAAATATGAATTTTAAATATGATTATACAATTTAAATTTAAATTAGTGAGAGATGACAAGCATGTAAGATGTGCCCCTGCATACGCATTTAACAGCTTTTTCCATTTTTTTTTTTTAAAGTGTAAATAATAGGTTTTTCTTTCGCAAAAAGCATGATAGGCTATATATCACATCCTTGCTACATATAGTTTTCCTATCTGTAAAAGTAAAAGCTAGCCTTAAACTTTACAAAAACATTTTGTGCTGTCATGTATGGTGTCATGTAGCCTACTGAACTCCTGTTGAAAATTATATTCCTACTCAACTTTACATGTAATGTTGAGTCTGCAGATCTCTGCAGTCTGCAGCTCAGATGGAACTTTTGTAAAGGCTTCATATATCTCTCCTGCCACAAAAAAAAAAAACTTACTGTACTGTGTTTGAATGAGGAGGTTGTGATTGCTAGCTATCTCTTGTGATACTGAGGGGGCATTGGTCATCATTTGTTTAAAAGCCATTGATTGCTGTGAAAAGAATTCCACATAGGTTTATCTTCTAATTATCCCATGTCCTAGTCCATAGATGCCATAGTTTCCATACATTGCACTGATGAAGCCCAAAAAGCCTAAGTTTGAGATAAATGATAAAATAAGACTATATTTGCACTATAAACCAGTGGTTCTGGATGTGCATTTGGCTGTTTGGGGCATAGAGGAATGATTTACATGGCTCCATGCACTGTCCCGACAGGAGGAATAATTTCCTAATTTTTGCAATATATGATGGAATGAGACGTGCATACCTATAGCGTTGTCTTTACATTTTGTAAGTGTATCTCTACTAAATTCTTTTTGACCTTTTCTGGTATTCAACCACAGCCAGCTATTCCATGGTGTATTTAAAGCACCCAGTCGCCCACCCAGGTTTAGTCTTTCATGAAATAAAGACATGTATGTTGGTAATAAGGTAACTCTGTTTCATGCACCCTTGTTTGACAAAGTGTTTTTTTTTCTTGAGTGGTTTAAAATATCTTGTTTTGTTTTTTTGCCCCTTTTTTTGTTTCTTCCTCATTTGTCTATGTTTTTCACTTTTATATTTAGGCTCTTATGATCTTTTATTACAATTTTGTGGTATAGCTTCTCCTTTAGTCCCTAAACAGAGACCCTAACTTCTGACCCTGAACAGAGACCCTAACCCTTTTTTGAGCAGCTTTCGCTGTGGACAGAAGCATAATTTACTTCATGGGAAGGAATGCAATTATTTCTTATGTGTAAGGAATGTTCTGTTTTTTGGTTTTAAACTTGTGTTGGTTATGGTTCTAGTGCCCACAGATTTTTTTTTGGGCATAAATGTGTTGCTCTGTCTGGTTGTTTTGTTCTGCTGTTTCGTCAGTAGACTACCTGTTTTCTCTCTGCACTCCCATTTCACTAAGAGCTCTGCATATGTTGTTTTTCTGGTGATGTACGTGTTTAGGCTGACCTGTATGCTTACATCTTCTTTCTCTATGCTTTTCTTTATTTTTTTAAGAGCACACATTCACCTTCAAAGAAATTAAGTAGCTTTAGTATATGTAGAAGAAGAGCTTAGTTGTGATTGTATACCCAGTGGAATAATAGATCACAACAAATAGTCACTAATTCTCATCGATCTAAAAACAGTTTTTGAAATGTTGAGGACTCCTTTGTGAATCTTATAGCAATGCTGGTGTTGGTCATCTCCCCAGTTACACCTCTCTGGAACCTGTTCTGAAATCTGGAAGGGCCAGAAACAGATGACATTTTAATGCCACCTGGCTGTTCCTCTATTGTTTGTGTTTTTACCTTTCTCACTGATGCTCTGGACCCTTCAGAAGATTTGAATGGGAAAATGTAAAGGTGACAGTCATTACCCTGGTTTGCCTTCCTGTGGAACCTGAAGTCAGCATTTACCTCTCACCTGAGAAAGATTCTTTGTTTCAGGGAAACCTGCCTCCAGAGTTGTTGAAACTAAATGTAGACTGCATGTAGTGACCTGGAGGATAAGCACAGAAATTGCCATCCTTAAAGCTCTACTCCAGTTTTCAGAAAAAATGTAATTGCCCCAGACCTGTTGAAACAATAATACAGCACGTGACCATACCCTGCAGCATTCAGGAGAAAACATAAACTGTAACCCTTTAGGTCTGGTAGACATTTTAGGAGGGACCCCAATGCCAACCCCTCCCAAAAAAGTGTGGGTCCCCCCCAAATCCCTTACTAGACCCTTGATCTGAGCAGTGGCTTGGCAGAGCAGGAAGATCATGCATCATACCAGGCCACATGCCCTCAACATGGGGAAGGTGGTTTGTCAGGGGGGACTCCCTGACAAAGCACTTTGTCCCCATGTTGATGAAGACAAGGGCCTCTTCCCCACAACGCTGGCCTGGTGGTTGTGGAGGTCTGTGGGCAGGGGGGCTTATCTGAATCTGGGTGCCCCCTTTCAGAAAGGGGTCACCCAGATGCTCCCCCCCATGAATGAGTAAGGGGTAGTTGTTACCCCTACTCATTCACCAAACAAACAGTAAAATAGTAAATAAACACACCACAACAATTTGTAAAGTCTTTTAATAGTAAATAAACTCACCACACAGTTTTTGACAAAAGAAAAATGTCCCACGATGTAAATCCATCATCAATCACAGTGTTCTGTGACGTAGAACCTCGTCAATCATGATGCCTGACACTCGTCAACTTGACAAAGAAAAATCCCTGCTGCCAAGTCCAAACTCGACGAACTCTCACTGCTAATGAGAGCTCTGCTCCTCCTGGGACCCCACACTTTTTTGGGGGTGGGGATTGTCTAACACCTTTAATTAAATTTTTTGAAGATTTGGATACATCTGAATTTTCAGTACCGCAAAATTCAGATTCTCACTGCTCACTCTCGCTGCTAATAAGAGCTCTGCTCCTCAATGTAAAAAAAAAATGTTTTGGGTCCCAGGAAAATGGGGGCTGCACAATCGTCCGCCCCCCCCTTTTCTGGGACCCCACACTTTTTTTGGGGTGGGGATTGTCTAACACCTTAAAGTTAATTTGTGGAAGATTTGGATACATCTCAATTTTCAGTACCGCAAAATTCAGATTTGTTTGAATTTGTTATTTTTTCCATTCGGAAATTTGGATGCATCAGAATTTCCGAATATGTCGGTATTCATCCGAATTTCAATTCAGAACTAAACAAATCTTACATGTCTATTCTGAAACAGTGTAGATTGGGACAAGCTCAGTTAGGAATACTTTTTAAATAATTTCATTCAGTGAATGTTATGCTCTGCTGGGAAAACTGTTTTTCTCTTTTATTGGTATGTGGATTGGTTTGTGAGGTGTAGTAATTCCCTGTAAAACCAGGCCTAGCGCATACTCTTATAGCATAGAGAGAACATGCCAGGAAAGTTGTGGAAAAGGAATGTGTAGCAGAATAACCCCAAAAGACTTTGCTGTGATTTTTTATTTTCCAAATGTCCCTGATTGGGCAGTCACATAGTGGCAGAAGTATACATTATCCTATTGATAGTACACTCTCTCATTTTTTCTATAGTAATAAGAAAGACAGCAATCAGCATTGTAATCAGGAGGGCAGGGCCTGAGGATAATGCACTATAGTAACCAGTTGCTGGTAGAGCTTTAGTGAGGTAAGGATGGCTGCAGATATTGGGTATCTGTGTTCTATAACAAATCTGAGGGCTTCAGAGTATCCTCCAGGATGTGTTTTGCACACTTGCTGGTCAGGTTAGCCCACTGTGACATGTAAAGATAAAATATATTCTACTTTCTAGTGAAACATATTTTTAAACTTTGTTCTGATAAATAATGTATGTACTGCACATGCAAGAGAAAAAGCGAATTCAAAGAGCTACACAGTTGTAGCACTACTACAACAGTGTCTGAGCAGATCATATTAATTTCCTGCACATTTGTGATGGAGACCTGTGTTCAATTAATTCCAGGAGATTAACTAATTGTTACATACATTATTGATGTTTTTTGGCAATCCTTGTTCCAATACAAGCTGTGTGCAAAACTTTGGGCATACTTGGTCAAAAGACATGTTTATTGCATACACCTGCCAGTTATAGGATGTCCTATGTACCCAATTGAGAATATGAAAATAAACATATTTGCTCTTGCCCCAAATAACATGTATACATGTATATTTATCTATTCACTGTGGTTGGCTAATCAGATACTATGTGTAGCAAGAGGTTACAACGAGTGAATAGATGCCCAGCACGCTCAGGTTAAAAATTGTGTGCCTCAGTGAAATTGCAACAAAATTCAGTACCCCAAAAAGTCCATAGATGATGCTTTAACCCTTTCGCTGCCAAAGCATTAATATTGGCCTTATCCCATTGGAATTATTGCTCTCACTGTGGCGTGCGGGTCGATACGTATGTTTAGGTGAAGACGCGCTTGCTCGTAGGGGTGGGGGACTTAAAACATTTTGTAAAACCGTCGGCTTTACAATTGTAAACAGAGTCCTGGCGTCTTTAGCTGCTGGGAGTCTGTTTTAACGGGCCCGGTGCCAGTGACGTACTATGGAAGTCACTGGTCACTAAGTGGGTTAACCAGTGTTTGGACCAAGCTGCTATTGCTTTTTCAGCATGCCCACCCTTTTATGTGACCTTTAGATCAACATAGTATGATATAATGGCCAATAAATATACCATTCCCAAAGTACACCAATTTCTATCTGACATTGCCAGTGTGCTTGTCAGGTGCATTTTTCAGGTGCAGGTAAAATTTTCTAGTTTCTAATGCAAATTTGGACGAAATTCCGTGAATTCGGACATTCGGATGCATCTGAATGTCCGAATTCCAATGAGGCAGATTGAATTGAATCCAAATGTTCTTTTCATGAAATTTCCAATCATCCAAATTTCGTTCAAAATGAATCTAAATCGCACACTGGTCAGTCAGAAAACCTTGTCCAAAACTAAAACAAAATTCCGAAAGATCTTAATGCGAATAACGAAATGAAACGACGTTCGGACCCGAAAACCTGAAAGAAAGAAAAATTCTAAACAAATGTTTTGCTGGTTTACATGTCTACTGAAAATGCCTGTCAAACACCCCTATTTAGGGTCTGAATGAATGTATCTCAAGTCAAGCAGGAACATATCTGCCCTTTGTCTTTTAATAAATCCCTTGAGCATTGAGATATTACATGATACTACCCTGATTGTTACAGAAGTGTATGCACAGTACTTAGATAATTTCCTGTGTTTGATCTGTTCATAAAAAAGAGAAGTGTACAGGCTGATTTCTGTGTGTTAAAGGTTCTGAAGTTGTTCTGATTGTAAGGCCTTGTTCACACCAAGCGCGGAGCAGGTGCAGAGCGTCCAATGTATTCCAATGGTATTTTTAGCTCCAGTTCACTTCACAGCGTTCAGTTCCAGAGCAGGTAAAAAAAACTGCAGCAGGCCCTATTTTACCTGCTCTGGAACACATGCAAACGCCTGGAACGCACTGAAAGCCCATTATAAACAATTTTTTTATTTTTTTGCCCGGAATGCATCAAAAACGCGGCACAACCCACTGCACTGCGTGTGCAGAAACTCATGCAGAACTGCTCTGCATTTGGTGTGAACAGGGCCTAAGGGTGCTAGTTATCTCCTTTTAGGAATTCAGAAGACACTATAATGATAACTGTAAGAAATTCTCAAAAACTGGAGTTTCTCTGTAAATACTGGCCGTCTATGGCCACCAATAATAGGCCCTGAAGATCACTGCACTAATATATGAATGAAAAGTAAAGACCTTTGTGTGCTTACAGTACACTGGATTTGTCAAAGCAGCCATAGAAGGCCAAACAGTTAACAGACCACCTATATTGTTGTAATGTGTATGCAATGGATTTAATGCTTTGATGTGTGAAGATCATATCCATTGATTAAAGCAGTGAGGGCAAGGTGATATCTTGAAACTTAAATTGTGAAACAAAATCAGATATTTATAGTATTTTTGTTGTGCAGCTTCAAAAATCCTAGTAGACTTTTTGCTTAACCAGCCTGCAAGGGTTTAGCCATTATAAACAATTACTCAAGTAAGTAACAAATGGCAAGACCAATGCATTCACATATTTACTGTAATAAAAGGTCTTTCTGTAGACTTTCTATTAACAACCACATGTAAAATAAACTAAATATTTGGGAGTGTGGATTATTTATCTTAGAAAACAAGTATAAAATAATGTTTTACAGCTGCACTAGTGCATGGATGAATGTAATAACATTTGAATGCCAGGCCCTGAAAATACTGATCCCTTTGTAACACTATACACAAGACAATAAACCAGCAACAAACAAACAGGTTTAGGATCCTACATTACATATGATTACCCCTACCAAGTTGGCTATGCAAATATTAACGCTCTCTTTTTTCACTATTTGCTTAGCCATCATTATATTATGCCCCCTCACACTTACACCCATAGGGCAATTTCCATGCCATTTGGTTTGTAGAGACATAAGGCATAGCACTGTGGAATGTGATTAGTGGGGGCTGCCTATGCTCCTCAACCTGGAAATGAAGAGTGCGGGTGGTTTTAGGTGGTGATGCACTGTCAGATAAGGAAAGTGAAGGTTTGTGTTGACAAATTAGGCAAGAAAAGATGCCAGTCTTAGTGTACTAGAGAGCTGCAACCTAGGAGCCATTCTGCAGCAAAGACCATAACTCTTTGTGGTGTGGGCTTGTAAATACAGAAGGCACAGAGATTTTGCTTAAACATTTTTTTTTGAACTTCAGCTCTGAATTCTAGGAAGTCAATTGATTTGTTGGCAAAGGGAAAGAGGGAAAAGAGAAGGAGGAGAAGTGCCAGGAAGCAGAAATGTTGGCAGCAGCAGCTGCAACAACAGGTAACTTCTTAGTCAAAAGTATGGTTATCAGTAACATCTGCATTGGGTGTTTGATTGTGCTCTATAATCTATGTCTGATTCATTTTATTAAAAGTGTCTGTCACAAATCCCCCCCTCCCCCCTTTGCTGCACTGAAGGTCCTTTATGACATGGCACATGCAGCAGCACATGATAGTACCTAGGAATGTTCAGATACCAGTGCTGATACTTTTTAGAAAAACTGTCACATGACAATACACAAAAATGTATCTGTACTTGTATATGTGAGTACTTGGAGAAGTATCAGTACTTGTACTTGAAAAAATTGTATTAATGCATTTATTTAGAAAAATCATACATTAAAACAGGAATGCACAAATCCCAGGAGCTCCGTATGCTCCTTACAAGTGACAGCTGCCTCCTAACTTTTGAATTTTTTTCTAATCTAGTCTTGGAGCTGAAAAAGTACTGTATCTATACATGTACTTGTACCGAGTACAGTACTGTATCTGAACATCCCTAATAGTACCTCAAGAAGCGCATACAGGCAGTCCCCGGGTTATGGACGTCCAACTTACGGACAATCCGTACTTACGAACGGGGTCCACAGTTCTCCTAAATGTACCGGCAGCCGCCGGTACATTTAGGAGAACTGTGGCTGCAGCGGCCTGTGTCCTTTCAAATCCCCGCTGCTCTCCGCGCCTGTGTTGGGGGAGGCAGGGGGGACACAGACCACTGTATACCGCTGATGCCCCACGTACCTCCGCTGATGTGCCAGCTTCCTCTTCAGCCGTTCCGTCGGCTTCCCAGGTCGGGACGATCCTCCGTTCTCCTGGTCCGGCCGCGGCTCCTCTGACCCGCCCCCCTGCCTACTCTTCATTGCAGGCTGGGAGCCATACCCAGCCTGCTATTGGATATTGTAAAATGCAATAGCCAATAGCAAGCTGGCTATTGTACCCGCCCACTGTCTGCTGTCAATCAGCATCAGTCAATTTCTGCTTCAGGCCCCTTTTCTGCTGATTGACAGCAAGCAGTGGGCAGATGCAACAGCCAGCCTGCTATTGGCTATTGCAATATGGAATATCCAATATTTCTCCCGCAAGAACCTGGCTTGGGAAGCTTGTTACTGGGTTACTGGAGATGGTGTGGGTATTGACGACTACTTCTTTGAGAACTAAAGGGGATTGAAATGGCCAGGAACTGGAAGAAGTGGTCTGTTTTCACCAGTTCTTCACCATGCATTATTCAGGAGCACTATTCTCTCCATAATCACATAGGAGGATCAGTTGAAGGAAAAAGGGTTTATTTTTAAGGGATTAATAGATGCAGGTAAGGGTTGAGGAGTGGAAGGAGGTGGAAAAGGTCATCATAGCAATGCTTGGCTCAGCACTTACTATCTCCATGTGGCAGCACCTTTACCTCTTTTTTGGACAGTCCTAATTTGGGGAAGAGCAGGCAGCCTTTGGTTCTAGGATGTAGTTAAAGAGACTACATCCCATTGTGGCATAGTGCAATACATTGCACAAATGGAAGGCCAAATGGGAGCATTTCCAGGCTGTGCAAGAGTCCCAAAGCTGATTGTGCAACTGGTCCAACAAGATCAGAGATTTTCAACATAGTAATCAAGGTCTTGTGTTGATGCCACTGTTTAGAGCAAACTCCTAGCAAAGCAGCAGGAAACATTTGAGACATTCAAAAAGGTAAAAAGTTTTAACTATAAGGTCTACCAACCAATGAGGAGAAAGCCCTACCAAATCACCCATGTTACCCTGACCAAAACCTGAAAAGAAAGAGAGGCTTTGACAGTGGGCATGACAGTTCAGGAACACCCTGACACCCAGTTTAAAAAATAAAATAGCAGAGACCCTCTCCTTTCTCAAAGACAGAACCTATGGGTATTCTCAGAATTGCCAGGCATAACTAATGTAATTGACTATGATATTCTTCCAGATCCTGTAATGTGAATCCATGTAAATGTCAAACTGTAGTGAATTCACAAAGCTCCCCAAGAAAGTCCAACATAAAAATATGTTGGACTTTGGGGTAATTAAGGAGTCCTCCAATGTGTGGTCAGGACGTATAGTGCTAGTCCCTATGCCAAATGTACCATCACAAGTTCTGTAATGATTTCCGAAAATGAAATTAGGTATCCAAGCTTGATGCATACTCAATTCCCTTGGGTGGGCTAATTACAGCAATGATTTATTAAAGGTTAGGTTCAGCTGTGTACATCACCACCCTCTATTTAACAAAAGGTTATGGACAAGTCCCACTCTCCAAAGGGGCTAAAAATAAAATGGCATTTGCTATGCTGGAGCAACTGCTTTACTATGCCAGAATGTCATATTAGTTTGACAGGCCCTTGGCTACTTTAGGAAAGCCAAGGACCCCATAAGGAATTGTAAGGAGCTTACCTAGATGGCATTGTGTTCTTTTGCCGGGATTGGGAAAGTTATTTGGAAAAAGTCCTGCATGCACTATGGAAAGTGGGGTTCACAGTAAATCCTGAGAAAAGTGCGAATGGACTGAAGGAGGCCAACTATTTGGGGTAGGTGGTAGGCAGAGGCACCTTCAAATCCATCTAGATAAGGTGGAAGAATCTAAAAATGCCCCCATACCCTCAGAGAAAACTAGGAATGTGCTGTTCTTCAAAATTGTGGGATATTAGAGGAGATTTGCCCCCCTAATTTGCTAGTTTGGCCATCCCTTGACAGATCTCACAAAAGGAAAAACCTTCACTGTAATAAATGGGAATACTGAGGATGAAGCAGCATTCTGCCAATTGAAGCAGGATTAGTACCAAGAATCAGTTCTAGTAGCCCCAGACTTTTAGAAAGAGTTCCTGGCACAAACCAATGCTTCAAAAATGGGCCTGAACGAAGTTTTGTCTCGGCTAATTGGGGTGAGGGAAGTTGTGTACTTGAGCTGGAAGCTTACTCCAGTCAACCAAAAACCTATTCAACTATAGATAAAGTGGCCATTGGAGATACTTTGGTACTACTTTTTTGGCCAGCCCTTCAAGCTAGTGTCAGATCATTCTTCCCTTACCTGGATGGCACGGAATAAAAACAAGAGCTCTCAGATCAATAGTGGTTTCTCGCCCTTCAGGATTTCAAATTTACTGTGGTGCATAAACCTGGGAAAGTTCCCCAGAATGACTAAGCACATGACTGAATTTTTTACAAGACTGTAAATTTGATGGCTGCTTCGTGTGTGTATATGTATATAAATATATATATATATATATATACACAGCATATATGTAATGTAAATATATATGAAGTATCAATTAAATGAAAGTATGAATAAAATGAAAATATAAATGGGGTATTGCATAAACTTTTTTATTTAGCTCTTGCAATCAGCAATATTACGTTTGCTGAATCGATTTACTTAATTTACTGCTATGCTATAATATTCTTGATAACTTTATATTTTGATATCCTGCTTATAAGGTCTACTCATCACATACAGAGATGAAGCAGTCAAAAGAGGGAAACATCCCTTTACCTGTCTGCTAGCACATACAGACCCTTATACATTTTTAGATAGAGACATTTGAGTGGAAATGCAACAGCACGGAAGCACCTTGCATTAGCTGTTAATTTGTTTTGTCAAAAAATAACATCAGGTTATAATAAAATGTAATCCAAGTAAATGGACAACTTTTAGGGGAATACAGTAGGGAAGGGTTAAAACCCCTTAAGGTTTTTTGCTGTGTGTGCTGCCAGGAAGATTTACCTTTACTTCCTGTCTTGGAGACGTAAATGAAAGGAATCAGAAATTATCCCATCGTACTCCTTACTGGAATCCCATTCACAATGCATTAGTGGGGGTGAAGCAGCGGATGGCAACGCTCAGATCAACATGTAGAAGGAAAAGCCACCAGCATACCAGGGTCCACTTTATCTTCCTATCATTTATTAAGGTCAGATAAACATGTTATCACATATAGATGCAATGTTTCGGAACTGTGTATGGTCCCTTCATCAAGCAAAGGAAAGTGTGATATTAAAAAGTCAAGTAAAGTGTGCATTAGCTGTTTATTTGTTTTGTCAAAAAATAACATCGGGTTATAAACCTGTAAACATTTAATAAATGAAATCCAGAGTAAATTGACAAAATTCTTTATAGCTTTCCATAAAATATTTTTTTAACTAGTTTTGGACACAGTAGGGAAGGGTTAAAACCCCTTAAGGTTTTTTGTTTTTTTTTGCTGTGTGTGCTGCTAGGAAGACTTACTTCTACTTCCTGTCTTGGAGATGTAATTGAAAGGAATCATAAATTATTCAATCCCACACCTTACCGGAATCCCTTTCACAATGCTTTAGTGGCTACTGAAGTAGCAGCAGGTGGTGTTTTCCATAAATGTGCCAATGCTCTGCAATGAGTATACAGGTCAATTATTTTTGTAACTGGTTTTAGATAGGTAAGAGAAGGGTAAAACTCCTTTTTTTAGGGACAAGGTTTTTTTTCGCTGAGAGTGCTGCTAGGAAGACTTATCTTTTCTTCCTGTCTTGGTGATGTAAATAATAGGAAACCTTCAACGAGTGAAGGGATTCCCTTTTTTCACAGTTGTTACCAGAACATTGGTTCACACTAGATGATTTCTGCCCAACTTTTGCTTTGTTGGCAAAACTAACATTTTGGATATCCCCTCAATTTTTGTCTTGGTGACAATAGTCACCAGAACAAATAGAAGGGCAAACCTCCACAGAGGGGAGACAAATAGCAACGAAGATTGACTTTAATTGTCCAATCATGTGGAAAGCATATTCCTGTTTTATTTCACCTGCATATGATTGGACAAGTGAACATTCTCAGATCCTTTAGTAAATCATCCTCATTGCCTAACCATGTCCCACTGTATTAAATAAGCAGCATTTTCTCAAGCAAATGTAAGCATATCAACCTTTTTGTTTCTCCATTTTAATACTCCACTATGGCAAGAATGTTAAAATAGGTCCATGTTAATCCTCAAACTAGCTGGTTTGAAAGCTGTCATCCCTCAGCATTCACAGACTGACATTTCTGCCTGTAATTAGGTACCATAAATTAACTACTTAAATATTTTTTAATACATTGAAAAATCCCTGAAACATAAAGTGCAGTGACTCATTGGTTATATAAGAGCACCATTTATCAACAGTCTCTCCCATTTATTTGGCAGCTATTAAATGTTACAGAATGTTATATTATCCAATACTATAGTTGTATACACACAATCATTCAGAAATAGATGACAAAGCATCTTGTGGGGAAATTAAAGGCACACATAGAGCTTGACACTCCTGGAAATCTACTTACACAATCGATCAAGAGTTCTCGGCTACTGACTTGCACTCAATTAAATATACAGTAAGTCTGATTTCCAACAGTAGAATGCTTCTTAAGATAACTTAGAACATTTCTGTTACTTGCAAGACAATCCTTTTTCAAACCCATATTTCTCCCTAAAATCACATTTATAAAACTTTCTTCATCGTTTTGCTCCACCAAATATTTCAGTACCACTGTAAATATGTTGCCATTAAAATGAAAAATGTGATAAAACAGGCAATGCATTCAATAATTCTCACACGGTCTAACTCTTTTGCCATTTCATCACTTTCATGTGTTATACCCCACTAATAGAAAAGAATCTCAGAATCCCACCAGCTGTCTTGATCCCATTCCATTTTACCTTATCTCACCTCTTATTCCTACACTTATATATCTCGTTAACCTTTTTCTCTATACTGACTCCTGCCCATTTTCTTTCAAGCATGCTTTCATTATACAATGGTTAAAAAAATAATAGCTGGACCCCTCATGTCTCTCCTGTCATCACCTGGTCTTTCTGCTCTTCTCCTGTACACTATTTAAAAACATAAACATATGGGACTGCCAAGCTCTCTTTCCTCAAACTCTCTTGTGGACCTTGTCCAAACTGGCTTTCACTCTCATTATTCCACAGATACAGTCCCGACTAATGTATCTAATGACTCACCACTACATTTAAAGGTCATCACTCTGTAAAAATACTACTAAATCTGTCTGCAACCTTTGATATGGTTGATATGTACTGTTACTGCAAAAAATTGTTGATTTTAAATAACCGATCATGTGCAAAGGAATTAGAAAACAGATGTTGCTTTTGAAAATTGGATTATTAAAGTAGTATTAAACGTCTTTTTATTTTTAAACCATTTTTTAAATACCCATGTTACCTGGAATGCATGAACCATTACAAAACTGGCTAGGTGATTGGACAAATACTTACATTGCTTAATGAAATCTCCACCGCCCGCTCTGTTACAGATCGCTGCTTCCTTGAATTTCTGGGTAGGAGAGTGTGCATCCTTTATACTGAACATGCAGTTGCCTGAATACTAAACATCTACAGACAGCACAGGTGCAGGGAGGGAGTAGGGCTTGTGGTTTACCATCCAGCTGAAACTATGGATGCATGAGAATATCTGTATGTGCTAGCCAGGAGCATGCATGCAATGGTTACTCCATGGCACCTCATAAGGGGACAAAGCCACCCATGACAAAGCAACCCAAGCCAGTCCATATGGGTGTAGTTGTGTATGTTTTAATGTTATAGCCAGATGTTTCTCACTGTTTCCCAGATGGATTTTAGCATAAAGTTATCTTCCTAGTTTACCATCCAACCCACCACAGCCTTTGTCATGCCCAGTGAGACATTTTTCAGAATGCAATATAAATAAATAAGATAAATAAATAAAAACCACCTCTTCTGCAGCAGACTAACATAACTGGAAAATCACAAACCTTGCTGCCAGAGCAGAGCAAAACCAGCTAAGCCACATTTACTGAGCATAATCACTTAGATTAAATACTTAGGAAATCAAAAGATTCATAGGACTCTGTATGTTGTTGACCTATCCCAGGGGTCAGCAATCTTAAACACTCAAAGCGCCATTTGGACCCGTTTCCCACAGAAAAGAAAACACCGGGAGCCACAAAACCCTTTTGACATCTAAAATGAACATAACACTGCATATATATCGTTTTTTACCTTTATGCTACATATAGCATGTATATAGGTATATGTGGACTTAGAAACGCACTGGACTCAGGGCTAAGTAACGCACTGGACTCAGGGCTTAGTAACGCACTGGACTCTGGACTTACCTGAGACCCCGCCGAGCTCATCTGAGAGTGATCCTGCAGAGCACACCATAGATCCTGCACAGCCCATCTGAGACTCTCTATGGTGGGCGCTGCAGGGCCTCAGGTGGGCTGGTCGCCGGGGTCCCTTTCCCTGTACCTCCTCCCAACTCCTCTTACCTGCTGCTGGGGCCTGGCCTCCTTCACCCCCTCCCCTGTCACATCTGCCATGCCGCCCATAATACAGCTGATACTCATGTAAGAGGCTCCCCAGGCTGTCCAGACCCCTCACATGGGTACCGGCCGTACCCCCCTGATGGCGGTGTTCTATCAAAGTTTGTGACTGCGTTACAATGTGTGACCAGTGACATGGTCACACATTTCAATGTAATCCCGCCCAGTTTTTTGGCGGTGGAATGTGTGACCGCCAATAGGTCAAGCATTCCAACGCTTTCTCAGTGAGGCCCCTTTGGTAGTTCTGCCCCTGGACAGGGAGCCGCAGCAGAGGGATGAAAGAGCCACATGCGGCTCCGGAGCCTCAGGTTGCTCACCTCTGACCTATCCAATGCATTCCTTAGAATTTATTCTAAAGACCAACAGGAAAATACAATACCCTTGCTAAAAGCCTTATACTTAACATTCCATATTTTTATGTCTGCCAGGTCCTATTTGTACCTTCACTATAAACATGGTAATTGTTTTGAAAAATAAATAATATAGAGCCTGTGTACAGATTATCTCTTCCATAAATCTGGTCCATGCATCTGGACATTTGTAATTTGACAAGATAATTTTTGTGCCAAATTAGGACAATATTATCCACAGGGAACCTATTGTGAGAGAACCAAAGAACATAGCATCCTCAGTACACAATATGAACTAGTCTAGATTGTTCTCACATACCCAAATGGTAGACTTTCACATTATACTTGCACAGATCTGCACATATTTCAGAAAAGAAGTAATGCTTCGAAAATATCTAAATTAAATTGCACTTGACATATTGCACTTGAAATATATTTGGAGTACTATTCCAGCAACTATGACTAATAATGACAAGTACACAATTCCAAGCGACACTTACTGCTTAATGAAAAATATACTGCTGGCCTAGTATCAATCATTTTGTAGAACACTAATACCTATTTGTTGGTAACTTTAAAAAATAATCACAGCAAACCATAAAACTGAGTGGCATGGTTTGTGCAATGTCAGTGCGTAGCAAACTGCAGATAGAAACAGTGAATCAAGTGTCAGTGAATCGAGTCAAGCAGCAGGTAACCATCATGTACTTTTGTAGTATTAAACCAACACAATTTGTGGTCCGAAAACCCAGTAAAGTACATCACACTTTTTTATTTCTCATAATGATATAGTACTGAGCGATTACATAACACTTTACAGAGTACATTCAACCAATTACATGAGTTCCTCTACTTTAATAGAGATTGCAGTCTTTTCCAAATTCTCTGAAAAAATCTCTGGTTCCCCATGAGAAAAAACTTTGTTAAGTTAGCCATGCCCTACTCCAGTAATTATCTGGATCAATTGCCATTTTACAAGAAATAAAGTACATTATTAGTAGGGTTGCACAGATACCAAGTAAAGTACTCGGTACAAGTACGAGTACATGTACCGATACTTTTGAGCTCCAAGACTAGACTAGAGAAAAATTAAAAAATTAGGAGGCAGCTGTCATTTGTAAGGAGCAGACAGAGCTCCTGAGATTTCTACATCTCTGTTTTAATGTATGATTTTGTTTTTATAAATATAAATAAAGGGATGCACAGATACCAGTTTTGCGAGTACGAGTACTGGTACTTGCCGAGTACTTACAAGTACGAGTACTGATACATTTTTGTTTATTGTCATGTGACAGGTTTTCTAAAACAATATTGACTAATGATTTCAGGACAGTGGTGGAGTGCCTAAGCCAGGTCCCAGCTGCAACCGCTGCAACCCTGATAGTTCTCATGAAAATGCCAAGTATCTGCACTGGTACTCGAAAAGTATCTGTGCATCCCTAATTATTAGTATAAGGTAAAGAACAATCCATCCTGGCAGATGAATGATGATGACCATGTAGGCTAGTCATTTTAGCTAAGGGATGCATATATGTCTAGCTTGGCAAATTTTAAGAAGATGGCCCACAGTGTTTTTGGTTTTAATTACATCAAAATCCTCCTGCTGTTTCTGTTCTCGAGCATTACATAACTTGTCTCCAGCTGTTAATAAATATACAAACACTGGACTGTTAAATTATTATAGCATGTATTGTCAGATTTCAACATCTATAACAAAGTGGAAGTAGGAGCTGTAATTTACTATAAGAAAGCCTAGCCTAGGTTTACTTCCCTTCAAGTTTGGGTGAAAAATATTTTACTTTTTAATTATAACTATTATAAATATATAATTTTAATTACCTGACATGGCGATAGCGTATTTGCAATGAGTACAGTCTAGCATGAAACTTATATCTTTATTAAATCAGCCCCCATTGTTTCTCTGCAACAAAAATATGGGAGAAGTATTAAATAGGAGGAGTTCAAAAGAGCATTGTTTCATTTACAAATGAAGCAGTTTTGATTTATCACTGTCTTCTGCTTTAACATTGGGTGAATAATGATGATAGCATTTAATGATGATAGCATTTATTGATGATGTTTATGGTTTCCTTAACTGATACAATTTGGATGTGCACATAAAGTATACTGAACTCTGCTATGAGGACATGGAGCAGTGGGAAATCCCATTTGCTTTGCCTAGCTCCTTTTATCCACATGGATCAAACAAGGTAGTATGCAAGAATACCATTATGTCAGAATGCTATGATGAGGGATTAAAACTTATTTTTTTTAAACCCCAGGATACAAGAAAAACTTTCATTGCATATGTATACGTAATATGATAGAATATTTTCTTTTAGAGGAATGTGTCAGTTGTGCTTTATTTTATTTTAGAAATAAGGGCTTACTTAAAACAACATTGTTACCTAGATTGATTTTCCGGCAAGTATTTGCTTTTCAGTGCTTGTCAGTATACTTTCTTTAACATTTCTGTGAGCTATATGGGTGGAAAGTTATAGAGCAAATTGCTGTCAGTATTTAATCCATTTCTGCACACAGCCAATTTAGCTGACTTCAACAAAATCTCAGTATGAGTGTTCTTTTTTTATTTTATAGTTCTAGTTGTCTTTGCAGTTCTTATTACTATACTAGAAACGTTATCTGTATAAAAACATCTCTTATTTTTAGTATATGCCAATGGATTCACTCCTTCACCTTTTACTCGAAATCCAGCACAATGTTACTGTTCTTGGCCACGGTTGGCTGCATAGATAAATGTAAAATGTAATATTAATCTTAAAGTGTAATCTTAAAGAACAAAAAATGAATACATTACAGCATACCAATCCTTGAATTTGTTGGCTGCATTTGTTTTTTAAGGCTTTTTTTTCTCTTTTAACATTACCTGGGGATTGTGGTTAGGCACTTTCTGTCCTAGAGGGAAAATGTTCACTCAGAGTACCTTCCCTATGGAGTTGTCACGCTAGGACAAAAAGGATCTTAGGACAACAGAACACTCCCCCCTCTCCATAGAGTAACAAATTCTGTAGTTTACAGAAGTAACCTGAGCTAGGCTTATAATACTGTTTAACACGTATTTTTCTTTTTTGGCACTTAAATAGATATAACAAAATGCTTTCAATTGTATATTTAACAGACCCCCCCCCCCAAAAAAAAAAAGAAAACAAGAGGTTGACTTTTACGGTTTACATACACTTTAAATTGCCTGTAGAATAATTACAAAACTTAATGATTGTCTACTGAAAATGTTTCCCACATGCTGGAAGGTTAATTGGCTCCTGTCTAAATTGTCCCTCATATGTATACATGTGTGATAGGGACCTTAGATTGTAAGCTCCTTGAGGGCAGGGACTGATGTGAATGTGCACTGTGTAAAGCGCTGCGTAAATTGTCAGCGCTATATAAATACTAGTAATAAATAAATACTTCAATATTATACTAGCATATTCACTAAATGCAAACTAGTCAGGAGAAAAAAACATCCATATCCATAATTGCTTCATATGATCTTAAAACCAATCTTGTGCTGAGTTACTGGCATGTGTAAAACTTCGGCAGTGATTTAATGTTGCACTAACACTATGCAAATTAATGAAATCTATGGAGTGTAAAGTGAATTACTAGAAGGGTATAGCATGTTCACTTTTTAAAGTAAATGTTTACGTTTGCAATGTAATTTTTACTTAGTTTAGTGAATGTGATGAACATTCACATTGCAAAGAATACCCAATCATGGGAAATTTTAAAAAAGCAGGATTTTTGCTTGCACCTGATTGGATCATAGAAGTCAGCAGGGCTTCCTCTCTTTAACTAAATTAAAGGAAAATTCACTTTTCCTTTAACTTAGATTAAAAAAACACTATGCAAAGTTAACATGCTTTATTCCTTTGGTAAATTAACTCTCTTGATATGTATGACAAACTAGTGGGCTGAGTGATCTTAAAGTGACACAAAACTCAGGAGTTAAATCTTAAAAATGCATTCAAGTGCCTCAGCTTTTAAAAATTGTAGCTCATTTGTGTATCACTCAGCTGTAGATCCTCAAATCATCTCTGAATTCATGCTGACACTGTTCTTCCTTCTGGAGGGTGGTGTCACGTACCTGATGGAGCTTGAGATGATGAGGGCGACCTCTCTCTTACAACTCTGGTCCCAGAAAGCCTGATAGTGAGTACAGGTACTCTGGGGCACAGCGGTTCACGAGTGCCGGAATGAAGACTTGGGTGCAGGAGTTGAGACTGCAGGGGTTGGTGCTTCGACAACAGGTGAGTTACCGAGAGGTGGAGCGGCTTCGGCCGCCGGAGTGTGTGCCATAGCCTCCAGGCATCTGCGTCCTTCCAGCTGAAAGTAACCTTCTTGTAGGCCCTTGACTGCTTGGGTAAGGGCGGAAATTTGGTGACAAAGTTCCTCCATGATAAAGAAAACCGCCTTTTCAAGCTCCGGGTGGCTGAGTACTACTGTCACATACCAGATGGAGCTTGAGATGACGAGGGCGGCCTCTCTCTTGCAACTCTGGTCCCAGAAAGCCTGATAGTGAATACAGGTACTCTGGGGCACAGCGGGGAACGAGTGCCGGAATGAAGACTTGGGTGCTAGGTTGAAGTTCGTTAGCCACTTTGCTGCATAATGCAGTATAAACACACAGCAGGGAGGCAGACAGAAGATACTCGAAGTCAGGCAGACCGGGTTGGCAACGTGCAGGCAGGAAGGTAGTGTAGCAAGAGACAAACTCGTAGTCGGTCACAGGCCGTGTTCGATAACGTGCAGGCAATACAGGAACAGGCAGGAAGCAGAAGAATCATCAGACAAGCCAGGGTCAGGATACCGGAAGATCAGCAGAGTCAGGAGCAAGCCGGGGTCAGCAACAAGAAACAACACGACAGGAAACAGGCACAGGATACAAGGCACAAAGCTGAAGAGTACTCAGCACTGGAGATATGGAGGGGCTGAGCTTAAATAGCCCGTTTGGCGCCACAATACGTCGTAGATATGCGCACGCGCAGACGCAATCCACTTTGTATGGGCTTCCTGACAGGTGGCTACTTTTTGTTCCCCATGGTCCCTGTGTGTGTTGTAAAGTAGCCACTGATACAAGCAAGATTTAACTATTGAGTTTAGTGTTATTTAGTGTAACATACATGTCTATTAAATATTCATAAATAATAATTTGCTGCCTATAGGATGAAGGGTGAGTCCCTTTATTTTGCTGCGTTAGTGACTTCTCTAAGCATACTGGAGAACAGATTTCTGGGTCACTTTTTTTTACGCATTTGCTTTCTGTACATGTTTTCTTGAATGACCACAAGAAAAGCATTACATCGTAGGAAAACGTTGATAGTGTTCAATTGTTTTGCTATACCTTGTTCTTGTTCTATTTTTCGTGATCTAATGTTGCCTCTTCCTGCCTTTAGGATCTTTAATTTCCTTATTTCTAAATGCATGGGCCTACTGCCTGGCCTTTATGCTTATATTCCAAATTTCTGTATTGTTACTGCATATATGTAAGAACCTTTTTTTCCTCAAAACTATCAAAAACATTTTCAGCTTTCCATGGTTGAGCTCCATTGATGTGGCTTTACCATGCTATGTTAAATGTACTTTTATTTCAGGTAAAAATGTTAGTTCTTTCTGCCTGCTCCAGGATGCTGATATTACTGATCAAACAATTGTATTACAAAAGCCTGATCAAAACACACTTGTCTCCTACACTGTTTTCATCTGGAGACCTATATGTATTTCCAGGTAAATTGGAAAGTAAAGTAAAGTGGATATCATCTGTGGAAACTCAGTAGAGAATGTTATTTCTTATGTGGCCATTTAAAACCATTTTGAACTCCACAAAACCATAAGTGGGAAACAATACACAAATTGTGAAAGGGATCAAAGGATCCATTCAAGCCCCTCAATGTCAGAGCAAAGTTCAAATCATTCTCCCATCTCTCTCTGTTAGTTACTCTACAACTTATTGTACAGTCCCACATGAAAACATTTTCTTTCGGGTGATACACAATTCTATTTCTAACATGGCTTTTTCTTATTTTGTGACACAGTGCCTCCTGAAAAACCTACCAATATTACCTGTTGGTCGAAGAATATGAAAGACCTGACCTGCAAGTGGGTTCCAGGTAGTGAAGGAGAAACCTACCTACACACCAACTATACCCTGAAATACAAACTCAGGTACTGTGCCAGTGAGAAAATATAAGAAAATTGTTTACAAGTTTTATGGTGCCCCCCTGTGACCACACGCCACAATGATGCTAGTGGCAGACCCATCATTGCCACATGGACAACATACCTAAAGATATGCAAATAATTAAATTAAACTGACAAATTTGACATTTGTATGGGTTGCCAGCTCTAGCATGACTTTTGTTTCTACTCAAATTCAGACCAATACATATAATTTTTATTTTGCATTTCCTTTTATATACTGGAGATAGTAGTGTTTTTGTAATAATAGACAATCAGTGAGATTACCATCTTATTATAAGAAGAACTAAAACAAAACATATTTCTAATGAATATATATAAGCGAGACTTACATCAGAAACACTGTACATTTGAAATTAAGTTTTATATTATAGCAATTGTGGAATTATGTGGTTGATTTACTAAATGTAAATAAGACTGTTGACTGCCAGGAATTTGCACTTTGCAGGGGAAGTTCTCCAGCCTATTTGCCTTTAGTAAATCAACTTCTATGTATTAGAACATGTAACTAGAGCACATGTCTGCCACTTGACAGAAGCATGTCAGTGTTCCAACCTCAGACTTTTAAGTCCAATTATGAGAACTGGTTAATTTTTCTCAAATGAATGCAGCACATTTGTATATTTTCCAGGTGGTATGGCAGAGATAATACATGTCAAGAATATCACACCATGGGTCAATATTCTTGCCACATCCCTAAGGATCTTGCCCTCTTCACTCCGTATGAAATTTGGGTGGAGGCTTCAAACAGACTAGGATCTATCACCTCTGACATAATAACCCTGGACATTCTTGATGTGGGTAAGATACATTAGAGCCTTCTCTATGATCTGTGGAACTAATTAGCATTCTAATGAGCTTTTAAAAAAAAAATCTCTTTGTGTTAATACAATGTAATAATTTCAGCAAGCTGTATATTTTTGTATATAAAAACCCAATAACTGCTGAAAGAATGTTTGTCCAATGGCTTAAATTGCTGATTTTATATTTGCTTCTGTGTATAATTTTACAGCTACTGTTGTGAGTGTGCTGATTATAACTAATTGTGACTACTTGTAGTGTTCAAGTAATAATGGTTCAACTTGCATATTTTATTTATTTTCAGTTATTAATGTTTATATAATTCCACTTGTTTGACTATGCAAATCTTACATTTAATTAGTATAATTATTTAAATTTCGCTAAAATTAAAAAGCGCAATGGAGAACCCAAAACAGCCCGCCAGCAGTTACCTTTCAGTGTTACGAGTGCTCTAAGCTATTGATAAGAAACATATTGTTGGTTGCTGTAGGTAAGGTAATTGCTTATCATATAAAAAGCAAAAGACAGCCCACTTACTACTGTGAATGACAGGTGAGTACCTGAGCACCTGATCTGCTCACTCCAAAAGTTATCAGTGCATAAGAATAGAAGATCAGCAAGATAGAGAGAATTAAAAATGAAATACCCCTTTATTTACATCACTTTGGAGAAATAACCAATGCATTTCAGCTGCTATGCTACTTTAATTATAGCACAATGTTAACTCTGATGTGATGTAAATACAGAATAAAGGTTAGTAATTTTAAATTCTGTCCAATGTGCTGGCATCATTCTCATATAATTGCTGATTACTGAAAAAAACAGCTTCTATTTTGATTAAAGGTCTTTGATGAGTAGATAGCATGCTTGGAACTGAAGAATGTTAAACTGTTTTAAAGCTTACTAAATTATATGATATCTTGTTTTATGATGAAAGTTAAGCCAGAAAATCCCCTTCATTTGCTGGACTCTGTTAAAAAGGAGCAAAAAACAAATACCTTCATACTGATTTAAAAAAAATACATTTTAAAAGTAAAATTAGGACAAAACTTTCATCTTAAAATGTATTCAAAATGCTGTCTAATTCTGAGTAATAAGTACCAAAAAAAATCTGGTACTGTATTTCTCGGTCCCAAGACTTATTTGGGAACTTAAACCCATATAACCGGTGCAAATGTTGCAGTTTCAGCAAATGTCAGATTTCTCAACACTATTTTTTAGTAGCTTTGCATATCAAATATATTTTCAGGACCTATGACATACATTGTTGTTTTTTTTTTTAATTCTAATATATATTTTATTGAAAGTAGAAAAAAAGGGAAACCCAGATTTTACTTGTTAAATGCAACATATTTTGAATACTAATTATTATCACTGAAATATTTTCTCCTACTTATCCTGATTATAATGACACTAGCATGGCCAAAGAAAACAAATGTGTACATTCAGCCCTCATTCACACCTGATCGACATCAAATATGCACATTTTCAGCGTGTTTTGTGTAGCACATTTTTGCACGTAAACGTGCATGCATTAAGTTGCTAGTCTTTGCAAGCAGATTGGCAGATTGTGACACATTGATGTAAATGTGCAAACGTGCAGGAAACACGTGCAATGCATTTCAATTGAAGGCTGTGGGGCCAAGAAGTACATAATCTGCCAAAAGGAAGTTCATGTACTTTTTTTCCAGCAATGGGCATTTTGCTACAAGGGACAAAACTCTCAGATGTGAACATGGTCAATGGTAATTTTTGGGGGCTTTTTTTTTGTTTTTTTCGGGCAGAAAAAAAGCTACAAAATGCTCAGTGTGGATAAGGGCTAATTTTCTTTTAGTGTTAGGCCTTTTCTAATATGTTTTCAAGTCTAATTCAAGTCTAGTCAAGTCTAGTCTAGTCTAGTTCAAGTCTAATTTGCTGCAGTACAAAAAAAATCCAACAAAACCACTCCATCTTTGAAAAAAGACTTTCCTTGTCTAAATATATGTTATTTAGCTTTTGCTGAACTGTTTATTGGGATCTTATTTTTTTAATCTTCATATAACACAGATAAAAAAAAAACTTTGTTGCATTTGCCCTGCCACTTGCAAAGATTAGGGAAAGCATATATCCTGTGTGTTACATGTATGTTAAAGGAAATTGTATACTGAAATTTAAATAAATATACAGTTCTAAAATAAGCAACCATATGTCTAAGTAAATATCTAAGAAAAATTCTTGGATTGCCCGATTAGGTAACAAATTATCAGTTTTAGCTGAAAAAAACCCCATCATAAAGTCTAAAAAATTGCTAATTTAAATCCAACGCTATTGAAGTATATGGTGGGGTGAATCTTGAAAATTAATTATCTTTATTTTTATGGCTAATAGGCCAGGGGTTGCAAAACAAAGGGCATCAATGCAAAAACAAAGAGGGTTATGCATTATTACGCTGAAGGATCCACCCATAGACCTTAGTTTATGAATAAAAGCTTGTGGGGGGCTGTATCAAATACTTTAGCAAGATACACCATGTCTACTGGTATTCCTGTCTAAATTAATACTGACTTCCTCATAGAATTTTAATAGATTGGTCTGACATGAACGGTTCTTCATGAAGCCATGTTGTTTGCTACTTATGATACCATTTTCATAGGCAAATTCCTGTATATAGTCCCTTTTTATTTCTTCAAATATTTTACACACTATTGATCTTAAGCTGACTGGCCTATAGTTACCCGGCCTCCCTTTTTGTATATAGCACATTTGCTTTTCGCCAATCAACTAGTGTACCATACCTGACTTTAATGTGTCCCTAAAGATTATGAACAGTGGTCTGGCTATGACCTGGCTGAGTTCCCTGGGCACACAGGGATCAAACCCACCTGGAGATTTGTTTATATTCAGGGGGTTATTCACAAAGCTGCCGAAGGAAGCTGAGTAAATAACCCAGCTGAAGTGAGCCAAACAAAGTTCGGCTATTCACTCCGGCTCAGTATGGCTGATTTCAGTACATCGGCTGCCTTTGGTCAACCGAACATGTTCTGCATGTACGGCTGAGCCAAAGTGCAGAGGGACTTTGACATCTGGATCGGCTGAGCCAAAGCACTCGCTGCCGTTCTCCCCTATTCTCACATTTTCACCTGCACACCTTTCTACGTATATGTAGTTAGGTTAGAAAGGGTGCCATGTTTGGAGAGAAGCACATGTTTGCCTAATTTATCCCATCTAACATATACTGTCAGATGGCCACTGGATGATGTTGATGAAGATATGCATTCTATATATTTTTAGGAAACAGGCTTTCTTTGCAGTACAGTATATAGATCCACAATCACTTTAGGGATAAGATCATCAAAAAAGGGCAGGGGCCTGGTAGACATGTGCGCAGCATAAAAATTTGTTTTGGATGAAATGAATGAAATTCTTTTTTTCATTCATATCATTTGATGAAACAAATAATTATGCTGTTTTGGATTCGGAGGAAACAAACCTCCGAATCCAAAATTGCACATTTAAACATCCAAGATGTGTATCCAAGATGGCGACACCCATACATGCGTATGATGTCACCCAACATGTGACGTCAAGCACTCCGCCTCCAAGATGGCAGCTCGCATAAGCAGAATGTACTGCGGGACAAATATTGCTGCTGCACATTCTGTAAATGAATTAACATATGCCTGAATATTAGGGATGCACCGATATATTGGCCACCAAAACATATCGGCTGAAAATTGCACTTTTGGCTAAATGCCGAAACTGCAATTTTCCTGCCGATACATCCCTGTTTTCTCTCCTCCCCGCTGGGCGCTGCTCTGTGTCCCAGCGGGGAGGAGAGAAAGTGTGACAGCCGGCTGAGCGATGCGGGAGTAGAGCACTGTGAGCGGCCGCCGTCTCTCCTCCCAGACCGCTCAGCCTCCTATCACAGTTCGGTAGAGCGATGTGTGGGCGGAGACAGCCCGTCACAGGAGGCTGAGCTCTCCTCCCTGCACCGCTCACTCAGCCTCCTTGAGTTGAGAGCGGGTACAAACATTCATCGATACTCGGTTTTGACATTTCCATTTTGGTGCACCTCTACTGAATATAGTTTTTCATATATTCGTGCATATAATAATTTGTTATTTTGGATTTGGACGAACCGCTGAATCAACAGAATTTTGTTGATGATATAAGCAGCACTCTATGACTATGGAAAATACTTTTGATATGGCACTTCATGGAGGGGGCATATTAAAAACTAATAAGCAAAAGGGAAACATAGGGTATAAACATAAGTTAACCAATCTATATCTTCTGCCTTCATAATAAATACAGAATTCACAAATGCTAATAACACAGTTCTAAAAATTAAGATAAATGTTTTTTTTTAGAATTTGTATTTTACTTTTTTTTTGCAATAAATGTAAATGCTTTATACATTTGCCATCTGGAGTACATTGGCAACTGTTACAGTCAGAATTCTAACCAAGTTTGACATATTTACGCAGTCACCACAGACCCACCATCAGATGTTCATGTGAGTAGAGTCGGTGACTTGGAGGATCAACTCAGTGTTCGATGGAATTCCCCTCCTGCTTTGAAGGACTTTCTGTTTCAAGCTAAATACCAGATTCGATACAGAGTAGAAGACAGTTCTGAATGGAAGGTAAGAAGAGCTTGCTGTGTGGCTACAAACCATATGTTTGTATGAGTTATGCGATTTTACATTTATAATGTATATAGGTTATGGGATCCCTGTCAGCGATCCAATATTCACATGAGGAAAAAACACAAACAGGAGGGACTTTCCGCGCTAAACCCTGGTGCAGACAAATTTATTTCAGATAAAAGCAATAATAGATGTGAATCATACTCACAGAGGTCGATATGAATAAAGCATTGTGTGTGAATACATGGACCAAAGTAAAAGCCAGTGACAGCTGCACAGCCGAGCCTGTGTACCAGCATGGTAGGCTGTGATGACGTGTTTCCCGGGGTCACACCCCCTTCATCTGATCGGGGTCACGCCCCTTCATCAGATCGTCTGAAGGGGGCGTGACCCAGGAAACGCGTCATCACAACCTACCCTGCTGGTACACAGGCTCGGCTGTGCAGCTGTCACTGGCTTTTACTTTGGTCCATGTATTCACACACAATGCTTCATTCATGTCGACCTTTGTGAGTATGATTCACATCTATTATTGCTTTTATCTGAAATAAATTTGTCTGCACCAGGAAAGTGCCCCTGTTTGTGTTTTTCCACAGATTTTGCAGTCCCCCTGGCTGGTTTGGGGCAGCGTCCTGCAGATCTCACACCACATCACTTTTTTTCAATCAGTCTCTGCACTCTTTTACAAAACTTTTGTGTTTTTTAACCCTGGTGGAGCAGTCCCATTTGGCGCTTTTTTTGTTTATTATTATACAATACTCACATGAGTTTTCCCTTAAAGTGACACTAAACTCAAGAGTTAAATCTTAAAAATGCATTCAAGTACCCTATTAACAAACATTTACCTTATTTGTGCATCACTCGGCTGTAGAGCCTCAAATCCTCTCTGAATTCATGCTGACAATGTCCTTCCTTCTGGAGGGTGGATACTTTTGTTCTCCATGATCCCTGTGTGTGTTCTAAAGTGGCCATCACTCCAAGCTCGCTCCCATGATGGACTACAATCTCATGTTTAGATTACTGATTTGTATTGAGATTGTAGTCCATCACGGCCACTTTACAACAAACACAGGGACCATAAAGAACAAAAGTAGCCACCCCCAGAAGGAAGGACAGTGTCACCAACAATT
The DNA here is from genome assembly GCF_000935625.1 of Nanorana parkeri. Lineage (NCBI taxonomy): Eukaryota > Metazoa > Chordata > Amphibia > Anura > Dicroglossidae > Nanorana > Nanorana parkeri. The sequence continues at coordinate 1,342,326 of NW_017306554.1, forward strand.
CAGAGATGACTTGAGGATCTACAGCTGAGTGATGCACACGTAAGATACATTTTTGTTAATACTTCAGGTACTTAAATTTATTTTTAAGATGTAACTCTTGAGTTTAGTGTAACTTTAATTTCACTATTTCAGCCTTTTATTGACTGTTTTTTTCTAATCAATACAAGCCTCGGGTACCTTAGAGCAAATTTTAGCAGTGAGCACACTCTTGTTGCATTCAAAGCATTACAGATATACCAGCTTTCTCGCATGGTGTGTCTCTGTCCACAGCTGATTCCCTACTCTCTCTTCCTGGAGCCAAGCCTAACTCTGATTTTCCCTGCTGGTCGCATAATAGTGATCCCCCTGATCACGTTTGTGTGTTTAAAACTTGACATGCCCCAGCATTGACCTAATATTTCTACATCACGAACTGTTTAAAAGATCTGTCATGTATATGGTGCTCCCTGCATAGCTTTGGTCTCTAATGCTTTGAAAGCAAGGAGAAAACATACTGTAGTTGATACTGCTGTAATCTGCTGGTACTGTAAAGATCTATTACTTGTCTTGTATATGACTGGAAAATATCTACAGAGGGCTGCAGGTACAGGGTGGAAGAAGCATTTTAACTCTTTTTTTGACAAATGTTATAATGTTATATTTATTAGGAGAAAATTAAGACTGAGCAAAGTTATCTACCTGCATAATTTGATTGTAGTCAACATTTACATCCAGCAACATTTTCCTCTTGCTCCCTAATAAGTTAAAAATATTCATAAAAAGCAAATGGCTGGGCTGAATTATGGCTCCCAATATAAATGATGATATTATACTTAACACCCTAATTTCTATTTCTTCTTAAATGCTACAAATATTTTCTAAAGGTAACACATATAAATTAGGAGATCCTCCATGAGAAGCGGCAAGTGTTAATATTATTTGGCATGGCAGATGTAATGGTGATCCCATTGCCAAATTACTCAATCTGCTAAATACGTAGTTGGTATTACATACTAGGTGTTGTAAGTCTAACAACTGGACAGGAGAATGTGTGGATACCTTTGTACTAGGGCTGGGGAAAGTAAAGATTAATTTCTCGATTAATCGGTAAACTTTTTGATCAATTAAAATATTTTTGATCGCTAATGAAAACACTCAACTCTCCGCTGGCTTCCGGGAGTCCCGTCGGCGATCCAGTGACGTCACGGACATCGACGTCACTGGACTCCCCCCCTTCCCCAAGTGGCTCCGTTGGCTAACGAAGGGAAGGGGGGAGGAGTCCGGTGACGTAGATGTCCGTGCCGGCTAACGAAGGGAAGGAGTCCGGTGACGTAGATGTCCGTGACGTCACTGGACTCCTCCCCCCTTCGTTAGCCAACGGAGCCACTTGGGCAGGTGAGTTTGCCCAAGAAACTTTCTGCACGAGCACCAGCCAAGGCATTGGCCTATACACATACAGCACAGCAATGAAGTAATAAAATGAACTAGGATCACACAAATCCAGCACGTTATTTTTCTGAGTTGCCCCACTCAAGCGACGGCCATATTGAGTGGGGCACGTGAGATTAATAACGTGCTGGATTAGTGTGATCCTAGTTCATTTTATTACTTCATTGCTGTGCTGTATGTGTATAGGCCAATGTAGTTGGATCTGTATGTGCGTTATAATTAATCGAAATTAATCGATTAATCGATTTTTTAAAAATTCGATTAATCGAACGCGAAAATTTTAATCATTACCAGCCCTACTTTGTACATTTGTCAGCAATTGTTTGATTGACCAGACCCAGATATATTTCATTTGATTTGCCAGGCAAAACTACTGTACATAACCAATTCTACTCTACTTTTTACTTTTTGAATGTATAACTTTTTGACAAATTGTTGTCGCCCTTGAACACTGGAAGATACCCATCTAGCATATCACCCCCCGTATGCTGAAGGGAATTTGGAGCTGATATTTTCATGGCAAGGCTTTTTGATCCTTGCAGTCCTATGATATATATACAGTATACCATGTATATATATTCAGTTGTTGCAATTACAAATGTTTAGACATTCTCATATTTATTTCTTTTGTTTGTATTGGAATGACACAAAAAAATTGTAGCAAAAAAGCCAAAATGATTGGCACCTTCTCCAAATTGCAAGAAATAATTGCATTCCAAGTTTGTTATGCTCCTGTAATTTGTAATTAAACTCACCTGTATCAATTAACAACATAGAAATCACACCGACAACCAGTTAACCACAACCAGTATGGTTTCTGTTGTGTGTCTCTGTGTGCCCTACGGAGCATGGAGAGAAGAAAGAGCAGCAAAGAATTGTCTGAGGATTTGAGAACAAAAATGGTGGAAAAGCATGGTCAATCTCAGGATTGTTCAAATGGTGGATAAAGAACCTCAATCAACTTCCAGACATATTCAAGGTGACCTTCAGGTACAGGGTACAACTGTGTCAGCTCACACTATACGTCGCCATCTGAATGAAAAAGGACGCTATGGCAGGAGAGCCAGGAGGACCCCCTGCTGACACAGAAACATAAAAAAGCCAGATTGGAATTTGCCAAAACTTACCTGAGGAAGCCAAGATGCTTTTGGGAGAATGTGCTGTGGACAGACAAAACAAAATTACAGCTTTTTGATAAAGCCGAAAAAAATACAGTCCCTACAGTCAAACATGGTGGAGGTTCACTGATGTTTTGAGGTTGCTTTGCTGCTTCACACACTGGATGTCTTGACTGTGTGCCTGGCATTATGAAATCTGAAGACTACCAAGACTACCCAGTGTCAGAAAGTTGGGTCTCTGTCAGAGGTCATGGGTCTTACAGCAGTACAATGACCCAAAGCACATGTCAAAAAACACCCAGAAATGGTTTCAGACAAACCACTGGAGAGTACTGGACTGGCCAGCAATGAGTACAGATCTGAATCCCATAGAGCACCTGTGGAGAGATCTCAAAACAGCAGTTGGGAAAAGGAACCCTTCCAATCTGAGAGACCTGGAGCAGCTGGCGAAAGAAGAGTGGTCCAAAATTCCTGTAGAGAGGTGTAAGAAACTCATTGATGGTTACAGGAAGCTATTGATTTCAGTTATTTTTTTCCAAGGGCTGTGCTACCAAATATTAATTGAGGGTGGCAAAAATGTTGTCCAGTCCATTTTTGGCGTTTTACGTGGAATGTATCAGATTTGGCTTTTTTTCCTCCATTTTGTTGTGTCTTACCAATACAAACAAAATAAATAAACATGAGAATGCCTAAACATTTGTAATTGCAACAATTGTCTGCGTGAAGTGGTGCATTATCTGACAGAAATGAAGGGTTGCCAATATTCTGGGCCATGACTGTATATATACAGTATAATAGCATTTATTTTTCTTTATTTGAATACACACTGAAACTGATTGGTTGTTTTGTATTTATTCCTTTTAGGTGGTAGATGATGTGGGTAACCAGACTTCCTGTCGTCTTGCTGGATTAAAACCAGGGACTGTATACTTTGTTCAGGTTCGGTGTAACCCATTTGGGATCTATGGATCTAAGAAGGCAGGCATCTGGAGTGACTGGAGCAATCCAACTGCTGCATCTACTCCAAGAATTGGTTAGTGTTCTGCTGATTAGTTATATATAATTTGTTAAAATCAAATGTGATGCATTTGCTTGATGGATAAGAAGTCCGTTAGTTTAAAGGCTCCACTATGTTGTCTTAAGGCCTTTTTTTGAACGCTAACTAGTATTTTTTTTTACTTGTGTGGCTACATATCAACTAGTTTTAGTGCTATATACACTTGCATTTTTACATTTGCATGGATTGCATTGCAGCACAATGTACTTGGAATCTGCAAGTGCACAGGGGCACACCTTTCAAATCTCTTTCAAAGAACTGTGTTTTTGCATCATTGTAGTCAGTAAAAATAACATTCACTTTTATCAGCTGGTCATGAATTTTGCTTGTGTGGAAAAGAAACTTCAACACTTGCAATTAATGAAATGAGAACATGGCACTAATGATACTGATTGAACCTCAAAATATCTCTCTTAAGGTGGCCATACACTGTACAACCATCGCAAGACCTTAGTCTTGCGATGGTTGTAAAGTGATTAAAAAACCGTACGATCTGCCCATCTTGGACAGGCAGATCGTACTCTCGATCATCGCAAGCATGCCCCCCTGAGGGGCGGGCTTCCGATGACCGCAATGCTGAACGGGCAGTGTGCGCGTGCGCACACCGACCCGTTCGGCATTTGTCTCCCGAGCACCGTTCAAACCAGCCGAAAATCATACAATTTTCGGCTTGTTTCCTAGCGTGCTCCTTAGACAAAAGACGTGCGACCGTACAGTAGAAACGGTCGCACGTCTCCGTTCACACTGCTCGAATTCTCGTACGACCGCGATTCTCGTACGAGAATCGAGCAGTGTATGGGCACCTTTAGAATAAGCTTGAAATTAATTATGTGAATCCACAGACCAATTTATTGCAGTAGTTTATAAAGTTAACTTAGAAGGAACTCAGCAGAACACTCACAACGTATTAACTGTATTGTGACAACTTCCTTACAGTTTCATGACTGCGATTCCTCTTTATCAGATATATCCAAAAATGCTCTGGATAGGGAATCTTAAAAAATAAATGTTAGCTCTTAATACTGTGCTGCCCTTTTTATTGGGTGAATACTTCTGCACTATGATCTTATAGGGATGAAGGCGTCCAAACTGGCTATAATAATACAATTTTAGCTTCTGATTAGCATCCCAGATGTCCTGAACTATGTGGTGTTTTAAAAGGCAAATTTCCTAATTGCTCTTAATTTATTCCTCAAATGATCTGCTCACTCTTGACTCCCACACCTCCCTTGTGCTTTTTGAGGCTGACCATCACAGTGATGGGGAAATATTGGAGGGGAAGGCTAGCCCGGGATTAAACTGGGAAGTATTGAAGAGTGTTAATGAACATTATTGTTAAAGGTGCCCAGGAGACTCACTTAGATATTAAATTGCATGGATAGACACATCTGGGTGTCTGCAGTGTATTCTAAACAGCTTAGTATCACATCGTGAGATTAGCACTTGACTCTTTTTAACCCATTGTGTGAACAAGTTCAAATATTAATATTCCTGTGTGCCACTAATCATATCTTACAACATAAAAAAGCCAACCTTTCTGAAGTGGGAGAATTCTCTATCGGTTGGTTTCCTGTTTCCATTAAAAACTGTATTGTAAAACCACTACTCTGCACTGCCTATGCTTGTTGGTGGTCCCTATATGGTTCCTAGGCTGAAAGCCTAAGTTGTCCAAAGTGAACTATAGGGGTTCTTATCGCACTAATGATTTGTGTACCTGGTTTTCTCTTCTTGCACTGCTTATACAAGATTACATGAAAGTTGCAATTTGCAACTTTCAGAGAGAAACCAAGGGAAAGCAACATTCACAGGATGTGATGCAAAGGCAAGGGTCTGTTTGCTGATCCTCTAACTGAACTCTGTAATAAGCAGCAAGAAGGCTTACAGTATATGTCAGTGTAGACTCTCTCGAAGTAGGGAAGAAACCAGCATTTAAAAGATAAGGAATGGCTAGCCCCCTTTGCCCCTCTCCTGTCTGGAAATGGTCCTGTTTATGGTGCATACTGCATTTTTAAAGGAAATTCTTAAATATTTTATTTTTAAATATGTTTAAGTATGCAATCAGCTAATATTATATTTTAACAATTTTAATATTAAGATTCAATAATATTTAGTAATTTCCTGAAAAGATTTGTGCCTACATAAAATATATTGTATGTTGTCTTATGAATATATTTTGACCCATTTATTGGAAATTCTCTAGTGTAACTTTATAGCAGATTATTTTACACATGTTGCATCTACATCATTCTTATGCCAATTTAAAATCTAAAGATGTATTGAGAATAATTTTCATTAATAAAGATAAAATAAAAATAACACAAGTAATAACCACTCAATAGATAGATAGATAGATAGATAGATAGATAGATAGATAGATAGATAGATAGATATGCTGAGTTCGTCCATTTGCTGTCTTTGAAGGAATTTATTGGTTTCTTTTAAAAGGTTATCTACTATTGTTGTTGCTACTGCCATTTAAATTGCATGGCACATGTTTTTTCTGTCTGTGAAATAACCATTTAACTGCATTTTAACATACCTTCCAGGGAAAGTATTTGAATATTTTACAGGAATTGTGGCCACAGGCTACTATTTCAGACCATTTGATAATGTTGTTCACTTCCCATAGAAGGAATGTCAGTCTTTGTTTTACTTACAGCACATGAGATCATATTTTTGCAAGCATTCAGTGGGCAGCTATCTCTTTTTACCTAACCATTGAGAGCAATCTGAAAAACATTATTATATAACTAAATAAATGAATAGTGCTATGTTCTCCAGGCTCTCAACAATGTCCTGTTATATTCACACTATGTTCCTGGCATATAATTTCTTCCTAAGAAAAAACTCTCCATGGCACACTATACACATTTTTAAATGTTGTTTTCCTAAAGGTGTAGAAAGGGATACAAAATTTGAGAGCTCTTATTACTAACTTGTTTTTGAAGGTGCATGCTCCAGGTTTTCATCCTAAACCTTGCTTCACTAAAGCTTCGTTCACACGGGTGTACAGACATTTGCAACTTTCTCAATGCTTTTTCAGATCTAAGACCTGTTATGTAACATAAAAGAGAATGGTCTAGTACACACGCAAAAATCCAACGTATTTGCATCGCAGTGCTTAAACTAAATATCTTTCCTTTAAACAAAATGCATCCAAAATGTGTTCTAAGACATTTCACAAGCATATTAAAAAGCTTTTTTTTTCAACACCTGTACAATCTTAACCTAACTGGTTACCAACTCAGCATTTGGGACTTGTTAACTATACTTATTTTACATTACCTTGTAATGTCTAGTTTCTAATGTTTAAAAGGAAACTTCACTTTAAAAATATAAAAATGAAAAGATCTTTTAAAAAATGTATATAGCATATAAAATTGTTTCAAATGTCATTTTGTAATTTAATGTTATTTAAAAAATACCTTTCCATTTAAAACTGCAGCAGTTGTAAAGTTCTAAATTTGTCAAATATTTAATGCAATATGGTGACTTAGAGGCGTTCTGTTCAGTTGGTATGCAGTTGGTGTACGGAGCACCCCCAGAAATGTCAATTCTTGCTTCTGTGATTGGCTGACTTATTTTACCGGAAGTCTGCACTAAGAAACAAGTATAATGTTTGGCATCCCTTGCAACAGGAATTACATTTTTGGTGAGATACTCCCTAAGGGGTCATTACTACTAAAAGGGATGCAAACACTGCACTGCTCATTACAACACAGGAAGTCCACCAGCTGGTTATATAATGAACCCAGACCCTCCCATTCAGGAACCAGTTTGGAAAGGACATGCTGCAACAAACAGCTTTTTGTTCAGAACAGAAACGGGTAGGAAACTGCCACAAAGTTTGTTATAATCCTTGTAATGTACACAGATCGCCCAGAGAGGATTTATTTTTTTCTCAACAAAACTGGAATTACTATTTCAGTTCATCTGAATTTACTTAACTGTTTGCAGTAAACACAAGCCAGTGTAAAATGACTAAACCAACCCCTTACATTAGTTTCAGTATTGTTTTGTCCTATATTTTGTTCTATTTCTAAATGTATAGCTTGCAATCTGGCAGAGTTTTCCGTGACAAAAACAGTGACACACTCTTATGGTATACCATTACCTCCTGAACTGTCAGGAGCTGACAATATTTGGAGCAGACAGGATTTTGCCTGAGTTGGCTGTACACTTAATAGTCTACAGACTGCTCTTTCTCCTAGTCAAGAATGTCTTAACTATGCTTCGACACCTGGTGTTCTTGCGAAAAAGCCAGTTTTCAAAATTATTTCCCAGTGGGGAAATACCTCTTGTTTTTTATACCTTATCAGCTGCCAGCAGATTTCAACAGTTCTCTGTTTCTTAATTATTAACCTATCTCCATGTTATTATTTTCCGGTTTTTATAATCCTGGGTATAAACAGGATTTGAAGAAAACAGCTCTGCTAACTCCCATGACAAGTTATTTAAAACATATACACAGATATAGTTGTGTTTCAAATCTGAGTTGATGAAAAAGTTAGGAGAACATCATTTTGAACACTAATACAACAAATAGATAGATTTTAAAATTCCGTTTGGACAGAAAAATTATTTCATTTTAAATCCCATACTATACAGATGTGGTATATTTCATGGGGATCCTTTTTGAGAAAGTTTAATGTCATATGTGAGCCAGGGGATTTACCAGATGAAAATAAAAGTATCTAATATGGTTGTTTCTGACAACAAATATCAGTTTTTCTTTCCAAAACCATTGTTCTTTTATAACTCTTAAAGAATGTTGATTTGACATCATAAATGTTGGCTTCTTGCAAAGGTTACTAATATACCGTCAGAGGCTTGAAATATTATATTTATTTTTATGTGTGTATAAGGATATAATTTGTTTGGTTGGGTGGCCATAGCAATGTTTCATTGTTGGAAGGCTGTGCAGAGTGGCAGTAGGTTTGTGAGCAAGTTGTATAGCAGGATCTATGAAGTAGGCTCTTTGGAGCTCTGTGTTGTATTTCCTACAATGTACCCTGGAAGTCCAGCACCAGGGTCACCGGCCTTTTGGAGCTGTCCACAGCAGGGGCTGACTTGCAACTTTTAGCCTAGGGGGCAAGTACATCCCAGAGGCCCATGGTGCAGCAACTTGGCCCCCCATTGTGGCAGACGGGTGGGGAGAATGCGGGGCAAAGGCAGAGCGGGAGGCTCTGCCTCTGCCCCGCATTCTCCCCACCCTTCTGCCACTTTTGCCATCCATGTAACGATAGTGTGAATGGTCGGGGGATGTGAGGACTCCTATTAGGTCCATGAAAGGGGTGACTGGCTAGGGGATGGTGCTCTCCTCACACTGGGCTCCCTACATGGTTCTGGCCTTACTCCGCTCCTTGTCCACTACTTAGGCACTCTCACCCACTGTAGACCGCCGCTGGCTGTCCATGCTTCTGAAAGCGGCTGTTATGCCCCCACACCTGCTCCTCCTTAATTCTTCTTCTCCCCACGTCCCTGTGCGATCATGGATGTAGGCGGGCGTTGAGTGTGAGGCAGGGAGGAGCTATGAGTGTGAGGCAGGGAGTGGCAGGTCTAGCAGTGTGAGGCAGGGAGGGGCAGGTCTAGCAGCGGCAAGCGTGAGGCGGGGAGGAGGTGCGGCATGTGAATGCAGGCGGGCGGGTCTAGCAGCGGCAAG
>NW_017306554.1:1353082-1379053 GCF_000935625.1 Nanorana parkeri
CTAGTACACAGTATACCCTTCCCCCCGGCCCAGTCCGCCCCTGGTACACAGTATACATTATAATATACAGAGCAGCAAACAAAGTATAGCAGTCTATACTCATGTTACATTCAGCAGAATGTACAAATTGCAGCAGTCTGGAATGTGTAACATACATCACAAAGTGCAGTTTGGAGTGATAAGGATTCTGTCACGTACAGCACAGCTTACAAAGTGTAGTGGTTTGTCATATGTAACAGACAGCATATCTCACAGAGTCTGGAGTAACCTACAGCAAACAGTGTGAAATGAATGTGTTCAGAGAACAGATTGAAGTGGTCTAGTTCAATGGTGGCGAACCTATGGCACGCATGCCAGAGTGGGCACGCGGGACCCTCTAAACAGGCATATTAAATGGCTGCTTGCTCCTCGCTAGGACCCCAGGAGGCCTCAATGAGCTGCTGTCTAATATGCCTGTTTAGAGGCCACTGCTGCCTGATTGTGACCGGCCCAAATTGTCTAGTGAGGTAATCCGGGATGACCGGACTTATTTAGAGAGCCGCAGCTGCCCTCCCCTGAGAGCTGCACAGCCCCCCTGAGAGCCGCACAGCCCACCCTAAAGCAAGATTTTATCTGAGAAATTACTGCATTACTGTAAAATGTATTGCTGAGATTTGTATTCCTCTATAGTTGGTGGTATTCTGCATTGTTGTATAATGTATTGCCGTGATATGTAGTCCTCTATAGTTGGCGGTATTCTGCATTGTTATATAATGTATTGCTGTGTTTAGTTCCTCTACAGGTTGGAGTCCATGGCAGAACTACCAGGGTGCCACTGGGCCCTGGTGCTCCACCACTGACTCCAAGCTGTAGAAAGACTTTTCCCTTGTTGGGTGTTGCGTGACATATACCTTTAGTAGCACACTGCAATGGAACACTTCACTCATTAGTACAGTACAAAGGTACATGTCACTCTGTAGTGTAGTTAAAACCTCTTGTATTGTATTTTTCTTCTAAGATGTAAGCACATATTTAGTTCAGGCACTCGTATGAAGTGTTTTATTAAAATAAATCATCAGTATTCAGGCCTTAGTGCAGGGTTGACACTTTAAAACACATACGTTGGTTTAGTGATCCAGTTTGGGCACTCGGGCTCACAAAGGTTTGCCATCACTGGTCTAGTTTATGTTCCATACCTCATAGCACACAAAATGCAAAAGTTGGAGTATGTAATATACACTGAGTGGCCAGATTATTATGACCACCTGACATTTGTAGGCTAATTAGCTATAATTTCACGCTGAAGTTGCTAGAGGGCCAGACCATTATAAATAGGGAAGCAGGTTGCTTACCACGACAGTAGAAGTGATTTTTTTCTGAAGATATGGGTAAACAACGCGATTTAACAGCCTTTGAACGTGGGATGATTGTTGGCGCTCAAGCCATGGAGTGAGTATCAGCAAAACAGCAGAATTCGTTAAATATTCAAGAGCAGCTATTGTTAAAGTGTTTAAAGACTGGACTGTCAGCCGAAAATCTTGGTCTGAACGTGCGAATTGTGGCCGTCAGCGTCTAGTCAATGTTAGGGCAGAACGGAGAGTGGCAAGACTGGTACAAGACAACAGAAGGGCAACAGTGTAGTGTCAGATTCCCCGCATCACCTTTCAACATCTCGTGGAGTTACGCGGCGGCCCAATGAAGTCATCTCTTTGAGTCATCTCGTGGCCCAATGAAGTACTGATGGGGTGGTCATAATAATCTGGCCACTCAGCGTATAGCTGAACATAATCAATGCAGAAGTATGCAGAATGTAGTGCACTGTAAAGATTATATAATGAAGCAGTTTGGTACATCATTTGGAGGGCACTGGCATAAAGTAATGTATGTAATGTACAAAATCAAAATGCAGCGTTGTAATGTATAGTACAGAGTGGAGCAGTACTATAAATTTCAAAGATTCTGCAACAGTGGCCACGCACTGCCATATTACCACACAAATACATATGCAGTTCTGTGGCAATATAGAAGTGAGAAATGCCTGAAATAGGATCATTGGACTTTGCATATCTCTCCTTGCCATATTCATACCTCCTAACTGTCCCTCATTTGGAACCAAATCCCACTGTCCCTCTTTTCTCCTCGGTTTGGTTTGATGTGCAGATATTGATGTAAGTTTACTATTGACTACTAAAATATTATTTTGCACTAAAACCTTCATCCTATCTCTTACCGTGTTTCCCCAAAAATAAGACACTGTCTTATATTTTTTTAGCCCCCAAAAACCACACTAGGTCTGATTTTCAGGGGATGTCTTATTTTTTTTTTTTAATGTGCAACAAAATGTACAACAATCTAAAGTTATCTGGTTTCACTTCGCCTGTCACAGTAACTGGCGCTATAGAGGAAGTATCGGCTAATGCGGCTCTGCTCCATCCGCCGACGCAGCCTTGCTTTCTACAGCCCCTGGCTTCCTTTGCCACCAGGTGCAGTGGTACCGGCGGTGCAGCAGTGGGGACATCAGATCGTGGCTAGCGCGGTAAAGTACGGTACCATTTACCGGTACACATTACAGTATAGTACCATTACATTAAGCAGTGCCTTCAGGGGGACAGCAGTTGGTGAAGTATGGTACTGGCGTGCTCCCTGTCACTGCGCTGGCCGGAGGGAGTCCTCTGTCATCCCCTTAATACAGTATGTATGCAGGCTGATACCCCTCACATGCTACCACCAAACTAGGTCTTATTTTCGGGGTAGGTCTTATATTACAGGAATCTTGAAAAATAGTGCTAGGTCTTGCTTTCGGGGTAGGTCTTATTTTCGGGGAAACAGGATATTTATCTTGTTTGCTATTTTGCTAAGTCAGTATAAATGAAAAGTAGTTGTGGGAAAAAACTATTCTGGGTTTAACCAATAATTTTAGGTATATAAATTCTCAATGGTCCAGACAACTGAGGACATGGCAGGGGTGTGTCTATTGAATAAATACATTGTTCTAGAAGATGTGCCTTCTAGAGCAACTATATGGCAAAGGGTAAAGATGCTAATGATCTCAGTCTCATATCTTTGAAGACTAATTCTCATGCCAGGGCATGGCACAGTGTTTGTGCCAGCAAAAAAACGTTGAGGTATGCAAGGGAGGCATGCCGGCAACAAGCCAGAAAAAACCTTTTTGGAAATGGGATTTGCATAGGAACATTTCTCATTATATTGTATGGATTTTTCTTCAACAAGCACCATTATGCATTAAAGAAGAACTATGAGGTGAATGATTTACACTCATTCTCATAGTTAGAGCCGATGTGTGAAATTGAAACTGTCACACGTTGGCTCTGTTGATTGGCAAGTGAGCTAACACATAACGTCGCTCGCTCATCTCCCTGCAGAGAGCGGTGACCGTCAGTCACTGTTCCCCCGCAGGGATTCCCCCCTCCTCTCTCCGATCCTCCAGCACTGACTGGAGGAACAGACAGGGAAGGGGGTGGGCACAGCTGGCTCTGCCTTTAGATAGGCAGAGCCCGCTGTCAATCAGCCAGCTGGGTTGATCTCGACAGTATTGTCGGGATCCATCCCGGCTGCGGCGCGCTCAGTATATAGTGAGCAATAGCTCGCTATATACTGAGCTTTGGGTCATGGGAGGATGTTAGTATATGTCCTCCTGTGACCCTAAGGCTAGATTCACACCTAGGCAACACCTCACCATTCGGCAATAGTGCACAATTCCACATGGATTGCCGCTCGGTCAGGAGTCACCTACCGTGTTTCCCCGAAAGTAATACCTATCCCGATAGTAAGACCTAGCGCTATCTTCAGTGATTTCTGTAATATAAGACCTACCCCGAAAATAAGACCTAGTTCGGTGGTAGGTCTTATATTGCAGAAATCCGCTAGGTCTTACTTTCGGGGTAGCTGCACATAAACTGTGTAAAGACCGGCCTCAGCTCCCGCCCTGCCCACACGCCCACCCACACACCAGGCGGCCACAGCTCCCGCCCCACCCACACGCCGGCCGCAGTTCCCACCCCGCCCACACTCCCGCCGGCCGCAGCTCCCGCCCACACGCCCGATGGAACCGGCATAACATCACACCGGGACCGGCAACAGCACGCTGCCTTCTGGGACGTCCAGTCCTTCCCCAGCCAGGTAAGACATCCCCCGAAAATAAGACCTAGTGTCTTTTTTCATGCAAAAAAGAAAATAAGACACTGTCTTATTTTCGGGGAAACACGGTAGGTGTGAACTGATCGCATTGTGGGTGCCATTATTTTCTATTGGCACCCCAGTCGCGTCGGGTGGATCGCGCGTTTTCTCGCCACGATTCCGCCCGTGCCTCCGAACACGATTGTGGCATAAACAGCCATGCGTCGTGCATCACAAAAAAAGGTACATGTACCTTTTTTTCTGAGATTGCCGCATGGATGTCACTACATTGAAATCAATGGGGCCGGGCGGCAATCGCTGCCTACATTGTGCAGGACCGCACGATCCTGAGACGTACGTCCCGGGTGTTGTGCGGTGTAGTGCAGGTGTGAACCTAGCCTAAAGAGAACTATAGCACAAAAAGGTTATCCCATAGTTCTCTTTTAAATAGGGCTGATTGCTCTTTGCAAATAGCAGGTGAAAAAAGTGATTTATGAAAAATAAAAGGTAATTTAGGAACCTTATAACCTTCTGGGGGATGCTTGTAAGCTTATCGCCATGTACCTGGTTCCTCCTTCTTACGCACAAATATATTTTCAAACTATTCTGGGCAGTGTGCTCCCCTAATTTCTCTGCTGGTGCCATTTTCTACTCCTTATCAGACGTACCTCGTCATCAGTTTCAATCAAAAGAGAACCCTAGGCACACCCACCAAGCTTTCTGTAACCCACACTTTCTCAATGGCTCGTTTAACATTAGGAGGTACATCTTTACTAATGCAAGGTGTCAGTATAAAATGATGTACTTTCAGTACTGTACAGTTCTATCAACAAAAGTGTATATTATGTCCTCAATTTTTTTTTTTGCCAGTTGCTTCAGAGTGGCGGTTGCTTGGATGCAGGAGAATGTGAACTTTACTGTATAAGTAATAAAAATCTAAATTTTCTTTGATACATCTCTTTTAAGGAACTTTGGTTGCATTCTTTAGTAATAAATGCATCACTGCTATAATTTTTTAGGTAGTAATTTAATAGAGACATAACACCCTATGTTATTAATACAAGTTGTACAGTGTGATCAGTGCTAAAGTATTATGATAGCAGTGAACTTTCAAGTCTTCTTCCTGTACCCAGGTAGCCACTGTTTTATTTTATTATGAGTTCTTGTTTATGCTATTTTTATCATCATTATTTGTTGCAATTAGTTCACATATTTATTGCACAAAAGCATTTTTTACATATCTATAAAGAATAGTCTAATAATTAGTGGTGAAAATATTTGGTAATTACAGCTGCATACCAAAAAAAGGATAGACATGAAGCTACATATGTATGAACAAGAACCACCAAGTATAAAGACAATGGTCTGTGTCTTTAATTCTTTTTATATCTACTTGGTTTGAAAATGCTTCACTACATCTTTAAATTTGTATGTAGTATTTAGCCTAGGGCTACAGAGCTGATTTTAATATTTTACTATTAAGAGATTTAAATACTTTCTGACAGTTACCTGAATAAGCTAGAGATACACAGGAGACTTTAGTAGCTCAGTCCTGCTGCTATAATTGCTAGCAATTTATTCGTTAGGTGTAGCAAATAACTGCTTATCAAATGGAACAAATGGCTCCCTATGGAATGGGCTACACAAGTAACATGCAGTAGTGCCTTGTAACACTTAATCACACATGAATTGAGCATTGTGCGATCATGCAAGATCAATTGCTACTAAATACTATTTTTGTAGCTTAGGGTATAGGGAGTCATTTGTTCCATTTGTTCAGCAATTATTTGCTACACCTAGAGATTGAATGAAAAGCAATTTTGGAAGCAGGATCAAGCTACTAAAAATCCTGTGTAGCTCTACTGTTTTTTGGTAAATGCCATCAAATGGTTACATTTCTTAGTAGCAAGAGATTAAAATTGCCAGTATAGCACTATGTTATCCATGTATTTGCACAGATTTATAGCTACCCTTACCAAATCTAGAGAGAAGCTATTTTAGGAACATTAGGCTGTAAGCTTAATTTGTGCAGGGATATAGGTGAATATGTCTAATAAGAAAGTGTGGCAACATTTCACAGTCCTACAACATGAAGGAAATCATAACTGTACTGTTGAAACGTTCAATATATCCAAGGATACCTAGCAATTTTGCAAATATAACTGGTTACCCCTATATTTTATTTGGGTGGTATTTAAGAGATTGGCAGAGCCAAGCCACTTTAAGCTTCACTTTACACTCAGCCATCAGCAGGTCTAAGAATAAAAAACAAGTGCACCTGATCCCTTTAGATCAGGGGTAGTGACTTACATTTCTTTTTTGCTAGAACTCCCCCCATTTGCATACATGTGCATGCCCTACATGCACATATTCCTGGTCTGCACCAGCTCTTTATCCTAACACTGTGTGCTGTGTTCCTGGGCTCCCCAGAGGAGTGGGGGCCCCAAAACCATACTAGAGGGATATGGAGGGCTGTGGGCGTAATCACTGGCTAGTACAAGTTATCTGGGTTCACTGTCAGACTGCCAGAACTGAGCTCAGGTTGGTTGATTGCAGTCCAGACAGAATCACCACTAGGTCTGTGCCAGGACCACGGCCCACCATTTAGACCCCTGATCTAGATTTTGGTTAGCATTGGCTAGCAGCTTTAAAAAAGGAAATGGGTACAGCTTAGCTAAACATGATGCTAAGGTTGCTTATTTGCAGAAGCTGGCTTTTTGTTTCTTCAGCTATTAAATTGTTTCTCAGTGATTTCTTAGAGTGCAGAACAGCAAAAAAGTGATAATGTATAGATTCTGATACTGAAGCCAAACATACAAGTGAAAAAGCATAACATGCTGATTTTTTTTAATTTTTGGAACAAATGTATAGTTCATAGATTACACATCAAGAGGAAACCCTGATGTCTTTATTGTTGTTCCCAGTCCTGCTGCTAGACAAGCCACTCTGCAGGCAGCCGAATTTAAACAAAGTAATGTTTACACTGGCCTGGGTCTTTAGGCAAGCTCTTCCGCTCATAGCCAAATTCATAGCAATTTTTACAACTAGCCTGGGCCTATAATGTGTGATCTCAGAACAAAAAGAGAAGAAAAAACGTAATAGGCCAGATTTACAACATTTCTTTGTGTTCCTAGATATATATTAAAAGAGGCAATGTGTTTTTGAAGTCCTTTTATCCTTTAAGTATGCAAAGATGTTTGTTACAAAATCGAGTCAATGCAGTGGTGGCAGTCATAGTGTGGAATATTTACACAGATGAACACCAGTTGTCTATTAGGACTTTTATTCTGAAAGTGTAGAAACCACTTTAAATCTTTTATCCGCTGATTTATTTTTTCACCCACAATGGCGTCTTACTCTTCAAACAAAACATCAGCAGGGAGAGTATGAACCCCCTCATAACAGCTTCTTTACATGGACAGAACTGGGAATGTAAGTGCAGAGATCTCAACAGCAGAGTTATGTGACAAAAGAATGGTATCATCCAAAACCTAAAACATCACAGTGGGATGGAATGACTATTTGAAATAGTACAGTTGTTATACAAACTTAAAATGATCATATACCTGTATTTCAGTGATGTAATCAGTCGATGTTTAATTTGTATTTCTATCAGAAAGAATCACCGGGGTATGTGATCCCAAGAGCGGGGAACAGAATTCTACCTTAAGACGAGAATTAAAACAATTCTTTGGCTGGGTGAAAAAACATGCGTACGGCTGCTCCAACCTTAGCATCAAATTATATGACCAGTGGAGGGTGTGGCTGCAGAAATCACACAAAACACGGAACCAGGTAGGTAAGGAATATTTTATTTTTATATATTTGAGGCTATTCATAATTCATGATTGTCACAGATTTCATATAGAAGATGACAGTAAATGACTCTTGCATTACAAAAAGGAAGAATCATGTTCAGTAATGTACACTAATTATTTAGAGAGTGAAAAACTAAATATTGTTCTGCTTTTATAAATTGAACAAATATATCTACAGTGAAGTTGCTGAAATAAAATTCTGACTTTCTTCAGAAACATTGATATTTGCATAGAATAGAGAGCTTTAGGGGCAGATTTGGGGAGGGAGGCAGGAACTCTGAAGATGTAGCAGTATACAGAAGATGTCTGTTAGGCCCCTTTCACACGGGCGGTCTGATCAGGTCCGCCTGTCCGTTTTTCAGTCAGATCAATGTTAAGGTGCCCATACACTTTACAACCATCGCAAGACTTCTGTCTTGCGATGGTTGTAAGCTAATTAAAAGCCCGTACGATCTGCCCATCTTGGACAGGCAGATCGTACTTACGATCATCGAAAGCCCGCCCCGCTGAGGGTCGGGCTTCTGATGACCACAATGCTGAACGGGCACTGTGTGCGTGCGCACACCGCCCCGTTCCGCAGTTGTCGAACGAGCAGGCTAGAAACCCGCCGACAGACGTGCGATTCTTGGCGGGTTTTCTAGTATGCTGGTTCGACAACAGACTTGCGACCGTACAGTAGATTACCTGTACGATTATCGTACGATCGCGGGCTTTCCCGCGATTATCGTACGATAATCGCAAGGTGTATGGGCACCTTTACTCTCTGGGCAGCAAGATGTAAACAGACATGCGTCTGTTTGCAACTGATTGCCTCTGAGTCCGTTTAGGTCTGGAAAAAAAACCAAAACAAACAGAGGTACTTTTTGCAGACCTAATTGTGAAAGATCAGAGGTACCTGGATGTAAATGGACACATGTCTGCTTACTTCAGACTGCCCATAGACCTAATGTGTCCCTACTGACTAGCCACAGATGTCACAAGAGTGACATTCATTCCATACTGCTTTGGTCAGCAGAGGGTCTGGTGGGTAAAAGTGGGCAGTCCCCGGATTTAATTATGAAAATCTGGTAACCATAACTTAAAGGGTATACCATGTTTATGGTGAGGAATGTTTTCTTGACCTTACAGAGGGGGATTTAGTGAAGTGAGGTAAAGTTTGCCCTAGGACAACTGCACCTTTAGTTTAAAAGCCAATATTGTAAAAAGCCTAACACACTTCAAAATCAAATCATCATTATAAATGTAACACCTTATTTCTACATAAACTAAGATTTGCCATTACCTAACCTAACTCTGTTGACCATCCAGACCACTGTTGAGAAAGGAGTGCACAGGAAGTACTATTCTGTGCTCTGCAAGCCCTAGAATTTCATATTAATGACTTCATAGGTGTGCTAGACAATATTTATTTTTGAAACAATGGAGCGCTTGTCCATAACCTTTTCAATACCACCGACATAAGGGACATGGCAGAACAGAACTACTTGCAGCTTGCTTCAAAACTATAAACGTATAGTAGAATGGTCCCCCTGACTATCCTAAGTAAATAAATAGCTATGATCAGCAGCTGATCATAGCTATTCATTCACAAAATGAAACCCCCAGACGCTACTGTCATCACCCTCCGCTCTGCCCCACACAGATCCTCCACTCTGTGCTGTGTCTCCAGCACAACCTGCTGTATCCGCTATGCTCTCTAAAGGGGCCCATACACTGGCCGAATTTCGGACGGTTTTTAATGTACTGGCTGAAAATTTGCAAGGTGTGTGGGGCTGTCAGCTCCCTTTCAGTCAGGATTCCTCGATCAGCTAATCGAAGGAGCCTGCTGGACAATCTTTGTGCGATTAGAGCCGGCAGCCAATGAGCTGCCCGCTCTGATCGGGTATTCTGACAGGTGCCGGCGGCACCTGTCAGAATACAATGCAAACATCTGCAATTCCTCATTCGACACACTCTTTCTGTTGATGGAGGAATCGTGTCAATTTTTTTCGTTCAGCCCGCGGCTTGAACGAAAACAATTGACAGATGTATGGCCAGCTTAATCCCACTGCTGTTCTCCCTTCACCTGTAGCAGTAGAGACACTGGACTGTGCTGGGGAGAACAAGTAAGCACCCAGCAGAGAGAATTAGATTGATCTGGATGATGAGTGATAAATATGTGTGCCATATTAACTGATCCTTTGACTGTCTTGAAGTAACACCAGTGAGTGCAGTGCTGATCACCCCGGTGTCCATTCAGAAAAGAAGTGACTGTAAACATGAATGGCCATTCTTTTGTGAATAAACAGGAAGTGTCCTGTATAGACACTCCTCTGTGCCCCTAATTTCTTTCTCTATTTTACCAAAGCCCCCAATAGTAAAACCAAAAAAAAAAATACAAAAATTGAAAATTAAAATAAAATGTAAAACTTACCTTTACATTAGCAAGGTAAGTTGGTAATGTAGAGTTTTGTGTACTATTTTTACTGTCTATGGCATACAAATATAAAAATATGTTGAAATATACAAATATTTGTTATTTATGAGCTTAATACAGTTTTATCACGTTGTGCCTGTATTAATGATTTTAGTGTATGTTTTTTTTTTTTAGTTCAATAAATTTTTTATTGGCATACAAAGATATAGAAAGTACAAACATTGTAGACTCTACCAGATCAGATGGTAGGACACACGCCACAGACAATCAATGTGATTAACACAAGATAATTACTAAGATTGAATAAGTTATGATTATTCCAGCATACAATTGTGGTAGATTGCGTCAGAGTGTTATATCCCATTGTCTGGCAGAGGCATGGTTCAGTCCAACGGGACCGACCAGTGCTAGCCAAGATTTTTACGGAGAGTTAGTGTGAAGGTAGAAGTAAAGCGGTAGATTGTTGCATTAGAAGGGACTGTTATACAGCCCTGGCAGCAACAGAAGGAGAAGAAAAGGGGGAAGAGGGAGGGTGGGTAGGTTGGAGGGACAGAACGAGGGAGGGAAGGTTGGGGGAAGTGCTGAGCACGTCTGGGTTGGATTATTAGGCCTGTGTCAGGCAGTGGTGAAAACTAGGGCGCCTGTTCACACGTCCAATAGCGTTCTATCAAAATTCGGTGGGAAGAAATTGGTGACCCATGGTTCCCAAATTCTGTCAAATTTGGAAAAGTTGCCAAGTAATTTCGCAGTCAGCTTCTCGTTAATTAGGGTCCAGTGGATTCTATTTTTGACTGCCGTGATGCTCAGCGTATTTGAGAGCCAAGCTTTAGCAATGGTCGGTTTTGTGGCAGTAAGGACATGAGTGAGGAGTTTGAATTCATACTTGGATATGTCGGGCGGTCGGACATTCAGCAGTGCTTCACTTGGGGTCAATTGTATGTTCCTCTTGGTGAGGGTGGAAAGTATTGCATTCACCTGGGACCAGAGTCTCTGGGTGATCGGGCAGTTCCACCAAATATGGAGGAAATCCCCCCGCGATGAGCATCCTCGGAAGCAACTTGGCGAGCTGCCAGGTGTCACATGGGCCATGCGACTCGGCACCATGTACCACCTGTACAGGACCTTATAGTTAGCCTCTACTGCTGTCTCATTGTGGGAGCAAGAGGCCATGGTATCCCATATCTGCTGCCACGGTATTTCATCCATTTCTAGCCCCAGGTCAGCAGCCCAACTATGCATATATTTGTGAGATGGTGGGGTGCCAACCGAGCGGAGAGTTGCATATATTAGGGAGATCAGGCCCGGGAGTGCAGATCATCTCTGCAACACCTCAAACTGTGTCAACAAAGGGCATCCCACCGGGAAGCGGATCGTGTTGGTAACGAAGTGCTTCACCTGTAAGTATCGGAAGGTCTCGCTTGGCAGTAGGTGTTCTGCATCGTGTAGTTGGGAGAAGGTTTTGAAGCCTGTGGGGGTGATGAGCTTATGGATCTGTGTAATGCCTGCGGTGGCCCTGTGTCGATAGGCCAGAGCCGACTCCATCCCCGGGATAAATGAGGAGTTATGTAGAAAGGAGAGGAGGAGTCTATGAGGCGACATCAATCCTCCAGAGTATTTGACGCCATCCCAAACCTTGAGAGAGTGTAGGGTGATGGGGTTAGTCAACGACTTTCTATCTGCAGGGGTTAACCAGAGAAGATTCTGTATTTGGAGAGGGCTGCAATCTATCGCTTCCAGTGCCACCCATAAGGGCGTCTCTGTGAGCGCATGCAATTTCGTTAGCTGTGAAATTTGGGCTGCCTGGTAATATTTAGTTATATTGGGGACTCCTAGGCCTCCCTCCCCACGGGACAGGTGTAGAATCGACTTAGTGACCCTGGGCTTACGACCCTGCCAGATATACTTGAGGATTTGTCCCTGGAAGATGTTCAGATAATGCGAGGGTACCGCCACTGGGAGCACTCGGAATAGGTAAAGCAGTTTCGGGAGATAAGACATTTTAGCGGCCGCTACCCGTCCTAGCCAGGAGAGTGAGTAAGAGGACCAAACGGAGAGCAGCGCTTGGAGTTTACGACGAAGAGGTGGATAGTTAGCGTCAAACAGAGTGTGATAATCATTAGTAAGGAAGACGCCTAGGTACTTAAGTTTCACTCTTTCCCATTGATATTGGAAGGACTCCTGTAATGTCAATAGGAGGTTTGGAGGGAGGTTAATGTTAAGTGCCTTCGATTTTAGGGGGTCAACCTGTAAACCCGAAAGGGAGCCAAAGGACGTAAGAAGGGCCTGAAGATTGGGCAGTGTAATAAGAGGGTTGGTTATAATAAGAAGGACGTCGTCTGCAAACATGCTCAGTTTATAGTGGTGGCCTGCTATAGGTAGTCCTGTAAGGTCAGGCGAGGTTCTAATTAGGTGCGCTAAAGGTTCGATGGCTAGGGCAAAGAGTAGTGGGGAGAGGGGGCATCCCTGAGGGGGCGTGCCTCGCAGTATCTGAAACGGTTGGGACCTAAAGCCCGCGTATCGTACCGTCACCGAAGCAGACGTATATAGGGCCGCAACCCAGGACCTGAAATGCGTGCCGAAGCCCCAACGTTCTAGGAGGTGGAATAGATACGTCCACGAGACTGTATCAAACACCTTGCTGATATCAAGGGACAGGAGCATGGAGGGTATCTGTCGCTTCCTTGCTAGTCGGATGAGTAGTGCTTTCTTGCGGATGTTATCACTCACCTGGCGAGTGGGCATAAAGCCAACTTGGTCTTTGTGGATCAGGTTCCCTATTCCCAAGTTAAGTCTGGTGGCCATTATTCTGATGAAGCCCTGGTGTGGGAGGGGGTGAAACGCGTCATAGGCGTTCAGTGAAGTTTCTCTTCATGTGGCTGCTTCGGCTGAGACCTTTTCCGTTTTGTTTAGCCTGAATTTTTTACAAGTTATTTGAACCTGGTATATCAACAAGAATTCACCTGTTTGGAGTCTCCAATAGAGAAAGGACGAGAAAAAGGAGACTTTATGTTTCAGTGTTGCATAGTGTTTACTATGTTTCTCATTATATAATTGACGGCAACTTCCTTCTGAACCTTTTGGATTTTCAACGCAAGGAATAAAGATACCAAAATATTCTGTTCCGGTTTAAAAAGACACCATCTGATTTTCTGTTCCATCACGGATCCCCTTTTTCTTGCTACTACTCGGAAAAGAGAAATAAACCTTATAGATCGAATTCTGGTATTCAGTTAAAGGCAATAACTAACATACAAAGCCGAGATATAGCTATATCTCCAGAATCTCCCATTTCTCTTTGACCGGATGCAATTACAGCAGCGGGATCACCATTTTCCATCTCGAAAATTTTGAGGACACACTCCACCGTGAGTTGAATCTATTTTTCAATTTGACTGTTTTTTTTTGTTTTGTTTTTTTTTTCAGTTTTTGCTTCTTTTTTCATACAACTTATACCCATTTCAAGTTCACAGAGCTCCGTTGCCACTTTTTCTCCCCTCCATTAAATATGGGCTATCTTTTGCCATCTATTTGGAGATCCTAAAAACATAGGAAATTATATATATTTCTGATACCAGATTTTTTCTGTCTATTTTGAAAACGTTGGCCCGCCAACCCATCACAGGGGAACCGCTCACCATCTCGCCGGCGGCGCCCCAAGCTTTCGGATCGGACTCTGACCAGGCCGGGTGAGACCCATGATGATACTGCTGTGGTGCCCCCCCGGCAGCATTATGCCTTTTGATTTGTCAGTCTGGTTCATAATGACTGCTGGTTCATCAACCAGATGGTTTTTTTTGGAACCCCCTCATCTGAGAGCCACTCGACTCCTTTAACTTTTCATGTGTTCCCATGTTTTGCCTTTTCCCCTTGTAGCCGATCGCACCGAGGGGACTTCTAGCATTGTGGACGCCAACATCTCTGAGACGACCCATCGACATCTGCTGGGACTGTCTGCAATAGGCCGCTAACAGTGAGCTCCTACTTCCATGTTACTACTGCTATTGCACAGACTGCCGTTATACTTTTTGCACACTCTCCCTGCAGCTCCTGCACCCCAATTCTAGCTTTTAATTTCTAAGGTCTATTTTTATACCACCAATGTTTGCAAATCTAGGGAATTAAACCTGGGTGAATACCATTCGCACTACATTACTGCCACTAGATGGCACCAATGAGCATGTAAATTACATGGTATTGGTAAATGGTATTCACCTTGCTTTATGCTGGCCAAAGGGTTTGAACAGCAGCTTATAAGTGTCTTTAATTAAATGATGCTTACTTGTTTATGCGTCTCTGTTCAACAATGTGCATATTCATCTGACAACAGTTGCGGTTAATGTCTTGAATCTCAGGGTGATCATTTATTAAAGAAACAAGTGACCAATAGTTTATTCTCTGCAATATCTGCATAAGATTTTTTCTTTCTTCATTTTGAAAAGCACCCCAATGCACTAAGGCTACGCAGCTCCAATGGGCATGCGGCGCAGCACACTATAATGCACTACCTGGTGTTGTGTGCTGCATTGCCAAAAATAGTGCATGTCTGTTTACTAAGAGAGTGTAATATGTTGCCTCAACACAAAAAAAAGTGTTAACGCACTGCACAGGTGTTAACAATCCCCGACATTACAAATGGGAATACAAAGGAAACCTTGTAGTATATCAAGCATTCAAGTGTGTCAGAGCATGCACTGTGCAAAAATGCAACATATCTTTCTTTTTTTCAGCATAGTACTATGTGTCCCCAGTTATGAATGATTTAAATTACAGCCTGTTCATTCAAGATTTTCTCAACAGGGAGAAGCAGTCAGTACAGAGGCTCCTCCCCATTCAGAATCACACACACACACGCATATTATTAGACATGTGCGAAGACTAAAAATTAATTTCAGATGAAATGAACGAAAACTAAAAAAGTTTTCATTTGTTTCATCAAACAAAACAATTTTTATGCTATTTTGGATTCAGCCATTGGCGTGTTCTGGAGGCAGGGCGCATGACGTGATATAACACCGCACGTGTTGGGCGCCGCTATCTTGGTGTATATCTAGGTATACACCAAGATGGTGGGGCCAATATCAGTGTGTGACGTCACTTGACGCCACGCATGCATGGCGTTATGTAACGTCATGCTCCCTGCCTCCAAGATGGTGGCACGCATTCACAGAACAAGCCGGTGGCCAACCTGGCCGCTGCACATTCTCAAATTATTATTATTATGTGCCTGAATACATTTTTCGTATATTCGGACATATAGTAATTCATTAATTTTACATGTAGTACAGGTTTTGTGTTCTGTTTTTTATTTTTACTTTTCTAGATATACTGACTTGACCTGAGATATACCAGACACTTTATTTGTATAGACTCTATTGTAGTTTGACATTTATTGTTTACCTGTTTTATTTGATAAAAATACTTATATTGTGCCGACAAGTTTAGTTCAATCTGAGTTTATTCAAGTTTAAGAGTTTAGTACAAAAAGGCAAAGTAACAAGTTCACCTTAACAAAAATAAACATGGGGCATTTTACAAAATACAGAAATTACATGTGTAAGGCAATAGTCTATAGGCCGATAGGCCTGTGGACATTAGCAACAGAACAGTCAACAGTATCTGAGCGGTTATGGTTTGACAAGACCAATGGTAGTACTTGTAGTTCAATGCATAGAAGGCATACTGTAAGTTGGTTTAGGCCCAGGGCCATCCGCGGTATTGCTACCCAGTACATCCCGACACGAGGCATGTGTACAGGGTAGGGGGATACCACTCTAGCGGATACAGCATGTGGTTTAGGTAGCAACGCTCATCGGCTGGGTAGTCAGTATCATGTACCTATGGTGGGGGGAGGAAGGAGAGGAGATGCCAGTGAGAGGGGTCCATCGAGGGATAAGAGAAAAAGGGGGAGTGAGGGGGGGGAAGCATAGAAGAGGGGAGGGGATGAGGAAGGGGACAATAGTACAATAGCCTCCCACCCCCTGCCGGGCCATCTAATGACTGTAGTGGGTAGGGACTTTTTAAGGAGTGGGTGTTGTTGTGAATCCCACCGAGTTCCTATACACAATCCAGGGGGACCAGGTGTGGACATATTTGTCTCCATCCTCCCGTTCCCCCGCCAAGAGGCCCTCTAGATCAGCAATGCGGTCCATCTCCACAACCCACTCCGCAAGGGTGGGTACCACCGATGAACGCCAGTGACGCGGGATAACAGTCCTGGCTGCCGTGAGAAAATGACGCAGAAGACCCCTCTTCGCCTTCTTGATTGATCCTGGGACCCTGGACAAGAGTAGAATTTTGGGGTCGTTAGCAATAGCTGTTCCTGTCACTCTGTGTTACATCTCCAATACTCCCCTCCAGAACCCTTGGAGCTGAGGACAGCTCCACCAAATATGTGTCATGTTTCCTAGGGAGGCATTGCACCTCCAACAGGCATCGGTCACTGTAGGGTAATACCGATGGAGGACTGTAGGGCATCGGTACCATCTGGTGAGTATCTTAAGGTTTTTCTCGTGAGCCCTGCTGGCGACTGACAGAGAGTGCGTGAGAGCAAACGACTTCTCCCACTCGTCGCTCGTAAAGGTGAGTTCCAGCTCACGCTCCCAGGCGGACGTGTAAGCAGGTATCGTGGGAGAGGCCAGATGGGAGAGGAGAGAGTAGATAAGGGATACGACGTGGGAAGGAGGCGTGGAGGCCAGGAGGATGGAGTCAAACTCCGTTGGCTCCCCGCCGAGACTATCCGACCCCTGGAGGGAGGAGACAAAGGAACAAAATTGTCCTTCCGATAACCAATCCTCAGGGCGCGGGCGGGGTCCCACCGCAAGGGGCCGAGCCTGTAGAGCCGAGATTACCCCACGGTGGGAGTCCCTAGTCCATGCACCAAAGGTAGTTCCATGCAAGGCCGGGGGAAAAGTCGGATTCCCAAACAAGGGCGTCATCGGTCCAATGGAGGCCGACAATGCGTGTCTAGAAACCCAACCGTCCCACACCGTCAAAACATGTGCTGTCAGCAGAGGCAGAGAGGGGCGGACCGGTCTAGATCTAGGGGGCACCCAGGGCAAAGATCGTAAGTCACCTGCTGAGAGGGTTTCCTCCAGTCCGACCCACAGTTTTACCTCGCCCCTGTGGAACCTGTCTACTATACGGGTCAGGACTGCGGATGCGTAGTAAAAAAAGATATCAGGGGCGCTCGCCCCTCCTCTGCGTTTCGGAAGGGCCAATGATTGTGCCGACAAGTTTAATACCTTTGAATAAAAGTTTTATTTTTATCATACTTTTTAATATGTTTCTTTGCGGCTTAACAAAATAGGAGTCTTTAAATGGTGCGGATATTGGGAAAAATGGGTGTGGTTACGGGGGGTGGCCACTAAAGGGTGTGGCCACTGAGGGGTGTGATCACTGAGGGGCGCTGTAAAGCTTTCTCGCACAGGGCGCCTAAAGGCCTAAGGCCAGCCCTGGGGCCCGTGACCAGGCCTGCCGATAGAGGTGTACAGGCAGCTGCCCTGTACCAAGCAGGCCCCATCAAGTGAGCGTGTGAGCGGGGACCGAACCCAGCACGGGCTAGGGGAGTCTGCCTCCACACATCCTGTCAGCGCCGATACTAGGGGGGCATATAATATTAATCAGCCAGGGTGGACGATGCCCCTCTCCCTTTGGAGGCACTGCCAGGGCACCTGAGGGCGCTGGGGAAGGGGGGCCTAGAAGGTCGGAGCAGAGATTCAGCCGGGAGTGAGATGATACGACCGGAGGACGGAGGAGGCAAGCTGTTAGCAGATATGAGGAGCTCTCCTGCACTCACACCTTCTCCTATACACAATACATTCCGGCCGGGAGCAGCGTGGGGAGGGGCATGGGGATTCTTCTCCCTGTCTCAGCCTTCTCCTCTCTTCCTCCCCTGGCTTCTTGAACTATGAGCGGGATGCATAGTAATGCTGTGTGTGCGTGTCCTGTATTGTGTGTACTGTATTGCGTGTGTATTGTGTGTACTGTATTGCGTGTGTATTCTGTGTGTATTGTGTGTACTGTATGTGTATTGTGTGTGTATCATGTGTTGTGTGTGTATGCGTATTAAGTGTTGTGTGTGTGGATATTAGGCCTCATTCACACTGGGAGCACACGTCCATGCAGCGTGCACACCTGTAAACAGTTGATCCCGGGAGGGAGAGGTGCTGCGTGTAATTGCGCACAGCAGCCTGTTCTCCTCTATGGGAAGATACGGCTGTACGGTGTCATCCGTGTCTGATGGACCCTCTCTGCGTCCAAGTGCGGAGCCCCTGTACCCACATAGATGTGAAGTCCGGGTGTCTGTATGACACCATACAGCTGTGTCCTCCCATAGGGAAGAACAGGCTGCTGCATGCAACCACATGCAGCACCTGTCCCTCCCGGGATCGGCTGTTTACAGGCGTGCACGCCGCATGGACATGCATGCCCAGTGTGAGTGAGGACATGTATGCCCTTAGGTGTTATGTGTGTACTGTGTGTGTTTTGTGTGTGAGGTCTGCTATGCGTTGGCTCTGTTCTGAGGTCTGCCGTGCGTTGGCTCTGTTCTGAGGTCTGCCGTGCGTTGGCTCTGTTCTGAGGTCTGCCGTGCGTTGGCTCTGGTATGAAGTCTGCCATGCATTGGTTCTGATCTGAGGTTTGCCGTACGTTGGTTTTGGACTGAGGTTTGCTGTGCGTTGATTTGTACAGCGATCATTCCTAAATTGTAGAGGATCTTCAGGGGTGGGCAAACTCTGGCTCCGTAACTGTGGTGGAGCTCCAAGACCCATGATGCATTGCAAGACTTTTGCATATACATGACGCCCACAGCCAGATATATGATGGGATTTGTAGTTTTACCACAGCTAGATGAATGAAATTTGCCCACCCCTTGTAATAATGCATTGGGTGGATTTTATATGGGCGAAGCTCAAGGGGGCCCCATAATATCTTATTGCCCGGGGGCCCCATATGTTGTCAGTCCGCCCCTGACTTTTACTAACATCTTCATACTGGGGAGAGAGGGTACAGGGATCCTAGACATCCAGGGTGTAACTGACATGTGACTCCAGACTCACCAGACCTTTTTAGAATCTCAGTGTAGATCCACCGAGCGAATAATACATTGAATAGTAATTGGAGTAACAGATGAGCATAAATCCTCAGCAGTAGAGACACCAGCCATGCTCCTGAGGTCCTCTAGATTCTGGGTTCTGGGTACCTTCAGTAGCCATCCACTTTCCAATTGAGGCCTAGTAGAACTCTTCCTGCTCTCCAGTGTCTGCATACCCCCAGGCCTAGCCTGGGGGGGGCTGGACAGCACCCAGCGCTGGGCTAATCCATGGCTGGTCCAAAACTGGTCTGAGCACATGGCATTCTCTCCATTATATGTACCCTATCCCAGCAGAAATAGCAAAAAGCTTCCCAGCACACTCACCCGCCAGCATGCAACAAAACTTGTCTCACTGCTAAGGTTAAAAATAGGAGGTTTAGATACACGTCTTCTGCATAAAATGTGAAAGCCGCTCCAAGGCACCTCTATATAGTGCGGTCCTAACTCTAAACTATGAGAGTCTGAAGCTGGTAACAAATTGATGAGTGCGTTTGCCATTTGTTTTTGCTATCCCAGCAGAGTCGCACTCCACCCAGGTCAGTAAAATCAATGCCAGACACCTGGAATTAACCAGATAAATGCTAACTCTAATCCAGCCAGGCTGACTACAGCCCTAGCAATCACTAAATGTCTAGTAGCCACCTCACAGAAGGTGGATTTGAATTGATGGATGAAGTCCAGCTCATAGTAATTTATAGGTAGTAAGTAAAAAGGTTTATTATAATATAGTACTACATTACTGACACTAATAGTAACACAATATATCTCACCTGTAGAGGATATATAGTTATCATAGGTCCTCCAACAAATACTATAAATAAAGCCTGAGGAGGCTCATCTCTTAAGGTGTTTTTCTAGAAATAACTATCATAGTGAATTTTTATGTAAGCCATATTGTAGGGAAAATCAGATAGAACAATCTCTGGTACTATACATAAATCACTTTTCAGAAAACATTTTTCTAATTAAGTGTATCACTAAACCTTTATCTAATATATGACTTTTTTCAGTCTACTGTACCTTTTACATTTTGCACTGCCACATTTTGAGTGATAGGGAATTTTTGTGATTGCATTAGGTTACTTGTGCCGCTGGCACTTTGGTGATCCCTCTGATATTTGGTGATCCCTCTGATTTTGTTTCAAGTCAAGACCCCCCTATTTCAGAATGTCAGGCAGAAAAATCTTCAATGACAACTTCAAGGTATTGAGATCCCCCATGGCAGAAAAAGGTTTAACAGAAAAAAATGAACTTATAGGAATTTCCATTTCATTTTATTCCACTCAACTTGGTTGGTTTTTGTCTGACAGAGCCCTTTCAGTTTTGTTATATCAGAACAGACTGTTATTTCTAAACAACAGCGCAAATGCTTTTCTAAGTGTCCGGAGTATGGGAATGTGAGCTTTGGAGTAGCCGAAGGGCTTCAAAGGATTAGGCTAAGGATTCAATAGGGGATGCAATGTAACTTCATAGATGTACAAGATGCTTTTACCCATATGCTCATTTTTGTTGAAGAGACAAGTTAATCTCTCTGGTATGGATGTCATGAGACCTACATAGATCACATTGTGATATATCATAAAAAGGTATTGTTATGTTCACAGCATTTGTTGTAGGTAACATAGGAATTCAGTTACTGTGTAATAAAATAGTTTTAGAGAGGCCCAACTTTATGCATACATTACTGTTAAAAGTTGTTTTGACACTTTTCAGGTTTCTCAGTTTTTTTGCAATTAGTTTAGATATTTTGTCAGTATAAGTGGAATCTGAGAGAGAAAGAATGACACCATGGTTTTCTTATTTGCTAAATGGAAAAGTGAAGATGGAAGGTTTTATTTTTGGGCTACATACGAATTATTGTATAACCAATTGTCAGAAAATAGTAGCATTCATGACTTCTAACGTAAGTGTTTGCCTTGTGACAATTCCATTTAAAGCAGGATTTTACCTAAGTTAAAACAATATTTGCGAGCCAGAAGGTTTTTATTGCAGAAGAGACATATTATTCTGCAATAAAACCTGCTTACCCCCCTGCTTGTAAACCACTTTAGAATGTACACTGAACAGCACATGGGCATTTCTTGGTGCCAGGATGAATTAACTCCCATGTACATGCATGGGAGTTACATCATCCCAGGCTGGCCATTCAAGATGGCCAAAGATGCCAAACTCAGAAGGAGTACGAGAAAAGATGTTGACACCAGCTAGGAAGTGTGCAGATGTCACATCACTAGAAGGGAGGAGCCTATTGCAGAGTTTAGTTCTGCTTTAACCCACTGACAATCACAATCTATATATTAAAGTTTTAATGTGCAATTCCCCATGCTATGAGAACATCAATTAATGCTATAATTGAGATCTAGCAATGTTTACCGGTACATATGTCCTATGCTTCTCACCTTCATCTCATGGCTCAGGTAGTTTCCTATTACATTGGACTAACAACATAGTTACGTTAGTTTTTACCTCCATTCTCACAGAATAATGTTTACAGAGTTTTACAGGACAAATTGCTCTGTGAATTGTTTAAAAATAGACCACTTAGTACGATTTCGTTAAATGGGTAAGATAATAGTTATTTTATATTTATAGTTAATATTTTAGGTTAGCCACTAAATATGTACCATTTATTAAGTAATTAATTGTCTATTTTAATTATTATTTTAACAATTAATGAAACATAATATATACATTATTATATTAGTTTTTTGATTGTGTAGTAATTAATTCTAAAGGGTCATAGTATGATAACTTTTTAACTGATACAGAAAGCACATGATTTGTGAGCAGACATTCTCTCCTTCTTATTTTTTGTACATCAGGCATTATTTTATAGTTTGTCTACTGTGCTATACGCTGTGCAACATTTAAAATTCAAAATATTTGGAGTAATAGAAAAGATGACGCATATATGATAAAAACCAAGTATAATATTGCAAAATTTTAATAGTCCGCAAACAAGGATTTGGCTTATCAGCTACCTTATTTATTTCTAAATCAGCTTAGACTTAAAGGCATCAAAATGTGAAATATGATGCTTTACTGATCAATCTGGGACATGTATACTCTGAATAAAACCGAAAGCGTTATATCTTTTTATGATGTGAAATAAAATGTCATATTTAGAAAGCCAATGCATGTACCTATGTTTGTTGCCGTGGGAACCTGATGTTATGCCAAATTCACTAAGTTATTGCTGGTGAGAAGTGCCGTTTATGGTTGTGGGAGAGCTATTTCACCTTTTAAAAATGTCTTGTATATTTTGCTTTCAGATTTCTGATACATACCATGCCTTAATTGCTGCCTATAAACCCACAAGGCCTTCTCAGAGATGAATACCCTATAATATACTTGCTTTTATAAGACCATAAAGACTTGAGTTACTGGTATGTTAGGCAGTTACACAATAACTCCTATTTATATAATGTCCTTTTCAGTGGTTAAAGGTGCCATCCCACGTAGTTGCTATGAAAACATAGATTGGTATGGAATTTAAAGGAACACTTTCCTTCCCTCATGTTTGGAATTCTCTTCTTGTAAACACATTCAAAGTGAATATGTAAAGTTTAATAGAATTGCTGTGAGGGATGTTGCAATATCACTAATTTTTTTTGTCAACTTTGG
The DNA here is from genome assembly GCF_000935625.1 of Nanorana parkeri. NCBI lineage: Eukaryota > Metazoa > Chordata > Amphibia > Anura > Dicroglossidae > Nanorana > Nanorana parkeri. The sequence continues at coordinate 1,376,148 of NW_017306554.1, forward strand.
TACCCAAAATAGAAAAGATATGCTGATTTGTTAACATTAAAAAATCAGTTATTAATTCAGTATTATTACTCACTCTACATTCAGTAGAGATTACATAGATCCGTTTTGCAGGACCTTCCTTAGACCACTCATAGACATAACGTGATCACTGTCCAGACCTGCGAAAATAGTTGTATCTAAGGAGCATTGAATTGCCAGGTTGAATTTTCCCAGATCATTTTTTTTCTACAATAAAGCTGTCACGTACTTGTAAGTACTCAGCAAGTACCAGTACTTGTACTCGCAAAACTGGTATCTGTGCATCCATTTATTTATATGTATAAAAACAAAATCATACATTAAAACAGAGATGTACAAATCCCAGGAGCTCCGTGTGCTCCTTACAAATGACAGCTGCCTCCTAACTTTTGAATTTTTCTCTAGTCTAGTCTTGGAGCTCAAAAGTATCGGTACATGTACTCGTACTTGTACCGAGTACTGTACTTGTTGGTATCTGTGCAGCCCTAATTATATATATATATATATTACACTTTTTAGCAGCATGTGTTAGTATAAAAGGCTATTATATCTTAGTACATAAGATATAAAAGTATACAAATCAAAACTGCAACGTATTACATGCTATGTCCATTACCAGATAGCTTTATTTTGTGTAGATTACGATATCTGCCTTCCTAAAGTATAATACATTTTCCAAACCCTTCAAAAAAGTGGTTTCTAATGTACTTAGTTAAGAGTAGAAAATGTATACAGCGTTTTACAAGCCATTCCCTGCTCAGTATCTAATGTGTTTATATGTCTCTGGTGATGTCATATTAAATGTTATAACAGAGTCCAGTGAACCTGTTCTTTAAAACAAATCTATCTGAAAAGGATTTAGTTGCAGATGACAGTTACAAAAGCAAGAAAGTGGCCCCCAGCCTTAATTGTAATTAAGAATGGTCAATCCACTCCAGTCATGTGTTTTCTGTATTCTGCACTTTCCAATGTGAAACTCTCAGTACATTACTACATTATTTAGGAATACTTGATATTTTTCAGTGGTCTCCAAGGACAATTATTTCCTGTGATTAATGGCATGTCTTATTTCATATGGCTAACTTACTAACCATGTCACACTTGCTTAACACCACCCGGGAATCGACTGCTTAATGTATCAAGTAGATGGAGAGAGTGGAAATGGGGGAATAAAATGAACTCCAGTGTGGATGCCTGTAAGGCGCAGATGGAAAAAGACACAATGAATCAGGGAAAAGGGGAAAATGTCAGATGGAACACAGTATAAGATGTGTATCTCAGCACAGAACTAATTTGAAACATAGCCTAATATCAAGGCTTGTTCTGCGCTTGCTGTGGGAGGAGGGGAGAAGATCTGAGTGTTGTCTATGATAATGAGACTGTGTGTACATAGATAGTGTCATGGCAAAAAATATTGATACCCCTGCATATCTGTCAGGTAATGCACCACTTCGCGCAGACATTTGTTGCAGTTACAAATTTTTTGGCATTCTCATTTATATTTATTTTGTTTGTATTGGTATGACACAAAAATGGAGAAACATAAAGCCAAACCTGACACATTCCATGCAAAAAATAAAAAAAATGGACTAGACAAAATTATTGACACCTTCTCCAAACTGCAAGAAATTATTTCATTCCGAGTTTTTGTGGAAAAGCATGTACAATCTCAAGATTACAACTCCATTTCCAGAGATCTCAATGTTCTTGTGCCCACTGTGCGCAACATTGTCAAGAAGTTTACAGCCAATGACACTGTAGCAAATCTCCCTGGACGTGAACGAAAGAGAACAATTGATCAAAGATTGCAACAAAGGATTGTTTGAATGGTGGATAAAGACCCTTGATCAACTTCCAGACAAATTCAAGTTGACCTTCAGGCAAAGGGTACAACTGTGTCAGCTCGCACTATACGTCACCATCTGAATGAAAAGCGACGCTATGGTAGGACACCCTGGAGGAACCCATTGCTGACACAGAAACATTAAAAAGCCAGATTGGAGTTTGCCAAAACTTATCTGAGGAAGCCAAAATCCTTTAGGGAGAATGTGCTGTGGACAGACTAAACAAAATGACAACTTTTTGGTCCCATCATTCTACTGTTTTCAGAAAAAGAAATGAGCCCTTTAAAAAAAAATTCCAGTTTCTACAGTTAAACATGGTGGAGGTGCAATGATGTTTTGGGGTTACTTTGCTGCTTCAGGCACTGGATGTCTTGACTGTGTGCATGGCATTATGAAATCTGAAGACTACCAAAGAATTATGGGGAGCAATGTAGGGCCCAGTTTCAGAAAGTTGGGTCTCTGTCAGAGGTCATGGGTCTTAGAGCAGGACAATGACCCAAAGCACATGTCAAAAAACACCCAGAAATGGTTTCAGACAAACCACTGGAGAGTACTGGACTGGCCAGCAATGTGTCCAGATCTGAATGCCATAGAGCACCTGTGGAGAGATCTCAAAACAGCAGTTGGGAAAAGGAACCTTTCCAATCTGAGAGACCTGGAGCAGTTGGCGAAAGAAGAGTGGTCCAAAATTACTGTACAGAGGTGCAAGAAACTCATTGATGGTTAGAGGAAGCTATTCATTTCGGTTATTTTTTCCAAGAGATGTGCTACCAAATATGAATTGAGGGTGCCAATAATTTTGTCCAGTCCATTTTTGGAGTTTTGGCTTTTTTTCTCCACTTTTTTTGTGTTATACTAATACAAACAAAAGAAATAAACATGAGAATGCCTCAACATTTGTAATTGCAACAATTTTCTGCGCAAAGTGGTGCATTATCTGACAGAAATGCAGGGGTGGCAATATTTTTGCCATGGCATATATATATATATATACATATATATATATATATATATTTTGTGATATTTTGGGGAATATAGCACAAT
>NW_017306554.1:1379174-1386089 GCF_000935625.1 Nanorana parkeri
GTTTGGGGAATATAGCACAATGGTAAGCGCTAAGTGACCACTCCTGAAGCCGACTTTAACATAAAAGGACAGTCTTTATTCATCAAAAGTTCAACAGTCCATGCACGTCACAACATAACTTGCTTTTCTTCAGCATAAACGAAGCATAACAGTTCATTGGACTCTCATTAACACATAATTTTTGGTCTCACCGACATCTGGCTGTCCCATACACTCCCAGTGTTATAGTCCCATGACTTTCCCTGGATATACCGTCCTCAGCAGCTTCCCTCAGCTCCAAGACTTCTGGTATTCACCCGCGCGGGTCACTGTCCCTCTCTGTTTCCCCGACAGGGATCTCAGGGTCACCAACCCTCTGGACCTCTCCAGCCTTCCTGGCTGTGTCCCTTGTGCTCACGCACGCAGCAGAGTCTGCCTGTCGTCGTGTGCCTCTTGCACACCCACAACTCTCCTCCAAAGCACTGGGCTGGCTTCCTAATAAGGCTGCTCTCAGCCACATGAGCAGCTCAACCTGGCCACTGGCAATACCTGGCCCAAGGACTGGAGATCCCATCCCACTATAGTCTGGAAAACCTGGAAGGGATTGAACAGCCAGTTCCTTCTCTCCAAAGGTATTCACATTGTGGAACCTCTCAGCCCCTCTGGCTGAGAGTCCTGGGCGCCAAAGTTGCCATACTACACCGTGGCATTGCCACGCACTGCCACAATATATATATATATCTATCATGGCCATAAAAAATGTATATATTTTATAAATATATACACACACCAAAAAGTGGTAAATCCATTGACCACATTTTATTGAAAACAGGGTATCTGAGGTGTCTGGAATTGCAGACAGAGGAACAGCTGATAGACTTCAGAAACAAGCAAAAAAAGGAAAAGAGTTTAACAATTCTGACTGTGGAATAGGTCATATAATATGGTGGACTCAGTAACCTACTTGTCATTTCTATTTGCTTTGCTTTGAATAGCGCCCACCTAATTATTAATAATCATCATATGTAGTTTGTGTTTTTGCAGCCAATTATGCAGCGCTGTGTCTTTTCACAACTCCGCATGCTTGGCTGTTGAAAAGGGTGGCAGGCCAGGGGAGGCTTGAAGGTGTGGCAGTGAAGTCCATATAACTTTAGCAAACTGTTTTGGCATGGAAAAGGGAGGAACAAGCTAGCTCTAAAATATAAGGTCCTATGTCCTAGGTCTTGGTTTATTCTACTTGCATGCAAGCCAAGCAAGAAACATAACAATTTAAAGAGTTTGAAGCTAATTATGGTAAATACTTATGTGAACATGTGCCTGCTGCAGGAATAAACAACCTTTATCTTTCATCTACTAAAAGGCTCAGTAGGGTAAGGGTATGATAAGGATATATCACACACTAAATCAGAAAAAGCCTTTAACTGTAGAAAAAGGAGATTAGAAATCGGCCTTTCCAGAAAAGTGTGTGTTGAAAGTATGTTTAAGAATACATTGAGGTTTCTTAGATGTCAGAGCTACGATATGAGTAGTTAGGATAATGATTATTCTGGCTCAGCTGGAGCTTCAATCTTGAGAGTTGAAAGAGTGTGAAAGTGCATCAGCATTGGAGTTGGCAGTTCCACATATGAAAGTGATCACAAAGTCCAACTGAGAGAAGAACCAGAGAAGGACCAACGGGCTGCCTGGGATTTAGATGATGAGCAGTTGAGCAAGTAATGGATGTTTTTTTAGTCCATGTAAATGATCATTCTATGAGGTGATCCTTCCAAAAGGTTTCACCACTCCTCAAGAGCCAGTTTGAGTTCTTGATCTCCGATGGAATAATTCTTCTTGGCTGAGGGCACCTAGCCCCACTGGGGGACTGGTAAAGGTTGACAAACTCATTGTAGAAGGGTTTAATGATATCTGGTTTCATTAAGAACACAGTTTTTATTGATGGGCTGCCAGTTCGTGAATCCTATTAAGCACTTTGTGTAACTTTAAGACCAGTGGGCAGGGGCAGATAGCAGCAGCTTTCTCAGGGTCTATCCAAAATACCATCTCTAGAAACAATATAGCCCAGGAAAGGCACCTGCAGGAGTTCAAGATACATTTTTTGGCGTTAGCAAAGAGTCTATTTTCACAGAGGCATTGCCGGATGGAACAGACATGGCATACTTCTGTGGGTAAATCCATGAAGAAAGTGAATATGTCATCCAAGTAAATGACAACAAACTTGAGGAGATCTCAGGAGATTTTGTTGACAAAGTGCTGAAAGACTGCAGGGGCATTGCAAAGGCTGAATAATATCACCATGCATAATTAGTGATGACCATTCCTGGTATTAAATGCCATCTTCACTTATCTCCCTACTTTGATGTGCATCAAGTTGTATGTACCTCATAGGCCTAGTTTTGTGAAAACTTGGGCTTCACAGAGGCAATCAATGAGCTCTGTAATAAGGGGCAGCAAGAAGTGGTTCTTGACAGGGATGGCATTAGGTCTATATTAGGTCTAATGATCAATACATGTTAGGTCTATATTAATCAACATAACAAAAGAAAAACCCTGTCCCAGAGGATTTGTGGTTAAAGTCCCTTTGAAGATCCTGGTGGTTGTATTCCATTATGGCCTTGGATTCAGGGAGACTGAGAGGATATACACGACCTCTGGGGTAGAGCTCAAAATAAGGTCAATGGCACTTGGGTATTTTGTTTTGGTAATTTGTGTAAAGAGCTGGAACTGAGGAGGTAACCTCAAAGACAGCCAAAAGGAGAGGCTTGGCTGGCAAGACCTTGGTTGGACATGTGGGTTAACAGGAAGACTCCCAAGCAAGTAACTGGGAGGAGGACAAGTCCAGTACTGGAAAGTGCCATTGAAACCAGGAAAAATTTTAGATGTGTAGGCATTGCAGAATAAGGAAGAAGATAACCTCTTGGTAGTGCACACCAATAGACATCCTAACTGGTGTGGTTTGAGAGTGAATGGATCCACGGGGAAGAACTGGGCCATCTACTGTGGAGACTTTAGGGATAGAGCGAGAAGTTTGAGGGTTAGGGCAAACCTTTTGATGAGGGATGCAGAAGCAAAGTGAACAGCTACTCCCAACTCCATGAAGGCTTCCAAGGTGACAGTAGTTTTGTTGAGATGCACTTGCACAGAAATCTTGGGACATTGAGAGGAGGAGTGAATAGAGTGTTCCAGCATGCCCCCCCCTTCAAGCATACTAGATATTCAAATTTCCCGGCCAATGTGGACATTGCTTAATAAGGTGTTATTTTTGTCCACAGTAGATACAAAGGCCGTGGGACTGATATCAGTTCGTTTATGGGATAGACATGGGTGGCCTACTTGCAAAGGTTTCTCTCAGGTAGGCATAGTAGAGGACAGGGGTGGTTCAAGGGAATGCTGAAAAGATGGTGCTAGCAGGGGCGTATCTGCTGCGAGGCAAACTATCTTAGCAGTGCTCTTGGAAATATGTCTATTTGTATTGCCAGGGAGACCAGGTCATCGAGAGTTTGTGAGGACCTCATTATTCTAGGCAACATCAGTTGCAAGAATCCAAAACTGAGTCACATACAGTCCAACAGTAAGCACACCTTGGCAGAGCTGTAGAATGGCCACAGAGGAGGCTTGAGCAGGGTCATCAAAGATTTTATGGAAGACAGCCATAAAAGCAGCACTGTCGTTGGTCACAGGTTAACCTTTTCCCAAGAGTGGGAAAATTACATAGGCCTCTTTTGTGCAGCCCATAGGGAAGTTCTGTGGCTGTAGCTCTATGTGAATGTATGTCATTGGTTTAGAAACCCTTGGCAACCCTTGGGATCCACAGAAAAGCATGGAGGAGCTAGCAAGTGAAGCGCGGAGTTCACAAGCAAGACTGATGGCCACACAGGAGAGAACTGTAGTGGGGTAGAAGGTTCAGCAGCAGATGGAAGAGAGGCCTGTATTTTATCCAAGTGGGTCAAGAGGGTGTGGAAGTGTGGAAACACTTGGACTTGGCTGTCTTTCTGGGATTGAGTCTTTGAGAAATGCTCATTAGGATAATTAGGCAGCTGATGTACCTCAGATGGAGCAATGGTTTGAGCAAACTGTCATAAGCAGGGTCTGTATCCACTGAGAGAGATACAGTCAAGGAGATACAGGACTGTACCTGAGGGTGCATGGAGATGCAGTAATCACAGAGGTGCTCTGGGTGCTCCGGAGTCACAGGATGCACTGAGTCACTGTGCGACACAGAACGTTTAAGGGACAATGGGTGAAATGGGATGCTCTAGAGTCACAGAAACTAACAGGCTACTGTGAGGTCATTGGGAACAAGGGTGATGCTGGAGACACAAGATCACAGGGGTCACTGGAGGTGCTGACTGCTAAGGATACCGGGGACAAAGGAGATGTTAGCATCACTTGGGACACAGGAGTCTCTGGAGACTCAGGGGTTGCTGGAGTCACAAGGGTCACTGGAGACACTGTGGTCACTGGAATCACAAGGTTCAAAGGAATCGCTGGAGGCACATGAAACACTTGAGTCACAAGGGATGCTGGAGACCCAGGGTCACTGAACTCATAAGGGTTGCTGAAGACAAAGAGGACACTGGAGCAATAAGGCATGCTGGAGACACTGGCAGGCGTGGATGAATCCAGCAGGGCTTGGCTTATGCATAGCAACACTGTACCCTGTAAGGGGGTGCCTGTACGCTAATTGGTTACTGTTCCTTTGCTCCGGGAGAAACCTCCAAGTGCATGTGGCTGTGTGGAGGGCTGACCCAGGTTGAATGTGACTTTGCCTGCAGTCAAACTTGGATTATGGTCTGATAATGTTTTCTTCACACTCTTGTCTCCATTATAGAAAATGTCTTTTGCAGAACACTGTGTTCAATAGTCAGTTAAATGTAACATTTTCAAAGACTTAACCTGTCAGTTCTTGTTGAAGACTGAGTGAGAATTACACTGGGGACCTAAAAATGCAGTCAAAGTATTACTGTTACATCCCCAAAATAACACATGCTCCTTTTGTGATCCTGGTGGTCTTACACGTACATGTATACTTATAGTAAAACATCATAGCTTTCTCTTTCATATAGGTTAGTTTAACTATAATTTCTCTTTAAGCACAATGGAATGTACTTTGACCCTATTTTCCAGTCCATAGTCCCTAGAAGGAAGATGTGATCTTGCACGGGAACCTTCCACCCTTTTAAAAGAATAGAACTATTGAGGTATTTTGCTCTATTCAGCAATTAAATGAACTGTTACTTCTTTCAAAGTGTTAACTTAGATACCATGATCCTTTTAGAGCTAGAGTCATCTGACAATAGAAAGTCGCATTTGGATTTATCAGGCATCAGGGAGAAAGGTTTGGAGGAGTGTAAGGATACAATGCCAGGAATGGAAGTCACAGCTGGTCCAGACTGGCTCATTTTAATAAAGGAATTAATCTTAATTCCTGAAACAGGAAATAGACTTTAAATAATATTAACAAGCTTTCAAGGGCTGCAAAAGTTCCAGTTAAAGTGTTGAAAGTAGAAAATTCGGTATTCTTACTAAACAATCTTTAAAAAGATACAGAAGTGACATTTTATAGGACAATATTATTACCATTTTCACACCAATACATAGTGTTCTGCAATTTTCATCATGCACATGCTACCAGATACAATTTTGGGCTCTCCCTTCACCTAGCAGTACCAATCTCTGTTATGCATACAGGCTTTCTGTTTATATTATTTTCTTTATGAAATTAGTTCCTTGTCCTAAGCCTATGTGTTCCTCTTAAAATTATATGCTTGTGTACATTTTGGGCCTGGAAAGTATATTCTGTAGTTACACATGTTGTTGATACATCAAATAAATTGGGTATTAAACTAAATAATAATAGCATGAAGTGCATAGTACACAGAAAAACATCTGGTCCTTAATCTGAAAACACTCAAAAGACTTGCGGTATCAAATGCCTACTTGAGAAACTTACTCCATCATTAAATTGAATCAAAGTTTTTGATATCCAGGGTGAGGTATTATCATTCACTAGTTGCTTTCACTATTCAATAATGACAGGCTAAAAACAGCTTAAAGAAAGCCTGTGCTTTGCCTGTGCAGGAATATCTGCTCCTGGCCTGCTTCCCATATTCACCTTTCTTTCACTCCCCCACCACTCCATTCAGAAACCAGGAGTTTTTAAGATATAAAATACCGTATATACTCGAGTATAAGCCGTCCCGAATATAAAGGCCTGGTTGTCAACTGGGAGAAGTCTACCCTGCTTCCTCTGGACCCCCTGCGCTTGCCTTTGGCTCCTGAGATGGCTCATTTACAGGTCCAGTCGGTTATTACCTATCTGGGTATACAGATAACAGCTTCTCCCCTTGATTACATTGCCTTGAATTTACTCCCCCTTCTGGCTAAATTTAGATCCCAACGTACCTCATGGGCCAAATTGCCGCTATCCGTTGCAGGAAGAGTGAACCTGATTAAAATGATCTGGCTGCCCCAACTATTGTATATCATTCATAACTCCCCCCTGTGGATTCCCAAAAAGACCTTTCGTCTAGTCAGTAGTATTTTTAGGGACCTGGTCTGGAGGATGAAATCCTCCAGGTTACGTCTTGAAGTCCTGCAGAGGCCCAAGGCATGCGGGGGGCTGGCATTGCCCAATCCGTGGCTTTATTTCATAGCCTCCCAGCTGCAACATTTTGCGGCCTGGGCGGAATCGGACCATCCCTCGCAATCCTTCTCCCTTATGCTACATCTATTTAAGGGTCTGGACCCCATGTGTTATCTGGATAGTGACATGTATCTTAAAAAACATTCTGCACTCCCAACGGTACGTCTAATGGGACAGGTCTGGAACTCTGCCAAGCAAGCGCTAGGGGTGGAATATTTGACTAGATATACGCCTTTGTGGCAAAATGGCAGGCTCCCAGAACTTCTCCCCCTGCATGGCACTGTTGATTGGAC
>NW_017306554.1:1386133-1390022 GCF_000935625.1 Nanorana parkeri
TCCTTTTTTTTTTTTGTTTATTTTTTCTTAATGTTGGTTTTGCCCTGTTTTTCTTTGCACTGACTTTTTGTTTGTATAAACATTGTTTAATAAAAAAAAAGAATTGAGTTGTGAAGATAAGAAAAATATGTACAAAAAGGTCATTCACAATAGATGTTAAACGACCTCTTCTTTGACGATCTCCGATGTACAGCTTGTGAAATGTCCCTCATCAAGGACCAGCAGTAATCTGCCATCATGTTTGAGTCCCATCGGCCTTGGTAACCTTCTTCCAGTCTTGATGAAAGCATTCACCTTGCTCTTCGCTCATGTGACCCATGTTCTCTGGAAACTGGGCCAAGTGACTATATAAGTAGTGAACCTTGATGCTCATTCTACATCCAAGTGCTTGGAAACGCAAGAGCAGCTCCTCCACGATCTCTTGATAGTTGTCCGCTTTCCTGGTCCCAAGGAAAGTCCGCACCACATCAGAGAATGCATTCCAAGCTCTAGCCTCTGCCGCAGTCATTGTTGTAACAAAGTGTGGGTCCCTGATGAGTGTTATCATTTGAGGGCCATCAAATATTCCTGCCTTTTTCTTTTCGGCACTGAGACTTGAAAAGGTTGAACATATATAGCTGAACCAGTCTCCAGTGTGATCAAGAGCTTTGACAAATTGCTTCATTAACCCAAGTTTTATGTGCAGTGGGGGAAATACAATTTTATTCCTATCAACCAGAGGCTCATTCTTGATGTTCTTGTCACCAAAATACAATTTGATTCCTATCAACCAGAGGCTCATTCTTGATGTTCTTGTCACCAGGCGTCGAACTGATTCTTGGTGGCCAGTTCTTTTTAACCCAGTCTTCTAATGTAGCCCTACTGTCCCAGTAGCACAGGAAACAAGGGTATTTGATGTGACCTCCTTGCTGACCCAGCAGAAAATTAACCACTTTCAAATCAACACAAATTACCCATCCATGAACAAAGTATTACAATCTATCCAGAACAACCTTGATGTTGGCATACTCTTTCATTTTTACAGTGTGTCCTATTGGGATTGAACCATATATATTTCTGTTGTGAAGTAACACACATTTCAAACTCCTTTTACTACTTTTAATAAAAAGTCTCCATTCACTTGAATCATATGCGAGCAGTCCCATATTGAAAAGAAGCCCTTTCAACATAATTACAATAAACAAGTTGACCATCTGAATGGAAGTACTTTTGCAGTGCTGCTTCTCTGTTCCGATAAAAGGAGACACTAGTGCCAGGTCTGAGTAGTCCTTTCTCTTGCAGCCTGGAAGCCAACAATTCAGCAGACTGCTTTGGCAAATACAAATCTCTTACAAAATCATTCAATTCAGGCTGACTAAACAGAGAAATGTTATCACAATCTGCATCAGATGGCGTATATTCGATCTGAGCATCATCATCATCTGTAGAAGCAGGTAAACTGAGGGATTCAACATCAATCTCTGGTAGCTCAGTAAATACAGGCACAGGTATTTCCTCACAGTGCTCAACTGGTCGTCTGGCAGATGGGATATCTGGGTATTGTAAGTGTTGTTTGTTATTCTTATTGAAACCTTTTACACTGACAAGGCAGAAGTAGCAGTTATCCAAATGGTTTGTAGGTTCTCTCCAAACCATTGGCACACCAAACTTCAGCTTAGCATTCTTTCCTTTAGACCATGATCGCAAAGTTTCAAACACAGGTTTTACACACTTTGTGAGGAGCCCAAATTTTGTCTTGGTCTCCAAGTCGTACTTTAAAGTAGGCAAGATAAACCTTCTTGACAAAGGTATTGATGTTGCGCCTTTGATCCTGCAAAGTGAAGCTGCCACAGATGTAGCAGAAGATATCTGGGTCATTACTGCCTTTCCTTCTTTCGGATGTTGTAGCCATTGTTAGATCACGCCCCGCAGAAGGAAAATATTAAATAAATGTGGTCATCTACATAATATTATATTATAAACACACTATCCTAAAAATACAGCACCATATTTTAACACTAAAGCAGTCACTGACTCGCAACAACTTGCAATCATAAGTGACAAAGAGTTAATTTCGGGTAAAAATCAATGAAAATGGGGTATGCAGATAGCATAAAAATGAGATGTGATAGAGCAAATCTGAGATCAGATTTGGAATCAGCACCCCAAAATTAGTCTAAAACAGCTGCAAAAGTCCAGGCCTGAAATTTTTTTTGTTTTTTGTTGACCAGTGTTATCCTTCACTAGTTGCTTTCACTATTCAATAATGACTGGCTAAAAACAGCTTAAAGAAAGCCTGTGCTTTGCCTGTGCAGGAATATCTGCTCCTGGCCTGCTTCCCATATTCACCTTTCTTTCACTCCCCCACCACTCCATTCAGAAACCAGGAGTGAGTAAAAGGAAGCCCTGTGCTCTACCTCACTCAAGTTGGCGTTGATGGCTAAAAACTCTCACTCTACCCCCCTTTGACAGCACTCAGCCAATCACCTTTTTCCAATGCTGTCCTATGAGAGGCAGGGAAATCCCATTCTCCAACCTGGAAGTACCAAATATTTTTTCATTCTAAGAGGGTAAATAGAGTGACAAAGGAAATATGTATGTCCTGCATGGGAGGGGTGGAGGGGGGGTGGGGCATTAAAGTGAAATCTGTTTTTTGTTCTTCACAGGGAAAACCATAGATTTGCGTTACATGTGAATTTGGACAGGATTTAAAAGGGTTTTTTTTTTGCAAGCATTGTAATGCCCAATTAGTGCTCCAAAAGCTGGATCTGGATATTTTGTAATTTGTAGTGCTGTAGTTCAGACCACACTATTCTGGCATTCTACCAAGACAGCTTCTCAATGAGGCCTCAAAGGAGAATGCATAAATGTAGTACTGTATTATCTTCTGTATATGCCTCCCATGGGAGTTTATTCTTTGTTAGTTTGCAGAAGCTGATTCAATAAAACAGAAAAAATGGAAATCATAACAAATGTGGAGTTGATTCCTATAGTTACCAAAACCTGAAGCCAAATGTATCTGTATCAAATATGAAACAGGTCATAAATTGCAGTTTATGGTTGGATGGTCAGAAATAGAGAGATATCTGCCTGAGAATGAGTGAACATATATAAATGGACTAAGCTTTGGGGTCTATGCCCAGTGTTAACAGCCAGTATGTGGTATGTATTTCTGAACTCGTTTTTCTCTATGTAAGCTTAAAATATCAGATCCATTTGCATTGAGATTTTCCAACAAATTTCCAATATATATGGTTTACCCAAAAGGAATACAACAGCAAGGAATGTAAACATCTGCACTCTTGGATTCTCAATGCCATTTCAATATTTACCAGCATCCTTTAGATCCCTCAGGTCTTTATTCGCCAACTTCGTCTGGGCGGGCAAACCTTCCAGACTTAAATACAACCTTCTACGCCTACCTAAGGACTCTGGAGGGATGGGCCTACCGGACGTACATCTTTGCTATATAGCTGTCCACCTGACGCGAGTACTGGATTGCTGCCGACATTTACCTTCAAAGCTTTGGACCAGCCTGGAGCAATCCTTCTCTCCGGTACCATTGTCAGGCCTACCCTGGTGTTCGCCCCCCTTCCCCCCGACCATCCGCTCCCACCCCACCATCATGCCTACGCTGACGGTGGTCCGGTCCGCCTTCTCTCAACACTCCTTATCGCCAGCACCATCCCCTTTGATTCCAGTCCTAGGAAATCTGGCCTTCCCTCCGGGGATAAAAGACAAATATCTCCTTCGACTCGGAGTTGCTAACGGACCCAGGGCCCTACATTTTCTACGCGGCACCTCTTGGCCCGTATCATTTGCCTCGACCTCCGCCCCAAACTCTCCACCCCTGGACCCATGGCGCAACATGCAACTTCTCCACTTCTTAAAATCTCTCCCCGATCCTGCC
>NW_017306554.1:1391002-1397575 GCF_000935625.1 Nanorana parkeri
AGCCACCTCCTCCGTAAGTCAGATGTTCTTAACCCCTTGAAGTGCAGGGGGGGTTGGGAGACTGACCTGGGCGATATGTCGGACGAGGATTGGGAGGAGGTTCTTCAGGGAGTTGAACAGGTGTCCATGTCACCTACCCACAGACTGACGCAACTGTTTATTGTCCACAGAATTTACCGTACGCCCGAGTTCCTGTTCCATATAGGGTACAGGACCGATCCTAATTGCCCAAAGTGCAAGTACCACCAGGGCTCCCTCATTCACCTGCTTTGGAGATGCCCCAAATTAGTGAGGTACTGGGGTAAGGTGTTGGAGGTTGTTAACGCGGTCTTTGGATCGGCTTTGGTTAATACCCCCCAGGTTTGTCTCCTTGGTATTCTGGAAGCACTAGAGTTGCCCCCCCACACGTCGGTAGCCATTAAAAGGGCCCTGTTTACAGCATCTAGGTTGGGGGTGCGGAAGCGGGTTTTAGCAATGGGTGAACTGGACAGGATGGTAGAGTTTGAGCGGGTCACCTACAAGCAGAGAGGTAGTATGAAGAAGTTTGATGCGATGTGGGCTGAATGGCTGGTATACCGGGGACGGGTTACGCTTGGGTGAACGAGCCAAATGGTTCACTGAGATATGTGGCCGGTTCAGGGTATGTGGGATACTTGTCATATACTGGTATGTGGGGGTGGGCTGGGTAGTGATGTAGACATGGGCTTATTGGTTTAAATATACATGTGGTATGCATCTCTTTAGGGGCGGTCGGTGGCCCTGCGGCCTGACGGCTAGCCGGAAGCTGTTGTATGTACACCTCTCCTTTTTTTTTTTTTTTTATTTTTTCTTAATGTTGGTTTTGCCCTGTTTTTCTTTGCACTGACTTTTTGTTTGTATAAACATTGTTTAATAAAAAAAAAGAATTGAGTTGTGAAGATAAGAAAAATATGTACAAAAAGGTCATTCACAATAGATGTTAAACGACCTCTTCTTTGACGATCTCCGATGTACAGCTTGTGAAATGTCCCTCATCAAGGACCAGCAGTAATCTGCCATCATGTTTGAGTCCCATCGGCCTTGGTAACCTTCTTCCAGTCTTGATGAAAGCATTCACCTTGCTCTTCGCTCATGTGACCCATGTTCTCTGGAAACTGGGCCAAGTGACTATATAAGTAGTGAACCTTGATGTTCATTCTACATCCAAGTGCTTGGAAACGCAAGAGCAGCTCCTCCACGATCTCTTGATAGTTGTCCGCTTTCCTGTTCCCAAGGAAATTCCGCACCACATCAGAGAATGCATTCCAAGCTCTAGCCTCTGCCGCAGTCATTGTTGTAACAAAGTGTGGGTCCCTGATGAGTGTTATCATTTGAGGGCCATCAAATATTCCTGCCTTTTTCTTTTCGGCACTGAGACTTGAAAAGGTTGAACATATATAGCTGAACCAGTCTCCAGTGTGATCAAGAGCTTTGACAAATTGCTTCATTAACCCAAGTTTTATGTGCAGTGGGGGAAATACAATTTTATTCCTATCAACCAGAGGCTCATTCTTGATGTTCTTGTCACCAGGCGTCGAACTGATTCTTGGTGGCCAGTTCTTTTTAACCCAGTCTTCTAATGTAGCCCTACTGTCCCAGTAGCACAGGAAACAAGGGTATTTGATGTGACCTCCTTGCTGACCCAGCAGAAAATTAACCACTTTCAAATCAACACAAATTACCCATCCATGAACAAAGTATTACAATCTATCCAG
Organism: Nanorana parkeri; assembly: GCF_000935625.1. Taxonomy (NCBI): domain Eukaryota; kingdom Metazoa; phylum Chordata; class Amphibia; order Anura; family Dicroglossidae; genus Nanorana; species Nanorana parkeri. The sequence goes on from NW_017306554.1 coordinate 1,392,736, forward strand.
AACAACCTTGATGTTGGCATACTCTTTCATTTTTACAGTGTGTCCTATTGGGATTGAACCATATATATTTCTGTTGTGAAGTAACACACATTTCAAACTCCTTTTACTACTTTTAATAAAAAGTCTCCATTCACTTGAATCATATGCGAGCAGTCCCATATTGAAAAGAAGCCCTTTCAACATAATTACAATAAACAAGTTGACCATCTGAATGGAAGTACTTTTGCAGTGCTGCTTCTCTGTTCCGATAAAAGGAGACACTAGTGCCAGGTCTGAGTAGTCCTTTCTCTTGCAGCCTGGAAGCCAACAATTCAGCAGACTGCTTTGGCAAATACAAATCTCTTACAAAATCATTCAATTCAGGCTGACTAAACAGAGAAATGTTATCACAATCTGCATCAGATGGCGTATATTCGATCTGAGCATCATCATCATCTGTAGAAGCAGGTAAACTGAGGGATTCAACATCAATCTCTGGTAGCTCAGTAAATACAGGCACAGGTATTTCCTCACAGTGCTCAACTGGTCGTCTGGCAGATGGGATATCTGGGTATTGTAAGTGTTGTTTGTTATTCTTATTGAAACCTTTTACACTGACAAGGCAGAAGTAGCAGTTATCCAAATGGTTTGTAGGTTCTCTCCAAACCATTGGCACACCAAACTTCAGCTTAGCATTCTTTCCTTTAGACCATGATCGCAAAGTTTCAAACACAGGTTTTACACACTTTGTGAGGAGCCCAAATTTTGTCTTGGTCTCCAAGTCGTACTTTAAAGTAGGCAAGATAAACCTTCTTGACAAAGGTATTGATGTTGCGCCTTTGATCCTGCAAAGTGAAGCTGCCACAGATGTAGCAGAAGATATCTGGGTCATTACTGCCTTTCCTTCTTTCGGATGTTGTAGCCATTGTTAGATCACGCCCCGCAGAAGGAAAATATTAAATAAATGTGGTCATCTACATAATATTATATTATAAACACACTATCCTAAAAATACAGCACCATATTTTAACACTAAAGCAGTCACTGACTCGCAACAACTTGCAATCATAAGTGACAAAGAGTTAATTTCGGGTAAAAATCAATGAAAATGGGGTATGCAGATAGCATAAAAATGAGATGTGATAGAGCAAATCTGAGATCAGATTTGGAATCAGCACCCCAAAATTAGTCTAAAACAGCTGCAAAAGTCCAGGCCTGAAATTTTTTTTGTTTTTTGTTGACCAGTGTTATCCTTCACTAGTTGCTTTCACTATTCAATAATGACTGGCTAAAAACAGCTTAAAGAAAGCCTGTGCTTTGCCTGTGCAGGAATATCTGCTCCTGGCCTGCTTCCCATATTCACCTTTCTTTCACTCCCCCACCACTCCATTCAGAAACCAGGAGTGAGTAAAAGGAAGCCCTGTGCTCTACCTCACTCAAGTTGGCGTTGATGGCTAAAAACTCTCACTCTACCCCCCTTTGACAGCACTCAGCCAATCACCTTTTTCCAATGCTGTCCTATGAGAGGCAGGGAAATCCCATTCTCCAACCTGGAAGTACCAAATATTTTTTCATTCTAAGAGGGTAAATAGAGTGACAAAGGAAATATGTATGTCCTGCATGGGAGGGGTGGAGGGGGGGTGGGGCATTAAAGTGAAATCTGTTTTTTGTTCTTCACAGGGAAAACCATAGATTTGCGTTACATGTGAATTTGGACAGGATTTAAAAGGGTTTTTTTTTTGCAAGCATTGTAATGCCCAATTAGTGCTCCAAAAGCTGGATCTGGATATTTTGTAATTTGTAGTGCTGTAGTTCAGACCACACTATTCTGGCATTCTACCAAGACAGCTTCTCAATGAGGCCTCAAAGGAGAATGCATAAATGTAGTACTGTATTATCTTCTGTATATGCCTCCCATGGGAGTTTATTCTTTGTTAGTTTGCAGAAGCTGATTCAATAAAACAGAAAAAATGGAAATCATAACAAATGTGGAGTTGATTCCTATAGTTACCAAAACCTGAAGCCAAATGTATCTGTATCAAATATGAAACAGGTCATAAATTGCAGTTTATGGTTGGATGGTCAGAAATAGAGAGATATCTGCCTGAGAATGAGTGAACATATATAAATGGACTAAGCTTTGGGGTCTATGCCCAGTGTTAACAGCCAGTATGTGGTATGTATTTCTGAACTCGTTTTTCTCTATGTAAGCTTAAAATATCAGATCCATTTGCATTGAGATTTTCCAACAAATTTCCAATATATATGGTTTACCCAAAAGGAATACAACAGCAAGGAATGTAAACATCTGCACTCTTGGATTCTCAATGCCATTTCAATATTTACCAGCATCCTTTAGATCCCTCAGGTCTTTATTCGCCAACTTCGTCTGGGCGGGCAAACCTTCCAGACTTAAATACAACCTTCTACGCCTACCTAAGGACTCTGGAGGGATGGGCCTACCGGACGTACATCTTTGCTATATAGCTGTCCACCTGACGCGAGTACTGGATTGCTGCCGACATTTACCTTCAAAGCTTTGGACCAGCCTGGAGCAATCCTTCTCTCCGGTACCATTGTCAGGCCTACCCTGGTGTTCGCCCCCCTTCCCCCCGACCATCCGCTCCCACCCCACCATCATGCCTACGCTGACGGTGGTCCGGTCCGCCTTCTCTCAACACTCCTTATCGCCAGCACCATCCCCTTTGATTCCAGTCCTAGGAAATCTGATATTTACCAGCATCAGCAGTTAAAGCTGATTAAGAATTTTGCTAGAGTGGCTGCCTGGGCTGAATGGTCTGGGGACTTTCAAGGTAAAAGTTATAATAAGTGTGACAAAGTCAAAAGCATGGGTGCTTAATAAGAAGTGTGCTCAATTTGTTTGGCTGAAGAGAGCAAGGATAGTTTAAAGATATTTAAACTTGCCAGATGGAAACTGTTATGGAATATTTAATGTTAGATCTAAAGTGTGCTAGACCCCTACTGCCTGTAGCAGATGGACATCTGGCTGGGACCACCAAGTTACTAGCCAGTACTATTAGGTGTAATTGTATCATGCTGTCCCTATTAACCAAATTTAGAGATGGTTAGGCAGCTTAAGGAAGGTTATTCAATAATAATACATTGAATGCATTAGGTACTATGGCTACACTTTTAACAAAAATGTTTCTTATTTGTGTATCACTCAGCTGTAGATCCTAAAATGATCTCTGAATTTATTCTGACACTGTCCTTCCATTTTATGCAATACAGTATGAACTGCCCACTGATATCACTAAAGGTCAATGTAAAAAAACAATGAAAGTACAAAATCCCTTGTGCATGTTTTGTGAAGGGTTTGCAGGCTGTGAATATGGCAAGCATGTGTTAAACAATTTCCTAAGCTACTACTTCTTGTACCATCAACACAGCACAGGACTGCTCCTTTGTTTGGCCTTTCATACCTATCTTCATACCAAACTGAGCAATCATGATGCTTGCCACATTAGGTTTTTATTGTTTTTTTAAGGCCATAATCTTAACAGATACATTACACAATGCAACATATGAGCTGAAAGATCCTATTCTTGGGGGGTACAATAGTCAGCACTCTCGTAGAAATCCTCAAAAGGATAGTTTATTCAATACTTCAAACTGCTGGACAATCAGAACAATTACTGCATAATCATTAGGCAAATTTGACTATATAGGTGAGCAGTAGGTGTCTTTATCAAATGGAAAAAAAATAATATATATGGGAGGTTGATCATCTATTATATATGGTTCCTTCAGACTGGGCAAACAAATAGAAGTTTATAACTGATATGTTGCTATGGATTAAACTGCACTTCTGGTCTTTTCATTAGTTTATCCCCTTCCCGACTGATGACAGGATTATACCATCACGATCATTCAGTTAATTAATGACCGGTGGCGGGATAATCCTGTCAATCGGTACAATGAGCACTGGTACGTGGAGGGACCAGCACTCATTGAGTTACTGCTGTTGATGGATCCCTCAAGGTCCGAGGCAGACCCTCAACAGAAGACCTAGGTGATCACAGCACTATGAGGACAGTGATAGCTGATTGCTGTGGCCACAGAGCCGGCAACAGCTCACTGTGTTGTGCAGTGGCAAGCCGGTTGTGCATTACTAACTGATACAAAGTATCCCTGAGGAGAATACTGTAATCTCCTCAGAGATACTAAGTATCAAAGCCCCTGTAAATCACAAAATAACCCCTCTGTGCCCCCTCGTTTAAAAAAAAAATTACATTTACAAATAAAGTTTGTATAATTTTTAAAAAAGGAAAAACGTTTAAAAATTTCAAAATTGTTAAAAAAATAAATTTGATAAAACAATTATAAGAAAATATAGTGCTGGTGAGGCTATTAAAGATAGAAGACAAACATACCACATTCTAAAATTGTTCCAAACTAAAATTGTATTCAACTCCTTGTATTTTCTGTCTTATAACTCCCAAAATAAACTGAAATCCCAGACATATGGTATACCCTATAAATCAGGCCAAATAAAAAAAATTATTATGAATTACTTTCTGTTACCCACATTCATAATGTACACATTTTTTTGCCCAAACTGTGAACATTTTTTATTTGTTTTATTTTCTGTATTTAAAAAAAAAAGAATTTATATATGCATATGGCACATCAAATTAAAGCATATTTTGGTGTTTGACCTTCTTTCGATGATGTTGAATAATTGTGATGTTGATGCTCTGTTTCATTCAATGTTGAAGAAAGGATTACAGAAAACTTGTGCCAAAAATAAATGAACGAACGTGCAATTTAGTTGTAGATAGAAAACAAGTGTAAATACACTACAGTGAAATATTTATGCCACAATGCACAGCAACTCACA
>NW_017306554.1:1397678-1491532 GCF_000935625.1 Nanorana parkeri
TATATATATATAATTAATTACATCTGTAGGCTGTAGTGAGATGTTGACCATCCAAATACTGTAGCAAAAAACTAGCCACCACCAAAAAAAGTTCTCACATTTAAAACTGAAAAAGTACCTTGAAGATATTTTCTATACTTTCAGGTTCTACCAGGTGATAAGTTATAGCATCTTATTTCAGCCGGGCAGGAGGACACAAAAGAAGCGGAGCTGAGGAGTTTAAGCAAAACGTCAGCAAAACTTGAGCATCGCTCTGAAGAAGACTTTTGAGATCACGATGGTGAGCTTTGCTGTCCCAAGGAAAGTGAGTCCAGCAGAGACGAAGTCATGTGTTTTCATTTCAGCGTATGTCACATTCCCCTCTGGAAACCATGGTTTGAAGGTGACCAAATACTCTTGCAGAAGACTGTCTTTTACAGAACTGTGTGTTTTGAATGCTTTAACTTGGAAAACTATTTTAATGCTTATTTAAATTTTGTAAATGTTGGCTATGTTTTTAATGCTTACAGAATTTTACTTTTTTATGATTTTAAAAAAGGATACATTTTCTTTTTATCTGTTTTTACGTGTTTTTTTAAATAAATCCAAATGTCAACAATAATTAAAATGTTTTGTCTAATCTATTTTAAAATAAGATGAAGTTGTCTACTTTAAATTTCTTGGTGTGCATGTGTTACTTTACCTAAAGCAGATCTCCAGACTGAACTTTTTTTGTCTTGGAGTGTGGAAGGGTTACAGGTTTATTTTTTCTGTCTGTGTTGCCAATTTGTGAACTGCCTCACTTCCTCTACAGTGACTGGTATCAATCACCTGGGATAGAAAGTGAGGAAAAATGTTCCAGACAGAACCCCCCCCCCAAAAAAAACAAACAAAGGTTTCAATAATGTTCCACTCTATCTTATAAATGAAAGAAACATTAAAAACTTTTGGCATTAGTAACAGTTGTTAAACTAGTATGCAGCTATTTACCACAGGTATGTCATGTCTTGAAGTTCACATTGTATTGTGACTTTTTTTCTCAGTCAAGTCACAAAACAGACCTAGTGCTATCCCAGGATGCATACACACAGGCCCATTAATGAGGTAATTAATATTTGCAGTTTGCCTGCCACCCTCTTTTCAGCCAGAGCATCCCAGGTTGCTAAGAGCTGGGCAGGTAGATGTGTAAGGGCCATGCAAATATCCCTGCACAGCAATTAGCTATCCCTGGGATACACTGTCAAACAGTGACATCACCTCCCACTGCTCACCCCCCCCCCTTCCCCTGCCGGCAAAAAAAATAGGGACACCCTGAAAAAACACTGAATCATTTCTCTATTTCTCTCAATTCACTAGCAGCAGAGACCGAGATTATCAATACCTCCTTGTAGGGCTGGTGGGTGTGAAACAAATCCCATCCAATTTTTTTTTTCAGTCCTCTTTTAGTGAGAGTTTTAAGAACAAAAACAATGTTATATATTCAAATATTTATAATGGTTGGTTTAGTGTCACTCACATTTCTAAACAGCTTCTGATTGAAGACCACACAACTGTAGTAGGAAACAAATGACTTTATTGTGCTTCTGTGCAATCATGAAAATTGAATGCAGCTGAGCAATGTTGCCTTCCTATATAGAGTTTGACCTGGAACATTTGCAGGAAAATGACAGAGTAGGAAAAGGTTAAAACCCATGTCACCTTTTTGCTGTTTGGGTCCCAACAGGGAAATGTATTCTAATGTCCTGTCCCGGAGATAAAACAGGAGGTAAGAAGAAGTCTCTACAAAGTCAGTGGAATTCCTTATTTAGACAGCTGTCACTGGACCAGGTGTCCCCCAACATAAAATGTATCCTCATCTCTTGTTCATGTCACAATTCAAAAATGTTGGATATGTCCCCACTTTTCTTTGTCTAAGTGTCATGGTTACTAGGACAATTGTGACACATGTTCCATACTACTCTGATCAGCAGGGGATCCAAGCACGGATGGATCCCTTGCTGATCATAACTGACAGTGCCCATATAAAGGGGCCTTAAGATGGGCTATTTTTAGGTTTATCAAACCTCTTAACCTACATATTGTCTGACCAGCTGCTAACATATGCTGCAGCCTTTGACTATTTATTTGAATCATTGTACATTACTTTTTCTGCATGCACTTGCTCTTCTACCATTACACTCACTTACTTTCCCAGGCCTGCCTATTTGGATACTGTTATGGTCTGTTGACTTGTATTCAGAATTTTTACTCTACTATATAAAGATCGTAATACTATCTTACATGTTTCAGTGTAACTTGTCAAATGCTTCAAATTGAAACCAAACTATTTGTATTAAATGGCATATACCTAAAACTATAGAACATATTGTTATGACTAAATGAATATGCTTTTAAAGGAGTTTCAGCTGTAGCATGTGAAGTGGAAATGCATGCAAAATCATGACATTAATTACTAACAATTACTAATCATAACCATAATTACATAATGACAGTTATTGATTTAAAAGCAATCAAGCCTTCAAAGCGTGAATACCATGTTTTTGGCATCCAGAGGTCCTGTTGAGTAATGTACATTGTGGATCTTTCTATGATGTTATGTTGCTAAAAACAAAGCAGTTTGATTCAGATATCCCTTGTTGGCATCAGACAGACAACAAAGGAAAAGGCTGGCTGATGTACAGGGAAACTCTTGCTAAGCTATGACTCACATATGTGGAAAAGCCATAACAATTATCTACTGGTATTAATTTCCAAAACATAGCTGCCAATTAATTGCTTAAAATGTGTTTACTTTTCTACTATAGATACAGCAGCTATCCTATTACATGTCTACATAATCATATTTCCTGGAAAACTGTATTGGGGTGGTATGTTCTTATGCAAGTTCTCACCTTATAAATATCAAGCATACTATAGTGTGTGAAGCCAGTTATTGCTATTACACATAATAATTTAGAGTGGAAGAAAAACTTGTAGGTGTGCTTTTTTTCTTTTTGTCAGAAGCAACAGGTTTCAAAAGCTTTGCCCTTGAAGTGAGGTTGGTTCTCCTTTCTGCTGGAGCCAAAAGGAGATGATTACGCAGAATGGCAGCTCCTTCTAGGTGAATAATGAAGTCTGCAGAGCCTGTCATCACGAAACACACCTTCCTAGCACGAGCTGTGTTAATTGCTGTAATCAAGATCACCCCTCCTTCAGGCGAGTTCTACCCATTTTATTAATAATCATAATTTATGTCTTCATGGTTTGCTTGCATTTCTATGGCAACAGAGTGATTAACTTCAGGTGTGCAAGACAGAGAGAGAAGCTTGGTTTCCAAAAGGAATTGTATAGTTGTCACAATATTCTTTCCTTCATCCTGGCTCAAAGCAACGGCAGAAACTGAAATCCACTAGCATTGGTAGCAAGGGGTAAAGTAAAGCAAAATAGTACAAATGTTTACGTTTGGGCATATTATTATTATTATTATTATTATGTTTTCTTTAAAGCTGAACTTCAGGCAGATATAAAAATACACCAGTCAATGATGTTCTGTATCCACAAAAAATAAAATAAAAAATTGAATGTATATTTAAACACAAAGTGCTGGGAGTACCTGAATTTGACTTGATAACAACCTCTTGTAATCTCCTGTGCAACAGAATTCAGACTAGGAGAAGGAGGGGGAGAATTAGAAGTCAATCAGCATGCAATTGTGCTGAAAACATACATGACAGGAGGACAGAGCAGAGGCATAACCTCATCAGTCTGCAGCAGTTCCTTCGCTGTTCAAGTGTATCTACAGCCATTTTTTTTAGTTTAGGAAAGAGTGAGGACGAGTTGACCCCCTGCTAGGTTTTGCTGCTGTTCGAGGCTCCACTACTCCCCATTCACTCCCCATTTTGTCACTCAAAGGTAAGCGTTAAAAACGCTCAAGACAAGTAATCCCATTCATTTATATTGCCCCCTGTTCACATCTGAGCATTTTGTTGCAAGCAGAAAACTGCCTGTCCCTGGAAGAGGTATATGAGCTACTTTTTGGCAGATTACAGTGCTTTTTGGTCCCATAGACTTTAATGGGAACCTTAAATACCCCTACTGCACGCCTAACCAATGTACATCACCTACCTGGATGCTGTAACATGCAAATGCAATCCAAGTGAGAACTATACCACTAGCACACCTGTAATTCTTCATACAAAAGAAACTGCTTTACTGACATTTCAGCAAATTTAAGAAGTGTTAAAGAGTTTTTCCCTTACTCACTGTCCCAGGGATAACCTTTTCACCAGACAGGAAGTGAAGATAACTCTCCAACAGCAACACAGACAGAGTTAAAAAAATGTTTTATTTTTATTAAGTTGACAGGGGCTACTCTACAGCATACCCGTACTTAATGTAAAAGAGAACTATGGCCCAACCTTTTTTTGCCATAGTTCTCTTTAGGATCACAAGAGGACATACTGTATACTATTGTCCACTATATATATATGCTATTGCCCACTATATGCTTATAGGGCAGAGCCGTGCTGCGACTGGGACAGATCGCGACAATATTGTTGGGATCCACCCCACTGCCTGATTGACAGCTGAGGCAGAGCCAGCTGTGCCTTCCACTGTCCGTTCCTCCAGTCAGGTCTGGAGGAATAGGGTGGGGAGGGGGGAAAACTCTGCAGGGAGTTGATCAGGAACTGAGCAATCAGCGGTATGTGTTCTCAGAGTTCCCGATCAATAGAGCCGACATGTGACAGCTGCAGTGTCACACAATGGTTTTAATTATGGGGAGGAGTGTATTTCCCTCATCCCATAGTTCTCCTTTAAGTGGAAAAAAAAGCAAAACACACTTTTTACTTCTGTCTGTGTTGCTGTTGAGGAGTTTCAGCAGACAGTTTCCTATGTATAGTAAAAATGCCAGGACAGTGAGCAAGGTGACATCTCTCTAACGGATCTTCAGACAGCAATAAAATCCTTCCCCACTCTATTTAAAGCCAAAAAAAGTTTTGGCTATAGATAAACTGTAAGACACAGAATGGAGGTAGAGAGGTGACTTAGCTGTATTGCTTATCTGCAACAGAGAAAGGTCACGTCACTAAACCTGCTGTGCAATCTGGCAGAGCTATTTAAGTCACAAAATGGATGGCCACAAATACTAAACTATTGGCACATAAAGCAGCTCCAACATATGTATTTAACCACCTGACGTCTGGCCGGACTGTGGCTTCCTAAATGCGGATGGATGCTTTTAAACATCCTTGTTCCCGTGCCTGCTCATGCGCGTTGCCCCACACATGAGTAGGAAACTGACTGTATTTTAAACAGAATGTATGAAATCCTGTCCCTCTGATCTCCCCTCTGGTGTCTGAATGTGGAAGTGATGTGTATTACATCACTTTCCGCATTCAGCTGTCATTCTCAGGCTACAGAAGTCGGAGAGAAGCTGGTGAAGCAGATGTCTGCTTCATCAGCTTCTTTGGGGGTCCCTAGGTGACATTAGGGGTCTTAAAGACCCCTGATGTCTTCATAAAGAGGAACTGTCACTGTAAATTTGCTATCGCACAGGGTGCTTCTTAGCCCCCTATGTGATAGCAATAAAGTTAAAACTTTTTATCCCATAGTTCTCTTAAGGGTCACAGGAGGACATATACTAACCTCCTCCCGTGACCCAAAGCTCAGTATAGCTTTGCTGCTTGCTACAGCTCGCTATATACTGAGAGAGCCGCAGCCGGGACAGATCCTGACAATACTGTCGAGATCCACCCAGCTAGCTGATTGACAACAGGCTCTGCCTATCCGCCCCCCCCCCCTCCCGGTCCTCCAGTCAACACTGATCGAAGAGGGGAGGGGGGAATCCCTGCAGGGAGCGGTGACTGACAGTCACCGCTCTTTGCAGGGAGATGATCGGGAAGTGAGCAACCGACAGTATGTGTTTGCTTACTTCCTCAATAGAGCAGACGTGTGGCAGTTTCATTGTCACACATCTGCTCTAACTATGAGGATGAGTGAAAATCACTCACCTCATAGTTCTCTTTTATACCGCTTGAAGGCCAGGTGTTTAGACCCCCTTCCTGGCCAGGCCATTTTTCAGTATTCAGCACTGCAGTACTTTGACTGACATTTATTCCGTCATGCAACGCTGTATTGAAATTAATTTTATACTATTTTTTGGGGACAGATAGAGCTTTCTTTTGGTGGTATTTGGTTTAATTTTTTTACTATAATTAGGAAAAATTACTGACATTTTTTTTACATTATGTTAGGAAACATTTATTATTACCCAGTTTTTTGGTAAAATATAAAAGACTGGGTCTTGTCGGGTAAATAGACACCAAACATGTCAAGCTTTAAAATTGAGCGCACCGGCAAAATCGCAGAAAACTACCATACCCAAAATTGGCCATAGGCGACACTTTAAAAGCTTTTACCGCTAATCAGTCTAGTTTTATCAGTGATTGATGGCCCTAGAATGATTGCTCTCACTGTGACGTTCGCGGCAATATGTAACTGGCGTGCAGACGTTTCCGGCGTGCTGAGGGGGCGTGTCTGATGCCCGGTCAGATCTAGAGAGCTCCCGGATTGCCTTTTTTTTTTACAACGGCCGGCCGGGAGGTAGTTAAGTGTAAAACAAAAAGTAAAAAAAAAATTAAAGTAAAATAAAAAAAAGTCCACTATAAAAAAAAAACAGATTTTTTTAAAAGTCCCCCACCCCCTCATACAAACACAAACATGCGTTGGGTGCGCCTACATGCGACGACAACAATTGAGCCCATTGCACGGCACATATCACCATGAATGTCAGAGCGTAAGCAATAATTGTACGGACAATTATCACTATTAACACTAAACTGATGAGCAGTAAAAGCTTTTAAAGCATCACCTATGGCCAATTTTGGGTATGATAGTTTTTTATGATTTCGCGGGCGCACGCAATGTTAAGGCTTGACATGTTTGGTGTCTATTTACCTCATGTGCCCCCGTCTTTTATATTTTATCAAAAAATTGGGTTATAATAAAGGTTTCATAACATAACGTAGGGAAAACTGTTATTTAAAAAAAAAAAAATGTCAGTACTTAGTGGTGATTAAATACCACCAAAATAAAGCTCTATCTGTCCCAAAAAATTATATAAATTTCATTTCAGTACAAAGTTACATGACTGAATAAATGTCAGTCAAAATACATCAGCGCTGAATACTGGAGTTCAGCTTTAAATCCTTTTAATTTTTTTCATTTAAAATTATATTTCTCTTAGCTTACTGAATGTGGTGAAAATGCATTGTGCAAAGAATATGAAATCACGTACAAGGAAAATGAAAAAAAAAAATGTTTTGTGCTTGCACATGCTTGGATGATGGAAATCAACAGAGCTTCAGCTAATTTACTGATTTTCACTCAACCTCATAGTTCGAGCCGACGTGTGACAATGGAAATGTCACACGCCGGCTCAATAGATCGGGATGTGAGCAAACGCACACCGTCGCTTGCTCACTTCTCCATAATGTCCCTGCAGAGAGCCAGGACTGTCACTCAAGGCTCCCTGCAGGGTTTCCCCCTCCCCTGTCCGATCCTCCAGCGCTGACTGGTGGAACAACGGACGGGGAGGGTGCGGGTACAGCTGGCTTTGCCTCTAGATAGGCAGAGCCAGCTGTCACTCATGCAGCTGGGTGGATCTCGACAGTAATGTCGGGACCAATCCTGGCTGCGGCGGTGTCAATATACAGCGAGCTGTAGCCTGCAATATACTGAGTTTTGGGTCACGGGAGGACGCTAGTTTATGTCTTCCCGTGACCCTTAGGAGAACTATGGGGAAAAACACTTACCCCATAGTTCTCTTTTAAAGGCAAATAAGCGATTAACTTTGCAAGGGCATTCTTCAACTAAAGTTGATGCTTATGCACATGTCAAGAAGATCATGTCATAGCACAATTAAATGCATGGTAATATTGTTTAAAATTTTTTATTTGCACCTTATGCAATATGACAAACAAGTTACAAATGCTATTTAGTTAAGTTTTATTTTTTATCTTCTTTTTTTTTGTCTGAGTATCAATCTATATTTGTCCCAAGAATATTAAATTCGCTTACTGTTGACTGACTCACTAGAAACTAGAAACGTTGACTTGCAGGTTCCACTGCTTTGACCAATCATGTTCTTTGTTACAAAGACCTCCAGGAATATTAACTCTATTACACACCTTTGTTTCAGCAGTGAAAATACATACCTTGTCCACCAAACCTTCAGTTATATCACTACAATACATTTTTATAAATTTTTATGGTACAAGAAAAAGACAAACAAATGTGTTGCAATAGACACATATTAAAAGTGAACAATAAAAAAATAATAGATGAGCATTCTCATAAGCTGACAAAATAGGTAAATTATTACATTCTTTGAGAACTGAGAATTACATTACCAAGGTTCAGCAAAGGATGTGATTTAAACCATAACAGAAGGAGAAGGGTCAATCAGAAGAATTAACTGATTGACATTTATGGGAAAACTTTTTTTTAAATTCTTTATTTTGAGAACTTTTTCAGAAGTACAATGTCGACAAAAATTAGACTAATACATGGTTAAGCATAATACAAAACAGGAGCCAGGTACAGGTATCTGAAAGAATGTTGTATAAACATTGTTTGTCTTTCTATGCAAGGTTTATTATTGGACCAAATACATTTAAATACTTAGTTTTGAAATGATCGGCATGCGCACGATGGGATGGGGATTGGGAGCGTGCGAAAATAATATAATAGCTTTGGCAGCACCAACATTTTCACCACATTAATTTTAACCAGCCAGGATACAGTGTAAATAGACCAAGAGGACAGAAGAGTTTTCAGATCTCAGAATAGAGGGAGGTCATTTTCTAAATAATGTGAGGAGGGAGATTTAGTTAAAAGGATACCGAGATAATCTATAAGATTACACAGCCACTGAAAATTTTAATTACCTTTAAGTGAATCAAGGACTTCAGGCGGCAGGCATATATTGAGGGCAGATGATTTACGTTTGTTAATCATCAGGCCCAAGATAGCTGAAAAATAGTGAAGGGTAGAGAACAAATTTAAGAGGGATATACTGTAAACTTAGTTTATAGGATACGTTACTCAAATCTATGTCGGGAATGTTAGGGTTGGATCTCACAAAGTGAGCTAAGGGTTCCAAGACACCCTGTCTGGTGCTTCTGCCTACAGGAAAGGAATCAGAAAAGTATTGAAAAATCTTACTTTGACTGGTGGGTATTGATACAGGGCTTTCAACCGAAAGGAAGTGTTTTTGGAACCCCCCACTATCGCATTGAATAATATAGGTATTCCCATGACAAGGTATCAAAAGCTTTATGAATATCTAAGCTCAAAATCAAACCTGGGTGCATTAGGTACATCAAGTAGATGACTTTCTGGATGTTATCCGGAACTTGTCTATGGGGAATTAGGGTGACAAGAAAGGAGTTCACCCTAATCTGTAGTATTTTGGAAAGCAGTTTAATGTCTATGTTGAGAAGAGAAACAGGCCTATAATTATGGGGGTCCAAGGAGTCTTTTCCCGGTTTCGGTATGACAATATGAGACGATAGCAAAGAAGGATGCAGTTCTGCGCATATGTGGCGGTGGTCAAAGCTGCTGGCCAGATGAGGGGCTAAAATGGTAGTAAATTTCTTATAATAAGATGCTGAAAAACCAACAGGTTAAGGGGGTTTTATTACATTTCAAAGATTTGATCACCATAAAGATCTCCTGTTCAGTGACTGCTGCTTCCATTTTGCCTATCATTGATTGGGATAAAGTAGGAAGCAGAATGTCCTTAAAAACATCATCCACCACAGCTGTCAAAAAGGGTGCCGTCGGTTGGTACAATTTAGTCAATTTGTATTTAAATTAATCTACAATGCATAAGGGGTTAGCTGAAATGTTATTGTCAGATAAACCCAGTCTAACGTGTTTAATATCTCTGGAATGGGAACGAATAATAAGGTAAAGTTGAATAAAGACACAGGTCCATCAGATTCAACCTACGCAGTATACAGTATATAGTGTGTGATAGTGTGTGTGTGTGCATGTGTATATAAACTGAGTGGCCAGATTATTATGACCACCCCATCAGTACTTCGTTGGGCCACGAGATGACTCCACGAGATTACTTCGTTGGGCCGCATCGTGACTCCACAAGATGTTGAAAGGTGATGCGAGGAATCTGACACTGCACTGTTGCCCTTCTGTTGTCTTGTACCTGCCTTGCCACTCTCCGTTCTGCCCTAACATTGACTATTCGCTGACGGCCACAATTCGCACGTTCAGACCCAGATTTTCGGCTGACAGTCCAGTCTTTAAACACTTTAACAACAGCTGCTCTTGAACATTTAACGAATTCTGCTGTTTTGCTGATACTCGCTCCATGGCTTGAGCGCCAACAATCATCCCACGCTCAAAGGCTGTTAAATAGCACGCATTGCATGCTATTGCTGAGTCTGTATTCTATAAGTATCCCTAGATCTTTCTCCATCTCTGGTTGCCCTAGTGGAACCCCTCCCAAAGTGTATTCTGCATGCATGCTCCCAGGTGCATGACATTTTCTAGATTGAAACTCATCTGCCATGTTGTGTCCACTCCTCAATTTCATTGAGGTCTTGCTGCAGTGATTCTATGACTTGTTGCATATGTATTGCCTTATAAAACTTTGAGTCGTTGGCAAACACTGAGAGTGAGTTATTTATTCCAACCTCTATATCATTTATGAAAAGCACCAGTTAGAGAATGAGCCGTTTATGCTTACTCTCTGGATATGTTCCTTCAACCAGTTTTCTACCCATGCCCATATAGTTTCTTCAATGCCAATAGACCTTAGTTTGTAAAGTAACCATTTGTAGGGAGCAGTATTAAATGCCTATGCAAAGTCCAGGAAAACTACATCTACTGCAATTCCTCTGTCCACCTTAGCACTCACTTCCCCAAATAATGTCATGATCCTTATTACACTCGGGTGCCTCCAGTAGGCTGGTATAGAATTGCTTAGAGACAGAATAGGCAGCAGTGGTAGGCCTACCTGATCACAGCCTCTCAGTTGGTTGTAAGGGAGCTTCCCCAGGGGTATGACCCCGGAAACGGAGAGTACTCACCAGAGACTACAGTACCTCTGCACTTAGATTTAGAGGCCACTTAGGAGGTTCCAGTAAGCATGGCCATGGGAGGGAGGATAATCAACCAGCAAAAGCTGGATCAGGTCCCCACATGGTCCAAGAGCCTCACTAGATTTGGTTGTTTTTGAAGCAATTAAGTCCAGTGGCGGAAGAGAGCTCTAGGTTCCACTGTTGGCTGGTGGCACTGGGGGAGCTAGGGAGGGAGAAGGAAGAGAAACAGCAGCTGGTTTTCTTGCTAAATACGGGGTGCACACCCAGGTAGTGCAGACTATTTGTGGTCATCTTAGCTGGTTGCTTGCTAGCACCCACACACACACGCACAACTTGCACTTTCTATTTTTTTCGAATCTAGTGGAATTATTTCACATAGCATCAGAAAATATATTTGTTTCACTGAGTTGTCAATTCTGCTCTAATTTCTTCATAGAGGAAATTAGAAATTCTTCACAGAGGAAATTAACCTGCAGAAAAGCACAGTTTGTTACATCTATTTTTTATATGAATACCTATTAAATGCCTGATAAATATAAGTTACAATGAAAATATTGTAGCCCTCTAGGCTTCATACTATATTACATAGCAATCTTAATACCATAAAATGTAACTTTTTGGTTATACATAGCTGTGGCTATTACACCACCCTCTTCCTCTGATATATCCTTATTATCAATTTAAACTGGTTCCCATGTCCTTTTCATGAAGAGTTAGACAGGTCTTATGAGGAAGTAGTAGCATCACATGCTTCTTGCCACTTATTTTGCTACAACTAGTTTTGCTATATGCATCACCACCTTTACCATAAATGACAAAAGTACCACTCTTAAAACTCGTCAACTCCTCATTGATACTCTTCATCATATTGCAAACATTTGGTATTTTCATACAGGTCTTGTTCCTTCTGGGATACACATTGGTTAAATTCAAGTAAAACTCTTTTAATGCGGTTGCTGTTTAAATCTGTGGTGCTTCTCTATCTCCTATCCTAACATTACTGTTGCCTCAATTTCTGTGTACCTTGTTTTGGAAGAAGCTAGCCGAAGGATCAGCCGAAGCTACGGCTAGATCCTTTGGCTGCTTCGTGAATAGACCTCTATGTAATGCACAATACATTGCATACAAAATCCAGATGTCAGGACAAAGTAACGTTCAATATAACGGGCAATACCGCAATGCAAAAATGTGATTCGGCTCATTACTCCTATTAATCGATAATCCTATTATCCTGCTGTTTGTCAATAAACAGCTCTGTAGTTCCCTTCAATCTCCAACATTGTGAGTTTGTACTTTCAGAAATATGTCATTAGAGGTAGCTCTTATATTTCAGTTCTTACACATTCTTTTTAGGGTGCAGCAGATTGCTCTGGATGAGCAGCACTGATGTAAGCACATAAAAGAGCATAGTGAAAATGGTAAATGCTGGGTCCTATGCATTTATATAGGGAATTGTATCTAAACACATCACTGTTCCTAACTGAATCCATCTGATGGACCATGGAGAAGTCTGACAACCATCTGAATGTTTGACAGTTTACAGTAACAAAGTTCACCATGTTTGATGTGGATCACCACAAGTGTACAGCTTTGTGCCTTCTACATAAAGAATAAGATGAGAAAATTAATTTTTAGGGCCTGTTGGTCGCTTAGACCACTCTAGCTAATCAATTCTAAAGATAATTATAATGACATATCGGCTCCCTACCATTTGTTTGGTAGGTTTTAACTACTTCCGGGCCGGCCGTAATAAAAAAAACGGCCGGCCGGGAGCTCTCCAGATCTGAGCGGGCGTCTTTAGACGTCCGCTCAGACACGCCCCCTCTGCGCCCCCCAATGGGCGCGCGCGAGTGGGAAATGACCGATATTGAAAAACAGGCAGCGATGCCTGTCAACATACAAGCGATCCGCCGGCTGTAGAGCCGGTGGATCGCTTGTATGGGGTAACGATCGGTGCGCCCCCCCCTCCATTAGCCCCCGTTTTTGATAGCAATAAAGTTTGGTGGAAAAAAAAATAGGAAAAAAAAATTAACTTCCCCCCCAACTTTTTTTAAGATACACATAAAAAAGAATAAAAAAAAAAAAAAGGGGACAGATATTGGTTGACTTACAAAAAGCCTTTGACTCAATATCCTGGACTTATCTCTTTACACTTTTAGAAGAGTGGGGGTTTGGCAATCAGTTTATTTGCCTACTCCGGAACTTATACTCCCTGCCCTCAGCTATCATTAAAATGCAGGGATTTAAATCAGCCCAAATTCCGATTCACAAAAGGGACTAGACAAGGCTGCCCCTCTCCCCTTTATTATTCGCATTAGCGATTGAGCCTCTAGCTATTTCAATACGGGAAAATCTCGACATTAAAGGGGTGTATTGTGGATTTAGGGAACACAAATGTGCCCTATTCGCAGATGACCTTTTATTGTTCCTTACTCACCCATTAACCACTCTGCCTAATGTAATGTCCTCCCTTGAAAGTTTTGGGAAGGTCTCTGGGCTTTATATAAATGCAACCAAGTCTTTGGCTTTGAATATAAATCTGCCCCATGGGCTAGTGACTACATTAAAAGGTGTGTTTCCTTTCATATGGCCGATAACCACATTACCCTACTTGGGGGTTAATCTTACGCCCTCTTTTGATCTTTTGTATCAGGTGAACTTCCCTCCTATTTTTAAGAAATTAAAGGGGGATTTAGAGAGGTGGTCCTCGTACAATCTATCGTGGCTTGGGAAAATAAATGCTATCAAAATGACTCTCCTCCCGCGCCTGTTATATCTATTCAGGGCACTCCCTATTCCGGTACCTAGAGCCGAGCTAGCTAATTTTCAAGCTAGCTTGGTGAAATTTATATGGGGGGGGGGGAGCTATCGCCTATCCAGGACCACGCTTTATAGTACCAGAGAGTCGGGGGGATTGGGGGTCCCAAATATTCATCATTATTATCGGGCTGCATGTATAGCTCAGTTATCTGTTATATATTCCAAGGAGGAACCACCGGATTGGGTCCTCATGGAATCTCATGCAGCCAGAGATCTACCTTTAGATCTATTGAAATGGCTGCCTTCTAGATTACGACCACCTATTATGGCCCCTACTCTCTTTAATTCTTTGGCCCTATGCGATCTTGTAAAAACACATGCAGACAACAGTTCATCGCTTACTCCCCTTGCCCCTCTGTACCAGAATCCGGTATTCTGGTACTCATCTTAAATCATTTAAATGGTGGCTGGACAAAGGATTATACAGAATTGGCCAATACTTTAGGTTAGGGAGACCCCTGACTCTGGAATATTGCAAGGAACATCTGGGCATGCCATCGTCAGAGCTGTTCCGGTATTATCAAATTACACACTTTTTACGTACTAGACCGACACGAGATGACCCTAGTAGTGGTCTCAGTCCTTATGAACGCTGGTGCATGCAGTCTACTAATCAAAGAGTGGCAATTTCCATGCTATACTCGATACTGTTAGAGCCCCCCCCCTAAACAGCCATATATGCTGTCCTGGGAACAGAAATTGGGTATGGTAGTGACGGAGGAGGTATGGAGTCATCGTTCAGGGGTGACAACCAGGGGTATACTTAATGTCTCCTTATTGGAGGCTAACTTTAAAGTGTTCTCTAATTGGTACCTGGTGCCCTCTAGACTTGCTCGTATGTATTCATGGTCATCTGCTTTATGCTTTCGAGGGTGCGAGCTTGGGGGGCACCATGGGTCACGTGTGGTGGACATGTCCTCGCATCCGAGCATTTTGGGGAAGGGACTTTAGCTTAATATACCAGGTTACAGGTGTGCGTGTCCCCAGAGAACCCGGGTATGCTCTCCTTAATGATACTGTACCTGGAGTCTCTAGACATCGTATACGGTTGATAAGGTTTATGTTTCTGGCAGCTAAAATTACGATTGCTAGAGCCTGGAAAACATCCAGGGTGCCTTTGAGGCAAGTGAAGACTAAGTTATCCTGGATTATGGCTCATGAAAAATTGGCGAGTATTCTCCTGGATAAAGTGGCACAATTTGGGCTAACATGGGATCCCTGGTTGGCTTATATAAGCCCTCCAACAACATGAGAAAGACAGAGTGATTTTGGGCCCCAGCCCATTCCGACCAAATTTTTCACCTGGATACGGGGTTTTTCTTTTTTGTGTTTGTTTGTATTATTTAGTTTTGAATTATCTTTTCCTTTTTTTTTGGTTAGTTTTTTGTTTAAGAGACGCTTTAGGGGCACCCCATTAGGGAGTATGGGGATATCAACCCTGACTGGTATAAGTTATTTATGGTATGCTGCGAAAATGTAAAGGTCGAGGGTATGGGTATGGTAGTTTTCTGCGATGTCGCGGGTGCGTGCAATTTTAAAGCTTGACATGTTTGGTGTCTATTTACCCGACGTGACCCCCGACTTTTATATTTGACCAAACAACTGGGTAATAATAAATGTTTCCTAACATAATGTAAAAAAAAACCTTATTTTTTTTAAAAATGTCAGTAATTTTTCCTAATTATAGTAAAAAATAAAACGTGTGGTGGTGATTAAATACCACCAAAAGAAAGCTCTATGTGTCCCAAAAAATTGTATAAAATTTATTTCAGTACAGCGTTGCATGACGGAATAAACGTCAGTCAAAGTACTGCAGCGCTGAATACTGAAAAATGGCCTGGCCAGGAAGGGGTCTAAATACCTGGTCTTCAAGTTGTTAAAGAAGTTATTAAGAATTCTGGGCAAATAAAATTAACCCCTGCAGTATGGGGATCGCCCCACTGCAGGGGTAAGTCTCATTTTGTCATTTTTATTATTACATAAGCTGCTAATAAAGTGTATTGTATATATCAAGCTTAAGCTACATGGTGCATAATTCCATTTCTTCTCTCTATCTTAGCTATGGTATGGTACACTCTCCAATCTTCTTAGTTGTAGCAGGATTACTTATGGTCCTTTTCAGAACCTTATAGCAGAGTCCTCCCTTTCATCCCCTTTATCTTCAGAAAGGGAAAGGAGCCTGGCATTTAAAAGGAAAACATTTGTCACGATATTCTGTCTTCTAGCCTAGCTTAAAGCAATGCCAGACACATCTGGACTTAAACTCTTTTTTACATTAATTTGGGTTAGGAAGGAAAAAAAGAAATAAATGGTTGCAAAGTTTGGATACTATGTTATGAGTTCTTTGTGATTTAAAATAGTGTAAGTCTGATCCTATCAATACATCCAAAATACACACTAAATGCCCAGATAATGCACACAATACAAGTGTTTTTCAATTCTGATACACCAATTATCTCAGACTTTGAGCCCTTTCACATGGGCATTCTGATCAGGTCCACCTCTCAGTTTTTCAGGTGGATCTGATCGGAAGCTCAGTACTAGTCTATGGGCAGCTGGATCTAAACAAATGTGCATCCATCTACATCTGATTACCCCTGACTCCAGCCAGGTTTGTAAAACCAAAGAACAGTTTCATTTTGGCTGATCTGATCTTGGTGGATCAGGGGTTATCTGATGTAAAAGACACATGTGTGTTAACATCTGACTCCCATAGACCAACATGGGTCCTGTAATTTCAGTTTATTCCTTCATCACAAGATAGAGGATGTCTGGATATGGATGTCACAACGGTGCTCCAACTCAAACTGCTCCAATCGGCACTGAAGGCACCCGTGTAAAAGGGGCCTTAGGATTATCAAGTATACATGATCGGGCAAAACATGTTCTTTCATACTTATCAGAATGTTAAATAAGTGTACAGTATTTCCAAGCTTTAGATGTAAAATGAATATTGATAAAAGCCAGTGATACTAAGGGAATTTTTTCCTACATGCAAACGGCTTCCTGTTTCTGCCTTTTGTTAACATACTTTAGTTTAAGTCAGAAGTCAGAGGTAATATTCTCCTGATGCTGCCCTAAAATCTAATGCAGAAAATAATAATTAATTGCACCTTACAATTCCTTGAACCCTTTCAGTAGTAACAAAAATGTGATATCATTAAATTATATGGTCAGTGCAGTTGTAATTATATTTTCGCCATTGTGGACAGTAATACAGCTGATTTATGCACCAGTCCTGCAAATCTTTGAAAAAGTGCATCTTCACGTTGATGCATTTTGTACATAGATTCTATTTTCTTGTGAGTATTCAATTTATTCTTAAATGGGTATGGTAGTTTTCTGCGATGTCGCGGGTGCGTGCAATTTTAAAGCTTGACATGTTTGGTGTCTATTTACCCGACGTGACCCCCGACTTTTATATTTGACCAAACAACTGGGTAATAATAAATGTTTCCTAACATAATGTAAAAAAAAACCTTATTTTTTTTAAAAATGTCAGTAATTTTTCCTAATTATAGTAAAAAATAAAACGTGTGGTGGTGATTAAATACCACCAAAAGAAAGCTCTATGTGTCCCAAAAAATTGTATAAAATTTATTTCAGTACAGCGTTGCATGACGGAATAAACGTCAGTCAAAGTACTGCAGCGCTGAATACTGAAAAATGGCCTGGCCAGGAAGGGGTCTAAATACCTGGTCTTCAAGTTGTTAAAGAAGTTATTAAGAATTCTGGGCAAATAAAATTAACCCCTGCAGTATGGGGATCGCCCCACTGCAGGGGTAAGTCTCATTTTGTCATTTTTATTATTACATAAGCTGCTAATAAAGTGTATTGTATATATCAAGCTTAAGCTACATGGTGCATAATTCCATTTCTTCTCTCTATCTTAGCTATGGTATGGTACACTCTCCAATCTTCTTAGTTGTAGCAGGATTACTTATGGTCCTTTTCAGAACCTTATAGCAGAGTCCTCCCTTTCATCCCCTTTATCTTCAGAAAGGGAAAGGAGCCTGGCATTTAAAAGGAAAACATTTGTCACGATATTCTGTCTTCTAGCCTAGCTTAAAGCAATGCCAGACACATCTGGACTTAAACTCTTTTTTACATTAATTTGGGTTAGGAAGGAAAAAAAGAAATAAATGGTTGCAAAGTTTGGATACTATGTTATGAGTTCTTTGTGATTTAAAATAGTGTAAGTCTGATCCTATCAATACATCCAAAATACACACTAAATGCCCAGATAATGCACACAATACAAGTGTTTTTCAATTCTGATACACCAATTATCTCAGACTTTGAGCCCTTTCACATGGGCATTCTGATCAGGTCCACCTCTCAGTTTTTCAGGTGGATCTGATCGGAAGCTCAGTACTAGTCTATGGGCAGCTGGATCTAAACAAATGTGCATCCATCTACATCTGATTACCCCTGACTCCAGCCAGGTTTGTAAAACCAAAGAACAGTTTCATTTTGGCTGATCTGATCTTGGTGGATCAGGGGTTATCTGATGTAAAAGACACATGTGTGTTAACATCTGACTCCCATAGACCAACATGGGTCCTGTAATTTCAGTTTATTCCTTCATCACAAGATAGAGGATGTCTGGATATGGATGTCACAACGGTGCTCCAACTCAAACTGCTCCAATCGGCACTGAAGGCACCCGTGTAAAAGGGGCCTTAGGATTATCAAGTATACATGATCGGGCAAAACATGTTCTTTCATACTTATCAGAATGTTAAATAAGTGTACAGTATTTCCAAGCTTTAGATGTAAAATGAATATTGATAAAAGCCAGTGATACTAAGGGAATTTTTTCCTACATGCAAACGGCTTCCTGTTTCTGCCTTTTGTTAACATACTTTAGTTTAAGTCAGAAGTCAGAGGTAATATTCTCCTGATGCTGCCCTAAAATCTAATGCAGAAAATAATAATTAATTGCACCTTACAATTCCTTGAACCCTTTCAGTAGTAACAAAAATGTGATATCATTAAATTATATGGTCAGTGCAGTTGTAATTATATTTTCGCCATTGTGGACAGTAATACAGCTGATTTATGCACCAGTCCTGCAAATCTTTGAAAAAGTGCATCTTCACGTTGATGCATTTTGTACATAGATTCTATTTTCTTGTGAGTATTCAATTTATTCTTAAAGCCTAACTGAACATTCTGTTTATATAAACTAAATACATTCCAGGTGCAAATAAAATAGATGTTTTTTTTCTAAATGAGAGAGTCCACAGGAAGGTACAAGGACGCATATTTTCTGACAGGATCATCAGGTATTTTTGTATAAAATGTACTTAGCCTTTAAAAAAAAAGAAAAAGAAAACGTATGCTGCTGCCACATCTTAGAATATTTTAGTTCTTGGGTTTAGATATACTTTAACTTATCCATTTGCATTCTATTTGATTTTTAAAGATGCAATCCCTCCTATTGCCCGCCAACTTGCCATCTACATAAACGTCTATGGTATTACCAAGATTTAGTTTATTGATGTGCTGCAGATTGCCATTTCTCAGCTTCTGTCTTTGTTAAGTGTTTGATCTTTTCCAAAAAGTAATTTCTAACATTGTCTGGGTATGTAACAGCTACACATATAAGTCTGCAAGCTGGAATTCCATTCGGCTTGATATTTTCAGCTTAGATTGCTGTGTAGTATCAGATGATTTAGGAGAGTTCTGTGACTTTTCATTTGCATTTTGTCAGAACACTGAAGAGTTTTTATTACCTTGATCTGCTTCTCTGGTCAGCAGTGTATCATCAATGCTTGTAGATGTCAAGATGTTTGGTGGGAAAGACATAGTAAAATGCATGATGTCGCGAACTGTCAGGTTTTTGAGCCTGCATAAGGATCTTGAATTATTTGCTGTAAATGAAAATAAAAAACAATCTTCTAATGTTTACTCCGACTAAGTTATTGAAAAACAGCAATGAAGCAAAATGTTTATATACTGGAGGTTTATCACAAATAAAACATTTCTATTAATGTATTAAATCATTTTGTTATAATTGCCAACCTTTCAGAATAAACATTATCTTCATTTATACATAAATATCAGATCACATTTTTATTTTTTGAACCATTTACCAGACACTGAAAAACATATACTGCAATTAAACTTACCCCAGGGACAGCCCTGTTCAATGAAAGTGCTAAAAGCCCACTCATCAGTCTGCCAAAATATATTGTAGGCAAAATTACAGTCTGTCATCTGGTTTATTGTTTTCCTCTAAGTACAAGAACAAATTACTAAGTACAAGAATAAAACCCCCTCACATAGGAAACCGAAGTATGTGCTTCATGCCTATAAATTAGCTCTGACCGACCATTGCTTAGTCCACAGGTTGACACAGTGATAAGAAATGTAAAAAGCTGTCACAGCATTAAACAAAGTTCAATCTGTACTTGGGTCATAGGGGATCCCCATTTAAAAGAAAGCTAGTCTTTTTATTATTACTTTGTGTGTGTTAATGGTTTCAGCAAAGTGCATTATGACTGTTTGATCAGGCTTTGGGCATTTAAGAAATAGCAATTATTTATAGCAGCTCTTTACTGAATAAGGCTCATGGACTGAATAAAGCTCATGGTGGGCTCTGATCGAGGCCCTTCTCATAGCTAGCTATTTTGATTTAACTTGACAACACTATCACAGTTTTTACTGTCCAGATTACATGGAAGCAAGTACATACCAATTAGGCCTAGTTTACATGGGCTTCAGGAGACGACATTTGATGAATGTTTTTTATGCTTTAGGAACAGTCACTGAATGCTTTCCCGTGTTTTTATGTTCTTGGCAAATGTGGTAGGTCACACAAGAGTACATAGTGAGACATTTCAGTGCTTTGCGACAAAAGCAGTTACTTGTAGTGCTCACCAGGTGTCTGCATGTACAAACAGTTGACAAATGCTTCCATTTGTATTGGAATGCCTATCAAGCACACACGTAGTGTACAGTATTACAAGACATTGCTGGGATTGCTATTATTTGTAAATTGTACAAGTACTGTTGCTATTGGAGTTTCATTTTGATGTCCGCGGTGTTAAACCCCCTTCCTGTCCCGGCCATTTTTGAGTATTTAGCGCTGTGGTACTTTGATTGACGTTTATTCCGTCATGCAACGCTGTACTGAAACCACTTTTATATAATTTTTTGGGGATAGATAGAGCTTTCTTTTGGTGGTATTTATTCACACTACGGGTTTGATTTTTTTAAATTTTTAATATATTAAGGAAAAATTACAGAAAAAAAAAAAACTGTTTCCCCTATATTAAATGATAAAACATTTATTATTACCCAATTTTTTGCTAAAATATAAAAGACGGGGTCACGTTGGGTAAATAGACACTACACACGTCAAGCCTTAAAATTGCGCACGCGCTGGAAACCTCAAAAAACTACAATACCCAAAATTGGCAAAGGCGACGCTTTAAAAGCTTTTACCGCTCATCCGTTTAGTGCTATCAGTGATTGACGGCCCTAGAATGATTGCTCTCACTCCGACGTTCGCGACGATATGGGTAGCGCAATTGTCATTTTCGAACGCATATTTACGTTTATATGTGTGTAAATGTGGGGGTGGGGGACTTAAAAATGTTGTTTTAAATTTTTTTTTTATTTATATGTCACTTTTAATATTTTTTTACACTTATTGTTATTGCTATCACATAGGGGGATAACAATCTCCCTATGTGATAGCACAGGTACACTGACAGGTCCTATTTATGGAGACATTAGGGGTCTCTAAGACCCCTAATGTCACCTGGGGACCCCAAAAGAAGCTGATGAAGCAGAGATCTGCTTCATCAGCTTCTTCTCTCTGGCTATAGCAGCCAGATGACTGACAGGTGAATGCCGAAGTGATATAATACACATCGCTTCTGCATTCAGACCTCGGAGGGAGTTCAGCAAGGAGGAAGATGCTGACCTCCCTCCCATATAACCTCCTGATGTCCTCCCAAGCCGCAGATGGACCAGCGGAGCCCGGGGTTGAAGGCGAGGGGTCAGGAGGTGGGGACGGCAGCGGCAGCACTCGAGGGGGGCGTGCAAAGACAGCACATACATACAATTGGCAGGCTATAGAGCCGCCGATTGTATGTATATCAAACAGCCGTTAATGGCAACCCGCCAATGTGAGTCTGCTGTCTGTACGTTTTTTCATAACGGGCAGACGGCAAGAGGTTAAAGGTCTAATGTTAGTCTTAGGCCTGGTTAACACCTGCACATTCTGAGGGTGACTGGCGATGTGCGTGATCGGCATGTGTCTGTGGAAACGCGCCAAGACGCACTTGCTGTGCCATTGATTTCTAAAGGCACCCCAAATGCGGCCAGCAAGTAGGGAGGTTTTCTGCTGCGTTTCCATGCATGCAAAAGCAAGAATCTACAGCATATAGACGCTGCCGTCCTGGTTGATTCATTCCACTGTCTGGACGAAGTTTTGAAACCCCAAAAGCCTTTGAAGTATTTGACACTGCTGTGTGGGGGCATCCGCTGGTTCCGCCTGGGACTGAACACCTCTAGACCTGAGGAAGCGTGGTGACACGCGAAACGCGTTGTCGTTATACTCCACCAGCATCTCCTGAATCAAAAGCTTGGAAATTATATTTCTTTCAAGATCTTGTACAAAATTCAATATGATGTAACGCACTAATGACTGTAAATGGTTGATAGTGTCAATTGACTCAACTAGGAGAACAATTTAATGCTAGGATAGCATAATTGCTTGAACGACTTTAATGAACAACAATCAGTTCTAACGGACCATATCTAAACCACTTCGTTGGAACGGATGGTTCTAACTACTTAATAAAATTCCATCTTTGTTCCGTTCTGATCACACGAAAGACAAACAAATGAACTCACTAGTTGTCCAGTCAATTTGATAATATCAACCACACTGTAGGGGGTGCAACCTACAAATTAATTTACTTATATGTATCAACTAAATGAATTATATCCATGTAATTATAACTAGCCAAAGCTCAGGATTCTGGTGGAGGTTGAAGGTGTTCCTCTTGAGCTGCTTCTTTCTTTTTATACTATGAGCTCTTTTCTTTTTTAATCATGTATCTAATAAAAACTATTTTTTATATAAATTGCTGTCTTGTGTGCCTAAAAACCCCCAAATCTCCTTAAATCTCTTTCTTGTAATATAAACCAGGGGTGTGGCACTCTCCATTAAACACCGGTCCCCTCCCTCTACCCTTCCCTATACAAACTACTGGGGCATGGCATTTGGTGCATTTTTCTGGTTAGGTTGTCAAAAAGAGGGGTTATTGCGCCCACATACAAAGCAATCACTAGTGTGTAAATTGCTGTGTCTCTAATTTTTAAAAGATGGTATCTGAGAACAGGAAAGTTCAGTGTGGGACCTCCGAGTTTGAGGTTTGTCCAGGGTAAAGCTTAGACATTGTAAGGAATAAGAGATTGTTCTATAATAATCCATAATTTGAATGATTGATGACTAGATGTGGAAACAATCCCCCAGTCTGGTCTAAACAGAGGCTGTGTGGTAGAGGGAGCTGTTGAAGGCACCAGTACCTTCCTTCAGTTTATGAAGAATACAATGGGGACTAGGGCAGTATATAAAGGTCGTAAAGACTTTTTGAAGTTTCTCAATTCTTAAAATAGGTGTTGAGGACACAGAACCGTTTGAAAGGGATATCTAGGTGTTATGTCCATTTTGAGAATGTTTTTTCAACCCAACAATGAAAAAAAGTTTTTGATCGTATGTTTTAAGATCAGAGATGGTTCTCTGTAGGAAGGGTAGATAGTCTATCTGGAATAACAGTGAAATGTCCATGGGGATTTGGATATTCAGATATTTCATAGATTGGTTGCAAAATCTGAAGAGGAAATTATTGCCTAGAAGCAGAGGCGGCTCTAGACTTTATGAGGCCTTAGGCAAAACTTAAATGTGATATCCCCCTCTTACACCCATAATGAAAAAAATGCATACAATTGTAGCGCTCACCCCCGAAGGAGCCGCTGAATAACCGGGTGTTTCTATCCCCCTACACCAATGTACCGCCCAAATGTGGATCCACAGCACACCAACACACCTTTGAACAGTTTTATAGCAGATTTAATCATAACACAACATATGAAAGCAACTATGGCAATAGTATACCCAACAATCACATGAAAGGATATTAAGCAGCAGGCTAAGGCACTCTGCAACACAGTAGCTGCAGCTATCTGCTGTCAGCACTGATGTATGCAAGGCCAATTGTCTTTAAATGTCCTCCCTCGAATGGGGTGTATATCCCTTTAAGGTTTCCCTTTGGCAATGCCCAACCCTTCCTAGACTACTGGCCAGTAGTGGTGTCCTAAGCTAGCCGGCGTTGGGGCCCTTACTGTAGTGCAGGTATGAACAGCAAACAGGTTCTCAATGTGGCCAAAGGCCTCTCACCAATCCTCGGGTCAGTTGAAAAAAAGATGAAGACTGATAGCAGAAGCTGGACGTCCTCTCTCTTCAGCTCAGGCTCAGTAGGGGAAGTCATCTGGGTCACTGGTAGGAGGTTTTCACTCATCCAGGATGTTTGCAGTCATCTCGGTTGGCTCCGTCTGGCTCTCTCTCTCTGCTGGGCTGGTTGGATCACTCCGGCGGCTGGTTCAGCCGTGCAACTAGGCCTCAGTTCCGGCGCTCGAACACAGTCTCTCTGGTTCAGCAGATGAACATCAGTCCTTCAGAGTGCTGCTGTACAGATTCTGTGTGTCCCAATCTGTCAGTGGGAATCACACAGCTCTGTTGCATGCAGTCTTAATTCACACAGCCCCACACACAGGCCTGTCTTATCCAGATCCCCCAGTCAGACTGGGCACGCTCAGTCACTGCAGTACATAGCCCTCCTCCTTCCTCTCGCACAGCATCTTGGGAGTGGTAGTTCACAAGAGCTCTATTAGCAATCTCCAGTGTCAGCTCTGCACTGCAATCCCCACAAACCTCTGCTTCAGATCACACACAGGGACAAGTTAACTCCTTACAGTTAGGAACAAGAATCGCTGTGATAGCACATATATGTACATTATATAGGGGCTACACGATAATTAAAAATGAACTGTGGTGCTGAGTGATGGTAAAGAGAGGTGGACGTGGCCCAGGGTCAGTGCAAAGATTTTTGCCTACACAGGCACCACCTCCCCGGTGCCCTCAGACGGCTGCCTATGCAGTGTTACGCTAGCATTGGCCCAGGTCCTGTTTCACCTAGGAGGTGAGCTGAATTAGACATAGGGTCAGCAAGCTTTTATACACCAAGTGCCATTTTTTTGCAACCATCAGACACCCGGGTGCCAATGAGCAATAGTGCGCCATAGTGTTAGGTAATTTTCAATTATGACACTCATTAGTTGTACTGCTAATAGTAAGTTCAACTCACAGATTAGTTTAATGTGTTTATCTCGCCTTTAGCAACACAGCTATAAGTGAAATAAAAAATGAATAACTGGTGCACATATAAAACATGTTCATATTTAGATGATCTGAAAAGTAAACTGGACTTACAGACCAGAACCAACAAAAGGCAGACCTCAGACCAGAACCAACGCATGGCAGATTTCAGACCAGAACTAATGCACAGCAGATCTCAGACCAGAACCACCACAAGACAGACTTCAGGCCAGAACCACCGCATGGCAGAGTGCAAACCAGAACCAACGCATGGCCAACCCCAGATCAGAAACAACACATGGCAGACTTCAGACCAGAACCAAACGTACAACAAACCTCAGACCAGAACCAATGCACGGAAGACCTCAGACCAGAACCAGCACAGGGCAGAGCGCAGACCAGACCCAACGCATAGCAGAGTGCAGACCTGAACCAACACATAGTAGAGTGCAGACCAGAACCAATGCACGGCAGACCTCAGACCACAACCAACACATGGCAGAGTGCAGAGCAGAACCAACGCACAGCCAACCTCAGACCAGAATCAAATGCATGGCAGACCTCAGACCAGAACCAAATGCATGCCAGACATCAGAGCAGAACCAACACACGGCAGACCCCCGACCAGCACCAATAGACTGCAGATCTCTGACCAGCATTAACGCATGGCAGAGCAAAAAAAAAACAATGCACGACAAAGCACAGACCAAAACCAACACACGGCAGAGCCCAACACATGGCAGAGTGCAGACCAGAACCAACACAAGGCAGAGCCCAGCACACTGCAGAGCGCAGACGAAAACCAACACACGACAGAGCCCAATACATGGCAGCGTGCAAACCAGAACCAACAAATGCAGAGTGCAGACCAGAACCAACGCATGACCAACCTCATACCAGAACCAAAGCATGGTCGATCTCAGACCAGAACCAACGCACGGCAGACCTCAGACCAAAACCAACACAAAGCACAGACCAGAACCAACACGAGGCAGAGCCCAGCACACGCAGAGCGCAGGCGAGAACCAACACACAACAGAGCCTAATACCTGGCAGAGTACAAACCAGAACTAACACATGGAAGAGCAAAAAGCATTGGAAGAGCACAGACCAGAACCAATACACGGCAGACCACAGACCAGAGCCAACGCACAGCAGAACCCAAAGCATGGGAGACCTCAGACCAGAAACAACACACGGCAGAGCCCAACACGCGGCAGAGTGCAGACCAGAACCAATACACGGCAGAGCCCAACACGTGGCAAAGCGCAGACCAGAACCAATGCACAGCAGAGCACAGACCAGAACCAACACACAGCAGAGCCCAAAACAAGGCAGAGCGCGGACCAGAACAAATACACGGCAGAGCCCAACACGCGGCATAGAGCAGACCAGAACAAATACGCGGCAGATCCCAATGCATGGCAGAGCACAGACCAGAACCAACGCACGGTAGAGCGCAGACCACAACCAATACATGGTAGAGCTCAACACGCGGCAGAGTGCAGACCAGAACCAACGCATCGCATCGCAGACTAGAACCAACGCACGGCATAGCACAACGCATGGCAAAGTGCAGACCAGAGCCAACACATGGCAGAGTCCAACACACAACAGAGCGTTGAGGAGTAAAGTCCCTGATACACAGTTGACTAGTTGCTATGGGCAGCAAATGAAATAAATGTTCTCTTTAACTAGACAACCAGGACATATAATTGTAGACCTCAATAGATAACAGTAGATCTCAGTGCCTGTACCTGCTCTCAATACTAGTGTATGTCTGCCCTCTCTGTGCAGCAAGTAGCTTCTTCTTTCTGAGAGCCAAGCCTCGTTCTGAGGCTACTCTAGAGATCACATGACCTTCCTCCAGGAGGCAAGCCTCACTCTGAAACCTTACCCACTGATATCTTACCAGAAAGGTTTACTCAGAGTAAAGTTTTCAGGGAGAAAATGCCTCTCTCGCGGACGTCAGGGAGCCGCTATCTATTAGAGGGAGACTCCCTGAGCATCAGGGAGACTTGAGATCCCTGTTACCATATTAATTGTGAATGTGCATAAAATGCCATCCATCATTTAGGAGAGTTCCGTTCACTTCCTGCCTGGTAAAACATTGTCAATAGGACAGGAAGTGAGATTAATAAATTAAAGTAGTACTAAAGACCATCTGTCAGTCAATTAAAATGCTGTATTGTTTTTCAGTGCTACTTCCAGTTGGCTCTAATTGGCAGCAGACCAACTGATATGCAATACAATCTGCCAAAGCAAAATGACATGTACCATCTCTCTTTGCGACCTGCGTCATAGAAATGGGGATTCCATGCCTAGCTTCTACATCGTGTAATGCTCTCCCTCCCCTCCTTATGCAGTTTTGAAGAGAAACTAACATAATGATGCAGTGTACATAGAAACTGTAACCTCTCCTTTTTAGTGCTTCAGAATGGGTGGCTACACAGGGAGGTATTCAGAGGTACGGCTGCAGCATAGCCACTGTTCTAAAGGAAATTCATTCAGATGTGGTTCTCTGGCATGATGAAATGTAATAAGAGGGAATAAATGAGCACATCATTTTGGAGGAAAAGGATGAAAGAAATGACAATGTAATTCTGCAGCATATATGTAATTTTTATATTTCACTTTGGATATATTTTAAAGGCTTTTTTTTTTATTAAATAAGACCAAATGTTAGTTATTTTAGACAACAAATCCTGTTTGGCAGTTGTACAAAATGCTAAACCGTTTGATATGTACAGTTATACATACTGTACATTTTATAGTTTACATTTTGAGTATGCTTTATAATTAGGGATGCACAGATACTTTTTGAGTACCAGTGCAGATACTTGGCATTTTCATGAGAACTACCAGGGTTGCAGCGGTTGCAGCTGGGACCTGGCTCTGGCACTCCACCACTGTCCTGAAATTATTAGTCTGTATTGTTTTAGAAAAACTGTCACATGACAATAAACAAAAATGTATCAGTACTCGTACTTGTAAGTACTCGGCAAGTACCAGTACTCGTACTCGCAAAACTGGTATCTGTGCATCCCTTTATTTATATTTATAAAAACAAAATCGTACATTAAAACAGAGATGTACAAATCCCAGGAGCTCCGTGTGCTCCTTACAAATGACAGCTGCCTCCTAATTTTTGAATTTTTCTCTAGTCTAGTCTTGGAGCTCAAAAGTATCGGTACATGTACTCGTACTTGTACCGAGTACTGTACTTGGTATCTGTGCAACCCTAAAAGCAGCAGGCTAAGGCACTCTGCAACACAGTAGCTGCAGCTATCTGCTGTCAGCACTGATGTATGCAAGGCCAATTGTCTTTAAATGTCCTCCCTCGAATGGGGTGTATATCCCTTTAAGGTTTCCCTTTGGCAATGCCCAACCCTTCCTAGACTACTGGCCAGTAGTGGTGTCCTAAGCTAGCCGGCGTTGGGGCCCTTACTGTAGTGCAGGTATGAACAGCAAACAGGTTCTCAATGTGGCCAAAGGCCTCTCACCAATCCTCGGGTCAGTTGAAAAAAAGATGAAGACTGATAGCAGAAGCTGGACGTCCTCTCTCTTCAGCTCAGGCTCAGTAGGGGAAGTCATCTGGGTCACTGGTAGGAGGTTTTCACTCATCCAGGATGTTTGCAGTCATCTCGGTTGGCTCCGTCTGGCTCTCTCTCTCTGCTGGGCTGGTTGGATCACTCCGGCGGCTGGTTCAGCCGTGCAACTAGGCCTCAGTTCCGGCGCTCGAACACAGTCTCTCTGGTTCAGCAGATGAACATCAGTCCTTCAGAGTGCTGCTGTACAGATTCTGTGTGTCCCAATCTGTCAGTGGGAATCACACAGCTCTGTTGCATGCAGTCTTAATTCACACAGCCCCACACACAGGCCTGTCTTATCCAGATCCCCCAGTCAGACTGGGCACGCTCAGTCACTGCAGTACATAGCCCTCCTCCTTCCTCTCGCACAGCATCTTGGGAGTGGTAGTTCACAAGAGCTCTATTAGCAATCTCCAGTGTCAGCTCTGCACTGCAATCCCCACAAACCTCTGCTTCAGATCACACACAGGGACAAGTTAACTCCTTACAGTTAGGAACAAGAATCGCTGTGATAGCACATATATGTACATTATATAGGGGCTACACGATAATTAAAAATGAACTGTGGTGCTGAGTGATGGTAAAGAGAGGTGGACGTGGCCCAGGGTCAGTGCAAAGATTTTTGCCTACACAGGCACCACCTCCCCGGTGCCCTCAGACGGCTGCCTATGCAGTGTTACGCTAGCATTGGCCCAGGTCCTGTTTCACCTAGGAGGTGAGCTGAATTAGACATAGGGTCAGCAAGCTTTTATACACCAAGTGCCATTTTTTTGCAACCATCAGACACCCGGGTGCCAATGAGCAATAGTGCGCCATAGTGTTAGGTAATTTTCAATTATGACACTCATTAGTTGTACTGCTAATAGTAAGTTCAACTCACAGATTAGTTTAATGTGTTTATCTCGCCTTTAGCAACACAGCTATAAGTGAAATAAAAAATGAATAACTGGTGCACATATAAAACATGTTCATATTTAGATGATCTGAAAAGTAAACTGGACTTACAGACCAGAACCAACAAAAGGCAGACCTCAGACCAGAACCAACGCATGGCAGATTTCAGACCAGAACTAATGCACAGCAGATCTCAGACCAGAACCACCACAAGACAGACTTCAGGCCAGAACCACCGCATGGCAGAGTGCAAACCAGAACCAACGCATGGCCAACCCCAGATCAGAAACAACACATGGCAGACTTCAGACCAGAACCAAACGTACAACAAACCTCAGACCAGAACCAATGCACGGAAGACCTCAGACCAGAACCAGCACAGGGCAGAGCGCAGACCAGACCCAACGCATAGCAGAGTGCAGACCTGAACCAACACATAGTAGAGTGCAGACCAGAACCAATGCACGGCAGACCTCAGACCACAACCAACACATGGCAGAGTGCAGAGCAGAACCAACGCACAGCCAACCTCAGACCAGAATCAAATGCATGGCAGACCTCAGACCAGAACCAAATGCATGCCAGACATCAGAGCAGAACCAACACACGGCAGACCCCCGACCAGCACCAATAGACTGCAGATCTCTGACCAGCATTAACGCATGGCAGAGCAAAAAAAAAACAATGCACGACAAAGCACAGACCAAAACCAACACACGGCAGAGCCCAACACATGGCAGAGTGCAGACCAGAACCAACACAAGGCAGAGCCCAGCACACTGCAGAGCGCAGACGAAAACCAACACACGACAGAGCCCAATACATGGCAGCGTGCAAACCAGAACCAACAAATGCAGAGTGCAGACCAGAACCAACGCATGACCAACCTCATACCAGAACCAAAGCATGGTCGATCTCAGACCAGAACCAACGCACGGCAGACCTCAGACCAAAACCAACACAAAGCACAGACCAGAACCAACACGAGGCAGAGCCCAGCACACGCAGAGCGCAGGCGAGAACCAACACACAACAGAGCCTAATACCTGGCAGAGTACAAACCAGAACTAACACATGGAAGAGCAAAAAGCATTGGAAGAGCACAGACCAGAACCAATACACGGCAGACCACAGACCAGAGCCAACGCACAGCAGAACCCAAAGCATGGGAGACCTCAGACCAGAAACAACACACGGCAGAGCCCAACACGCGGCAGAGTGCAGACCAGAACCAATACACGGCAGAGCCCAACACGTGGCAAAGCGCAGACCAGAACCAATGCACAGCAGAGCACAGACCAGAACCAACACACAGCAGAGCCCAAAACAAGGCAGAGCGCGGACCAGAACAAATACACGGCAGAGCCCAACACGCGGCATAGAGCAGACCAGAACAAATACGCGGCAGATCCCAATGCATGGCAGAGCACAGACCAGAACCAACGCACGGTAGAGCGCAGACCACAACCAATACATGGTAGAGCTCAACACGCGGCAGAGTGCAGACCAGAACCAACGCATCGCATCGCAGACTAGAACCAACGCACGGCATAGCACAACGCATGGCAAAGTGCAGACCAGAGCCAACACATGGCAGAGTCCAACACACAACAGAGCGTTGAGGAGTAAAGTCCCTGATACACAGTTGACTAGTTGCTATGGGCAGCAAATGAAATAAATGTTCTCTTTAACTAGACAACCAGGACATATAATTGTAGACCTCAATAGATAACAGTAGATCTCAGTGCCTGTACCTGCTCTCAATACTAGTGTATGTCTGCCCTCTCTGTGCAGCAAGTAGCTTCTTCTTTCTGAGAGCCAAGCCTCGTTCTGAGGCTACTCTAGAGATCACATGACCTTCCTCCAGGAGGCAAGCCTCACTCTGAAACCTTACCCACTGATATCTTACCAGAAAGGTTTACTCAGAGTAAAGTTTTCAGGGAGAAA
Source organism: Nanorana parkeri (assembly GCF_000935625.1). Classification (NCBI taxonomy): domain Eukaryota; kingdom Metazoa; phylum Chordata; class Amphibia; order Anura; family Dicroglossidae; genus Nanorana; species Nanorana parkeri. Next base: position 1,429,412 of record NW_017306554.1, read on the forward strand.
ATGCCTCTCTCGCGGACGTCAGGGAGCCGCTATCTATTAGAGGGAGACTCCCTGAGCATCAGGGAGACTTGAGATCCCTGTTACCATATTAATTGTGAATGTGCATAAAATGCCATCCATCATTTAGGAGAGTTCCGTTCACTTCCTGCCTGGTAAAACATTGTCAATAGGACAGGAAGTGAGATTAATAAATTAAAGTAGTACTAAAGACCATCTGTCAGTCAATTAAAATGCTGTATTGTTTTTCAGTGCTACTTCCAGTTGGCTCTAATTGGCAGCAGACCAACTGATATGCAATACAATCTGCCAAAGCAAAATGACATGTACCATCTCTCTTTGCGACCTGCGTCATAGAAATGGGGATTCCATGCCTAGCTTCTACATCGTGTAATGCTCTCCCTCCCCTCCTTATGCAGTTTTGAAGAGAAACTAACATAATGATGCAGTGTACATAGAAACTGTAACCTCTCCTTTTTAGTGCTTCAGAATGGGTGGCTACACAGGGAGGTATTCAGAGGTACGGCTGCAGCATAGCCACTGTTCTAAAGGAAATTCATTCAGATGTGGTTCTCTGGCATGATGAAATGTAATAAGAGGGAATAAATGAGCACATCATTTTGGAGGAAAAGGATGAAAGAAATGACAATGTAATTCTGCAGCATATATGTAATTTTTATATTTCACTTTGGATATATTTTAAAGGCTTTTTTTTTTATTAAATAAGACCAAATGTTAGTTATTTTAGACAACAAATCCTGTTTGGCAGTTGTACAAAATGCTAAACCGTTTGATATGTACAGTTATACATACTGTACATTTTATAGTTTACATTTTGAGTATGCTTTATAATTAGGGATGCACAGATACTTTTTGAGTACCAGTGCAGATACTTGGCATTTTCATGAGAACTACCAGGGTTGCAGCGGTTGCAGCTGGGACCTGGCTCTGGCACTCCACCACTGTCCTGAAATTATTAGTCTGTATTGTTTTAGAAAAACTGTCACATGACAATAAACAAAAATGTATCAGTACTCGTACTTGTAAGTACTCGGCAAGTACCAGTACTCGTACTCGCAAAACTGGTATCTGTGCATCCCTTTATTTATATTTATAAAAACAAAATCGTACATTAAAACAGAGATGTACAAATCCCAGGAGCTCCGTGTGCTCCTTACAAATGACAGCTGCCTCCTAATTTTTGAATTTTTCTCTAGTCTAGTCTTGGAGCTCAAAAGTATCGGTACATGTACTCGTACTTGTACCGAGTACTGTACTTGGTATCTGTGCAACCCTATTTATAATCCTGCCTCCAGTTTAGGATTATATTACATTTGTTGTTGTGACTGTTTAACCTTGTATGGGCTCCATCTAGTGGCCAAATCACATTATCCCACACCAGCACGTAAAGCTGCTTTAACATTCTTTTTGACCCTGAAAAACATCTATACTTCCCATCAGCCCTCATTGGGAGGAAAAGAACACCAGGAGCCATCAGCCTGAAGGCAACAAGTGAAGAAAAAGATTTTCCATTCTCCTCCTTGGGGCAGCATTGCTGGTGACAACTATTGCATCTACACCCAGCTACTGAGATACTCGCAAACAGTCACTTTTTGGGATTATAATTTATGCATTTTGATTGTATGTTTTTGTTGTTGCTTTTCTCCTCATTTTACCCTCATCCCATTCTTTTTAATAAGGTTTCACACTTCCACATTTAGCTGCGTGTCAAGTTGTACACAGGCCACTGGAATAAAGTTGTATCTGGACTATTTTAATTGGTGTGGCGCTTCAGTTCCTGGATCGCTCGAAAAAAGGGTCATGTAGGAGCTACAAGCGATATTGAGCGACGAGATGTGAACAGCTCCATTGAAATGGATTGGAGAAGCTACATAGAGCGATATCGCGTGGAAATATGAGCGATATCGCTGCAAAAATCGCTCGATAAATCGCTCAGTGTGAATGGGGCCTAATGTCCCCTCCACCACAGTCACATCAGTCTCTGTACAGAAGAGCTTACACTCGAATGTCCCCCCCCCACAGTCATACCAGTCTCTGTACAGAGGAGCTTACACTCTAATGTCCCCTCCTCCACACAGTCACATCAGTCTCTGTACAGAGGAGCTTACACTCTAATGTCCCCTCCCCCACAGTCACATCAGTCTTTGGACAGAGGAGCTTACACTCTAATGTCCCCCACACAGTCACATTACCCCCTGGGCGCAGGGCTTCGTGACCCGCTGGACACTAGACATGTGCACCGGCAAAAAAATTGTTATGTTTCATCTTGTTTTGATTCGGATTTTGCGTTATTTCGTTTTTCGGGATTCGGACAAAATTCGTAAGCCTGTAAGTCTGTACGAATGTTCATTTCCGTTTCATGTTCGTATCGTTCGTTTCATTGCAGCAAAGTGACATTAACATTTTTTTTTAAATTGTCACTTTGCTGCAATGAAAATTCGTCCACAAACGAAAATGCGTACAGACTACCGCTAACGAGTTTCGTCCGGAAAACTAATTTTTCCGAAACGAATTGCACATGTCTACTGGAGGCAGGGCTTAGGGTTAGTTCACACCATAAGCAGTGCGCTCCGGTCCATATCTGGCCAGAACGCACTGCCCGCATTGCGGCTGGCTCACTTTTTTGCCGGGCTGGAGGGGGTGTGGCGGGCCATTGAAGTGCATGGCACCGTAGCCACGCGATCCGGCTGCAATGCGATCGCCCGCACGGGATCGCAAGGCACATTGTACCCGGAGTGCATTCTGGTGCAATCAAAATAGTGCTTGCAGCATTTTAAACGCACCGCACCCGAACGCACTGCAGGCACCCGAACGCACTGCAGGTCAATGCACCGCAACACCCCCTCCCGCTTCACAACAAAGTGAGCTGGCCACAATACGATCCAGTGCGTTCAGGCCAGAACCGGGCCGGAATGCACTGTGTCTGGTGTGAACGGGCCCTTGGGGGTTGTGTAGACTGGCTTTTAATAGAGTCAGAACTACTTTACTCAACATACAATCCAATAGGAATGTAAAAGCATCTTAAAGCCCTTTGATGCAACTTAAAGGTAGGTCAGCTTCAGGTCAGAAGGAGAGCATGATCACAATGGTCTCAGAAAAGTTTCATACTGAGCTCAAATGCAAGCTGCATCTATACACATGTCCTAACCTTTACAGATAACACTGCATTGAAAAAGCATAACTTATTGGATATATATTAAATTACTATGTAAGGTAAACTCCCCCACTGCATATGTAATCTTGTATTGTATGAGAAAGAACATGTACCATAGTGCACACTGTATCACTATCTAAAAAAAACTTTATAAATAACTTACTCACATAAAAAGACAGTATAAAGCCCAATTGCAATGATAAATACCTCTGTGGGGCAGGTAGGGACACCGCCGGATCAGCTGAGCTCTCTCCAGATCTTCTCTACCTGCTCCACCCACCTCCGCATCACAACCTCTGCCCCAGAGATTACATATTGCTGAATGCCAGTGTGGACAAGTAGGAGATTGTCGTTCTGTAGGCATGTTTTAAAGGTGAGCTCACTCTATTGGGTGTTCACATGGTGGAGATCTCTTGGTCGTGGAGAAGTTTGGAATATCAACACCTATACCATCAATTGCACAGGCTTTTTCTGGCCTTACACATTTAAATTTATATGGACATGTATGTATGCATTATGTAATCTGACATTGTGTTTTGTTTTTTTTGGACCTGTGTTTGGACTTAATACATTGTTAATATCACATTTATAAACACTTTAGTGTGGTACATATATACATACACATTTATTTATATGGATATATGCATGCATTGTTAATGTGGCATTGAAAAGCACTTTTTTGTTAGGTGTTTGATATGATACTCTAGGTAAAAATAATGAAAGCGCAAATCACCATGAATAAAATGTTGTTTCTTTTGTTAACAGCGCATTGCCAAGGTCTTAAAAGCCTGGGGGAACCCCTGGGCACTGCGGTGCATATATGTATAATAGTGGGTGTTGTTAAATGATTCCTGAAACCCTAGTTAACATAATATAGCCACTCTCCACTGGTGGAACTACCAGGGTCTCAGCGGTTGTATAAATGGCATCCATTAGATGCCCATTTTCATGGGAATGTGGGGACTTTAGGTTAAAGGCAATTTTTTGGTGTTTTTCCCAGTTTTTGTATTTTAGTGTACTGCCTCTTTAAGAGTATCAAACGGTGTTTTTTTTCGGCGGGAAAAACTGTTATTTTGGCGGGAAAACATCGCCACGAGAATGGATGTCAGTTGGGATTTATGCCCTATATAAGGAGGTGCCTGAGTTGGTTAAAATCATCCAGTTGGAAAACCCGTTTTGAAGTTTCCTGAAGGCTGTGGAAACCTGGCTACAATCAAGATGGAGCAGCTGCTGAAAAGAGTTTTGGAGAAAGCGCAGGAAGCTGGGGGAGAAGACTGGATTCGTCGCTGCTTGGAAGCAGACAGAGGGATGGATACAGTATCTTACCCGTCGACGTCGGAAGACCGGAGAGATGGAAGACCGCGAGGTGCAGCTGACGTGGTGTCATCCCCTCGTCGTGGCCCGTCGGGAGTTCCCCTGGAGGTGGACAGGAGACAGGACCGGACTGCTGTAGATGAGGCGGCGAAGAGTCGAGTGACAGGGCTTTTACGCGCCGGGTCAAGAGGAGGAGGTGAGACGGACATTGGCGGCGGCGTGGCGAAGCGCACTAGACGCAAAGGACGTGCGTACTCGCCGTCTCCTATTAGGAGGAGGAGGGGAGGAGCCAGAGGACGTGCAAAATCCCCTAGGCAACGAGCAGACGCCGGGGTTGACAGTTCAGCTGTGAATCAGTTGAACGGAGGGCTAAATAACGGTCTGCCTGTAACGGTTATGGCCGAGGGGGCAATTTCTAGTCGTTTAACGGCTACTGCAGCGGTTGCAGCCCCTTCATGCCAGGTTGATGGCTTTCCTGAACTGGCAGTGGGACAGTTTGCTCCTAAATTTTCTATGACGGCACAGACATCTAGCGGCGAGGGGAGTTTTGGTGCAGCAGCAAGCATTCTATCATCAACTTCAGATGCAGCAGGAGCATCTTCCCGCAATTGTCCAGCATCATGTGAGTCAACAAGTGGACAGTTTTCTTTTTTCAGGAATCAGCCTGCACCGATGTCCGTCGGCGAGGAGCAAGTGCGTTCTGACGCATGCCATCTTCCCCAGGTTTTACCACTGGCCGGAAGCGGAGTCGCGGTTCGTAATTCATTTCCTGCACATACTCCAGGTAATTCCAATAGCGAATCTGGAACTAGTAATGTGTTAACTGATTTGTTAGCTTCATTGTCTAAAATTGCGGAGAGAATGTCTGTTCCTTCCACATCTCTCGCGTCTGTTTGGGATCAGCACGGTGCAGTTGAGGGTAGCGCTATATCTGGTTGAAAGCTAAATTTATCCCTGGAAAATTTAATGTATTGGCGGATGCTTTGTCCCGTTTCCAGATGCAGCGTTTCAGGGAGCTTCTGCCAGGAGCGGATTTGGAAGGTTTCCGGTGTCCGGAGCACCTGTGGAGTTTGATCTGAATGTTATTTCAGGATACGTCAGGAATTCGGTGGCTCCAAAGACTTGGGAGGATTACTCTACCGTGTGGAGGAAGTGGTCTGGTTTTAATGAGGTTTTGGGTACATCTCCTGTCAATCCATGTGAAGATTCCATTTTGGCATTTCTTTGCTACGTCATTAAAGATGGGCCTTCATATAGTTATTTGGCGAAGGCGGTTTCCGGTATTTCCTTTTTCTTTTAATTGCTTAGTTTTCCCCCTTGCTGTAGTTATTTTTCAGTTCGGCAGGTTTTGAAAGGTTATCGGAAGAAAAATTTTACTATTGATACCAGACGTCCTATTTCAGGTGAGCTTCTTAAGCGGCTATGCGCTGCAACATCTGTGGTCTGTTATTCGCCATATGAATCATTATTGTTCCATACGGCGTTTATTTTGGCCTTTTTTGCAGCTCTTCGGGTTTCAGAACTGGTGCCTCCTAGTAGAAGGATGGAGTCGGGTTTATTAGTTGGGGATGTTTGGGTGGGCGATTCAATTGTTTATTTAAGAATAGCTAAATCCAAAATGGATACATTGGGATTGGGACATTGTCTAACTTTGAGGGCATGCAGTGATCCTTTTCTGTGTCCAGTAGTGAGGGTGCGCGAGTACCTATTATCCAGACCGCGAGTAAATGGTTACGGTTTTTCAGTTCAATAGTGTTTTTAAGAAATGCTTAGCTTATTTAGGATTAGCTAGTTTGCAGTTTTCGTCACATTCATTTAGGATAGGGGCGGCAACCGAGGCGGCGCAGTTGGGCTTGGCGGACTCTGTTATTAAGAGAATAGGACGGTGGGGTTCGGATAAATTTCATATGTATGTGCGCCCTAACCTTTCTATTTGATTTCAGGTCGGAGGTCTGTGGTGTGGATCGTGGGCCATTCATTTATCTTTTAGGCGCAGAACAGAGCGGCTCTTCGTCAGAATTTGAGTATGCCGACAGATGATTTTTGGGTTTTTTGGAAGGGGATTAGAGGTTTGAGGTGGGGTCAGTTATTGGGGGTTTTGCACGATTTATTGCGCTGCTGGCCTACTCCAGATATGTTATTAATTCATATGGGGGGTAATGATATCGGGAAAGTGGGAACATTGGATCTATTGTTTCAAATGAAAAGGGAGTTAGCTGCTTTAAAATCAGCATTGCCTGGCACTTTTTTTTTTTTCCGGAAATAGTGCCTAGAAGGATTTGGTTGAATAATACAACCGGTCGCCCGTATGAGAAAATTCGTAGGCACCTAAATAGAGCAATGGAGAAATTTATGCCGAGTTTGGGAGGGTTTTCGTTTAGACATAGGGATTTGGAGGGTGGTTTATCGGGTTTTTATAGACAGGATGAGGTGCATCTGTCGGATGTAGCTTTAGATATTTTTAATTTAGGGTTGCAGAATTGCATTGAGATGGTCGCGGCTGGTGGTGGTGCCTTGGCTTGCGTAGGCGCAAGCCAGGCTAGTGGGGACTATTCCCTTGATTAATATATTGCTCGAGTTTCGAAAACTGGGCAATATGGTGGAAGTATAAGAGTTATTGGTTAATTATTAAGATTGGTTATTAGAGTTTGATTTAATTTTTATCCAATAAAAATGCCGCGGCCAATTAATGCCAATTAAATTAAAAGAGTGTTGAGTGATTATTTATTTAGAGTTTAAGTTAATATAAACATATGTCACATACAGTCCCATGTATAAATGGCATCCATTACATGCCCATTTTCATGGGAATGTGGGGACTTTAGGTTAAAGGCAATTTTTTGGTGTTTTTCCCAGTTTTTGTATTTTAGTGTACTGCCTCTTTAAGAGTATCCAACGGTGGATTTTTTCGGCGGGAAAAAACGTTATTTTGGCGGGAAAACATCGCCACGAGAATGGATGTCAGTTGGGATTTATGCCCTATATAAGGAGGTGCAGAGTTGGTTAAAATCATCCAGTTGGAAAACCCGTTTTGAAGCTTCCCTCCCTCCCTCCCTAGTCGCGGTATTTTTATGTGGTTTGTCACCTCAGGAGAGGGGGACTATTCCCTTGATTTAATATATTGCTCGAGTTTCGAAAACTGGGCAATATGGTGGAAGTATAAGAGTTATTGGTTAATTATTAAGATTGGTTATTAGAGTTTGATTTAATTTTTATCCAATAAAAATGCCGCGGCCAATTAATGCCAATTAAATTAAAAGAGTGTTGAGTGATTATTTATTTAGAGTTTAAGTTAATATAAACATACTGAAAAATGGCCTGGATGGGAAGGGGGTTTAACACCGCGGATGTCAACTGGTTAAGGTGTAAAGCCAGAAAGACCGGCTAGCTGATAAGTTTCAGGGGAGCTTCCCCCTTCATCAGAGCTCCTCCAAAAATGCGTCAGGTAGACGGTCTTCTCTGGGACCTGCTTTGCATCCTATTGCTTATTCCAATATACCTCTATCTGAGTAGTTTGTATGTTATTTTTGATTGCTCTATCTATTAAACGTTAATACAAGAGAAGGCGCTAGTTGTCTATTTGTTGTACATGTGTTGTGAGGATACTTCCCAGGGGCCTTGAAGATGGCAGACTACTCCCTCAATGTTTTGAAGGTAAAGAAACCCTTTATGCTGAACGCTGTGGTGTACATAGTTTCTTTTGGACATTTGGACTACCTCCTCTCCAAGCAAAGCCTTGGAGGGAAGGACCCTTCTAAAAAATCTCAAATATTGATCCTCTTTCTCAGCTCACATCACTGGCGTAAACCTCTCAGGGATTGGATAGGGTTGCCACCTTTTCTTCAAGCCAAACCCGAACACTGTAGCACCTCACAATTTTTTTGTAAAGTATACACTATGCACATATTTTATAAATAAATTAGATTGGAGTTAATCGCAACTTGCCAGTGTGCCACAGGTCCCCAGATATGTACTATGCAAAGCAATATCCATATACCTTGCCACACTCCTCGCCGGATATCCCAAAAGTAACCGGTGATCATAATGACTGTGGATGTCACCGCTCACAAACAAACTCCAATACAGATGTCACCAGCACCAAGATTCCATGTTAGTGCAAAATCCATTTTATTGATAGTTGTCACTCAAACAACAAGCGCGTTTGGGGCCATGCAGGGTCCCCTTCATCAGACTCAGAAATGACATTCTAGAATGTCTATATAAAGGTTGTGGTACTTTTATGCTTTTATGTCATTTTCAGCCTTTATTCATACAGCACTTTTGATACACTGAGGAGGACTCAGCTGCCAAACTGTCAGCCAAGTTCAGCAGAATAACTCAAAAAGGCATCTCTCCTGATGTAATCTGCAGGATTGTGTCTAAAATTCTGAGAGGACATGTTCTTGTACTAAATACGCCAGCCCTCAACCATAGCCCCCAAGGCAAGAGCCTCTTATGCCTGTGTTGGCCCAACTCTGCCTTATAACTTCGCAACTTGCAGTGCTTTGGCACCATTTCTTAAACATGATCAAGTAACAAAATATATTTGTTGAATCGAAACAGTTCTACTGAACTGATTACAAAATGTAGAAAGATCAGAAGGATTTTCATTAATTAAAGCAGTTTGTGTTTTTAAAGGGTAGATATAAATATACTTCATGTAAAATTTTGAATATCAGCAATTAGAGAAGAGAATGAAAAGAGCATGGGGCCCTGAAATCTTTCACTGGACCATTAAAGCTAATTTCATGTTCTGTATTCACTAGATGAGGTGTGCGTATGATCAATTATGTATTTCACTTTTTCTTTTGTAGGTCTGTCACATCAACTGATTAACAAAATAATCTGTAAATTTATGGAAGTATAAAGCAGCAATAAGGGGATAGATGTTGCCTTCCATCAAGCACTTGTTTTAAGTGCATTTTTTTTAGCCACTCCATTTGTACTTGAAAATAATTGACTGATTGAGACTGTGGTTTTAATTATCCCTCAAGAATGCAAAGAAACTATAAATAAAATACATATGGTTTGGGTTAACTTGGATACGTAATGAAAGAACTGTTTATAAAACATCCACTCAGGGGCAAAAAAAAAAAAAAATCACATTCAGCGTAATTTGCAATGGTAACTTGCAGAATAGGTTATCACAGACTTGCTCTCAATTAGAATGTAAACCTGATGATATATTTTTTTAATGAATGGAAGATAATTTCTTACACCTGAAATACTGTCCTAACGTTACAGAACCTAGTTTAACAGGTGTCAATATAGTACCTAAAATTAGATTTATGGTGCCAAAAACACAAGAGGTTGGTTGTGTTTACGAGCTCGTTGTGTGAACGAGAATTTGTGTTTATAACTATATAGATGATTGGAGAGTACACCAGTTAACCTTATGCAGGTGCTGCTCAAGTAGCACTTACCTCATGCCAGTGCAACTATTGCATCAGACCAGGTTTTTCAACCAGTCACTCAACCCTCCCAGTATGACAGTACAGTATGTATAAGGATGCACTGAAATGAATTTTTTAGACCGAAATGGAAATTTTTCCAACACTTTTAAGATGTTCCAATTATTTTATTTTTATTTATTAATTTATTTTTTTATTTTACTGTCGGGGCTTTGGGGAAATATCAGGGATCTAAACAGACCCCTGATATTTCCCTTTTAAAATAGAAAAAGAGATTGAGGGCACAGAGTCCTCAATCTCTTTTTCTACAGCCCCTGTTATGAATCAACAGGAAGCCTCCTATACTAAGTACTCCTGTCCATTTATAAACTGAGGAGTTACAATGTCCACAATCATGAATGAATAGGAAGTTATGTAGAGGTCTTCCTATTCATTCATAACTACACAGTAAGCATACTTTGTCCCCAGGTATTTTTAAACATTCAGCGATCAGTTCTGATCGCTGACTGCTTGTAACCAGCTATATATTCTGACTCACCTGTCACAGGAGGCTGTCTCCTCCCCCACACCATCCCATTTGACCTCCTGACAGCTTCTCTCCTCCCCGCTGGGTGCCAGACTGTGTCCCCTTCAATCCCCTCTGCCGACACAAGCGGGGGAAAGCAGCAGGGGGGACAAAGGCCAGCACCTTGTGGAGAGAAGCCTAATTTCTTTCCGTTTTGGTACTATTGGCATTTTTTGCGGATACAGTAACAGTATATGCACATTATTATTAAACATGATATCTATCATTTGACACATGCTTATCTATATATCAATTACTTCAGAAACTTCTTCATTTACACAGATGTAAACATTCCACAAGAAAGTGCCACTAATAAAGTGTCAGTATACCCGAGTTTTGTTGTCATCACATGTAAAAGTATGGTCTCTACCATACTTTTACATGTATATGGCTTCATAACCTTTTCATCATGCATGTTTTCAGTGTTAGTATATACCTGGTTGATCCTGCCATTTTACTTGACTTCCCAATTCTGAATGGCAGTGCAATAGCAAGCAGCCAATCTTTTGTATCCTCCATTGCCACCCTCAGTGCACATGCTCAGCCATATACCTGTTAGTAAGCCATTTACTTTCTCCTTCCTGGTCTGGAAGTTGCCTCTTGTGACTCTTTTCATCCTCGTGCAGGACGACTCGAGCAGGTTGACTGACATCTCCTCTCTATCCCCTGCTATTTGCCCCGCTTGACAATCTGGGTCAGATTTAGGGGCGGCTTCAGCAGGGATGATAAAGGCTTCTCAATAGACCTGACAGAAACCCTTAGCATGTCTGTGCTGCAGATCTAGATCTGGAAGAGACTTGCAACATGTCTGTGCAAGCACTGAATCTTACAACCTGCCTCCTGGAATGTGCGTCATGGATATCCTAGGAGGCAGAGGGGCTGGGCTATGTCATCCTTGCCTAGGTGAAAATTTAGGAAGTTTACTGCTTTAATTTTTTTTTTTTTACTACAATTGTGTAAGAGCGAGGGTGGAGGAGATAGGAAAGAGAACGTTATTTTTTGGGGTCAAGGTCTGCTTTAAACCATGCACAAAGTGCTGTTAAATACAGTATGTATGTATATCATGTTGTACTAAAATATCAAAGCATAATATGCCAACACAAAACTACTAATGTACTACTAAAATAAACAAACTACTAATCAGAGGGCATCTCATCACCATAAATATGTAGAAATAAAGCAGAACTAAAGTTTTTTTTTTTTTAATGCAAACACTGAAATTGCAAGTTAAAATAGTGCATGCACACTTGCAAAACTATAGGGTGTATTTATGAACAATTTGCAGAACTATTCACCCTGTGAAACTCTGTGAATCTTTGTACTGTGCATATGGAGGCAAAAACAAATGTTCTTAGTATATAAGGTGAATGTAATATAGAAAAATACCCTGTTATGGCCACTAGATGAAGCTGAGGAGCATAGGAAATAAACCTTTCCAATGTAAATGTAAAACAAAGCAAAACCATCTATTTGTTTAACCACCTGCTGTCCGGCCGTTGTAATTAAACGGCCGGACAGCGGCTTCTTGATTGCGGGTGGGCGTTTTTAAACATCCCATCCTGTCCATCCTATGTGATAGCAATAAAGTTAAGTGAAAAATTTTTTTTTTTAAAGAATTAGTTACAAAAAAATGAAAAGTCACATATAAAGGTAATAAAACATTTTATTAAGTCCCCTGCCCCCCACATAAACATGCGTCGAGTGCGTCTAAGTGCGTAAACGACGATTGCATCCATTACGCCGCACATGATACGTATCGCCACGAACATTGCAGTGAGAGCAATAATTCTCAGCCCATCAATCACTGATTACACTAACCTTTTGAGCGGTAAAAGCTTTTAAAGCATCGCCTATGGTCAATTTTGGGTATGGTAGTTTTTGCGAGTACGCAGACGCACGCAATTTTAAAGCTTGACATTTGGTGTATATTTACCCTACGTGACCCCCACTTTTATATTTTGCCAAAAATTTGGGTAATAACAATTGTTTTATAACATAACGTAGGGAAAACCGTTTTTTCCCCCAAATCTTCGGTACTTTTTTCATTATATAGTAAAAAATAAAAACCCATAGTGGTGATTAAATACCACCAAAAGAAAGCTCTATTTGTCCCCAAAAAATGGTATAACATTCATTTCAGTACAGCGTTGCATGACAGAATAAATGTCAGTCAAAGTACTGCAGCTCTGAACATTGAAAAATGGCCCGGACAGGACGGGGGGTGTGAACACCACTGTCCGCAAGTGGTTAATGAGGGTTATCCCAACAAGAGATACATAACAAAAAATTACTTTAAAAAAGGTGGAACTTGATGGACCAGTGTCTTTGTTCAACCTCAAATACTATATAACTATGAATTCTACATCTATCAATATTTATAGTGTGCAGGTAGCTTTGCAGTAAGACTGGGCTTCTTTAGGTGTAACACCATGCAAAGGGTTCAATAAAAACTCAAAGGGTTCAGTTTTTGGCAAAGCAGAAATTTCCAATTGTCTGCTCTCTTTGATGCTGCTATAGAGGTTTTAGTATTAAAATGACATCAGGACCTGAAAGTGCAGGGTCTATCAGGCAAGGTTATTAAAAAAAATAGGACTGTATGTAGATGATGTGTTCTACTTCTTATCTGACACACAGTGATCCCTAACTACAACCATAAATATCAAAATTGACTGTTTTTTTTTTTAAGGTCTGCATGTACAGTAAATCAGCAGAAACATTTTGGGAAGTTCAAATAGTCTGTTCTAATAGGATATTTTTCAAATATCTTATAAATCTGAATAAATGATTCCTCTGCTCAAAAGCCTATATATTTACAACATGAGCATATAAAAACAAAAAAATACATTTGAACTGGGTTTACTGCAAATGCTTTTTGCCCATTAGCACTTCCTGGCAAATATATGAGAAATCTTTTTGATGCTGCCTTGTTAAAATAAAAAAAGCACAGCTTTAACTGACAGTGTTGTACCCATATACAAATTCGCTGTATATGTTTGAATGGAAATAACCAGGGCATGTTAATTTGCAGGTATTTTAATGGATGACTTACTATGGAATAATCCATAGCTGCGCCAATTGAATATTTACAGGCAAAATATAAGTTGACCAAAATTTTCCAAGAATAAGTTCCCAACACACGGTTCAAAAGCATCTGCAAGTCTCGTAATTTGTAACTAATTTATTTAATTCAAAATTTACCTAATGTAATTAATTTAATTTACCTAATTCGAAATGCCAGCCAATTTACTTTAGTTGAAAATCATGTGGTTTCACAATATCTCTACTCTCTATGACTAGGTTAACATACTATGCTTTCGTGTGCTGGTGTGCCATTTGGTTACCATATCTATTCTACATCAATTATATTTGTCTCTAGTAGGGATGAGGTTCAGATTTACAGTGAATCATGTGGGACCAAAATATGTTATCCTGGCAAATTTTTATGCCAATTCGTCTGGGAGAATTATTTTAAACTATAATGCATTGCATGGTCTTTGAAATATTGCCACAATGCCTACAAGGGTCAAGAAGGGGGCTTATGATTAAGTCAGAAGAACAAGATGTCACCAGCTCATTGTGGGAATGTCTTTATTGATGTATATTGTCACTCACTAAAGACCCCTTACTATTAAAGGGTCGTACATAAGGAGCCATGGTGTCAGTGATCTGAAAGCTGTTATAGGGAAAGTATAGGAAAAGCTGACAAATTGCATAGGTAAAAATTAGCAAGAGTTAGAAAACTGTATTCTCCTAACTGACATTGATGTGACTGATTGTTAGCTCTTTGGGCAATAAACCCCTTTATTCATTAGGGACTTTTTGTTTTTTTTTCAATTTTGTGGTTGATTTGAGGTCAGTAGTCACTTTTAGTGTTTGTCCCATGAATCGTACGATTTTCGGCTGGTTTTTAGCATGCTCGGGAGACAAATGCCGAACAGGCTGGTGTGCGCACGCGCACACTGCCCGTTCAGCATTACGGTCAGGGGGGCGGGCTTGCAAAGATCGCAAGTACAGTCAGCCTGTCCAAGATGGGCAGATCGTACGTTTTTTAAATTACTTTACAACCATAGCAAGGCTAAGGTCTTGCGATGGTTGTAAAGTGTATGGCCACCTTTAGAAGGTGCTAACCCAGTGCAAAGCCCTCATTCCCTGCAAATACACACGATAGAGCTGTGTAGACAGTTCTCAGGAAGTTCAAGTCCATTTACAAACCACCTACTCCAACTCCATCTTACCATGGACTGCTGTACCATCGCTACTCTCCGAAACACTTTCTGAAGGTGCCCACACACCTTGCGATAATCGTACGATAATCGTGGGAAATCCCACGATCGTACAATTATCGCAAGGTGTGTGGAAGGCGTGCAACCGTTTTTACTGTACGGTCGCACGACTTTTATCTTAGGAACATGTTCAAAACCCCGCCGAGAATCGTACGATTGTCGGCGGGTATGTGGCATGTTCCTAAGATAAATGCCGCACAGGCCGGTGTGCGCAAGTGCACACTGCCCGTTCAGTATTGTGGTCATCGGAAACCTGCCCCTCAGCGGGGCGGGCTTGCGATTATCGCAAGTACGATCTGCCTGTCCAAGATGGGCAGATCGTACGTTTTTTAAATTACCCCATTTCCCAACCTGCAACCTGCAAAACCTTATTTCAGGGAGGTGCCCGTCTCATTTCAGAAAGTGCCCTTTCTGGGGGTTTTTTACAGCGGCCGCCATCAGAATATAAAATAAATAATAATATAACATAAATGTTCTCTATAACTAGACAACCGGGACATATAATTTATTCTATATTATCCACAAAGGGTTAACAGCACTCTCTCAACCCTGCAGCAGTAGCTCTTAGTGCCTGTACCTGCTCTCAATAGTAGTCTATGTCCGCCCTCTCTGTGCAGTAAGTAGCCTCTTCCTTCTGAGAGCCAAGCCTCGTTCTGAGGCTACTCTAGAGATCACATGACCTTCCTCCAGGAGGCAAGCCTCACTCTGAAACTTTACCCAGTGATATCATTATCTTACCGGAAAGGTTTACTCAGAGTAAACCTTTCAGGGAGAAAATGCCTCTCTCGCGGACGTCAGGGAGCCGCTATCTAATGGCGGGAGACTCTCTGAACATCAGGGAGACTTGAGATCCCTGACCTTACAACCATCACAAGACAAAAGTCTTGCGATGGTTGTAAGGTCTGTGGCCAGCTTTAGCTTATTCATAAAGAAATTGGCAGGGTGCGATAATTAACCCCTTCGTGACGGGAGACGTACACTGTACGTTCAGCCACAAAGGGACCAAATGACTTGTCACGTACACGGTACGTGACGAGTTATTTGCTTCTTTAGAGGGCTGTTAAATGCTGAGAATCAGCTTTTAACATTCATTAATGGCTGCCCTTACTACAGAGGCATTCATTAATGAAAGGGTTAACCTTTTTCAGACACCCAATACCTTAATATCGGGTGTCTGAGAGTCAAAGCAGAGGAACACACATATCGGCTTTTGCCGGCATTCTGACAGCTCGTATAGATTGAGAGAGATATCTCTCTCAAGCTATACTGGCTTTTTTTTCTTTTTTTCTTTCATGAATAGATACATAATGTGTCTATTCCTATAATGTATCTATTCCTGGAAGAAGAATGTTTGTTTGCTGATCGTTGTTGCAACAATCAGAAAACCTTTAGTAACAGCTGAATCCTGAACTGCTGCAGGATCAGTGTCACTAACTTATTATCGGCTGTTCTGAAGTTTGAAGCAGCCTGATAATAACCAAAAATGTATTAATTTATCAAGCAGTAACAGTGAGATTAATTCACAATGACTGCTTTATATAATTAAATAAATAAAATACAATTTTTAAGTGTAAAAAAAATTGTGAAAAGTGTAAAAAAAATAAAATAAGGGACAAATAAATGAATGTATTTATTGCATTGTTTTAGCTGTGCTGGTGTTGTAAAAAAAAATAATACAAATAAAAACTGGGAAAAAAGTGTTTTTTTTAATGTTTTTTTTCTCTTTTTTTATATTTTATTTGTCCTAAGTGAGGCGTTAGACACACATATGTGATATAAATATGTAGCCCTATCTGTCCTCTAAAAAACAATATATAATATGTGTGGGTGCACTTTGTAAGAAAGTATATTACTGACGTGGAAGAATCACACAGCAAAAATTTCAAAAGTGTGTCAGTCATTTACGAACAACAACTAAAAACAAGCTCAGTCATGAAGGGGTTAAAGACACATTCATATGATTGTTCAAAAAAATACATTCACCTGAGAGTGATGACTAGCCTTTTCACTGGTGAAATGGTATTTCGAAAGAATGTGTCCCTTTGCTCCAAATGGCTAGAAAGCAAAGCCAGCAACTTTGTTTTACCTGTGGGGGGAAAAAAGAGCTTAGTAGACCAGGTAAGAGGCCTATAACAACATGAACTAGAAGATGAGGGTGACCTGCAGAACTTAACATTTCGCTGGCATCCATGTGTAGTGAAAGAATTTATCCTGGTGCACATGGAGGTCAGTGTAATTCACAGTCACTGGGTGAACCCAGTACTTCCGCCGTTCTCTCTTCTTTCTCTTTTCTTTCTCTCTTCTTTCATAGCCAACACGGTTGTTGCTGCAATTAAACACACCATTATGACTGAAGAGCACAAAGCACCACACTACATATGAAAACTGGAATCAGGAAGTAAAAAATTAGGAAGAAGAAACAAGAAATACAACTAATGTCACAGATAATACTATTTCACATTGGAAAATACAAAAGCTGAGATTTGCAGATTAAACACAACAAAAAGGATGTTCTCCGTGCTGGAGTCTCTGACATGAGAAAGCAAAGGCCTGGCTCTACCTGACTCTCAAGATGGTTGTCTCCACACAGAGGCACAGTGCAGAACAAGGCATAGTACGTCAGTAGTAGGGAAGAGATCAGCTGCTGGGAGAACACAGGTAATACTATTGACAAGTGCCCCCTACTTGCCTTTTTTGGGCACAGCTTCCAGAATTCAGTACCTCCTTAACAAATATGTGCTAGTATCATCGCAGAAGTAATGCCTTATCAAATGCAAAAGTCCTACCAGTGGAATAATTACAGATATACAGTAAATCTGCAATAAAACTTAATTATTATTATTATTATTATTTTATTATTATTATTATAAAGGATTTATATAGCGCCAACAGTTTGCACAGCGCTTTACAATATAAGGAAGACATTGCAATCCCAATACAATTCTAGACAAGATGGTAAGAAGAGCCCTGCCCGTGAAGGCTCACAATCCAATATATGTCTGTATAGATATGAGCCAAATGTATTTTTTATTATTTCGTTTCTGCAGTTAGGATGATTCCAAATTGTAAACCACTCCAAATTAGCAGACATGGCATAAAACTCACATGATTTCTTAAGGTAAAAGGTGTCCCAGTCTAGGCTATACACCAGGGAAAGAATACAGCAGGCTCCTCTGAGGCATTAACCAATGCATGGGACCATTTTTGTAATGAAGCAACCTGAGAGTTTTGCTTCAGGTGGTGCTTTGTTCAGTTATGTGGGGGGCGGCATCCAGATTGGCATGTTGGCAATGTAGTATGCCTGTTTGCCAACCCCTTCATTAGTACAGATGAGCAGTGCATGCTCCGCTCGTTTGCACTGAAGCTCAACTAAGCTGAGCACTGCTTGGGCTGCCCGATGTGTTGTTCATTCATCAGACAGCATCAGACTTATGTGTCCAAGGCAAGGTTAGTTGCCCAGGGCACAGCCCATCATGCCACTCCTGCTCAATACCACTGCCGTCACACTGACGCCAGCAAAAGCAGGGGCAAGGGGAGCTCAAGAGGCTGCAGGGACAGCCAGCCATCCCACATGTATGTGCATGTGTGTATTGAGTGGGTGTATTGAGTGTGGATTTGTGTGTTTATATGTACTGTTTGTGTGGGAGTGTGTTTGTATGTGAGTGTGCGTGTATTTATGAATGTGTGTGTGTATATATACAGCAGGGCCGGACTGGGACTAAAAATAGGCCCGGGCATTTTAGACAGAGCAGCCCAATCATGTGACCACCGACAGGCCCCACCCCTCACAAGGGCCAGCCACTAGTAAGTACCGGAGGGCTACAGCTGACACACAAGCCTTGCTACAACCAATACACAATGGTTTGCAACAATGTAGGAAGCTTGCTATAGAGAATATCTGTAAAAAATAAGTCAAGGCAACACGCACACGCACACTGCCCGTTCAGCATTGCGGTCATCGGAAGCTTGCCCCTCAGGGGGGCAGGCTTGCGATGATCAAGAGTACGATCTGCCTGTCCAAGATAGGCAGATCGTACGTTTTTTTAATCACTTTACAACCATCGCAAGACTAAGGTCTTGCGATGGTTGTACAGTGTATGGCCACCTTAAAGCTGGCCATACACCTTACAATTATCTGCAGATTTTCTGTGGTCAGATGGAAAAGGTGCAACAGATTCCTCCATCTACGCTTAACTGTGTGGATGGAGTAATCTCCACCTGGGCCAATCTGTTGCACTTTTTCCATCTGACCACAGAAAATCTGCAGTTTTTTGCTCTGGACCTGCTCTGGAACTGCAGATCCACTCAGGTTTCTGCACACGCAGTGCAGTGGGTTGTGCCGCGTTTTTGCCGCGTTTTTGATGTGTTCCAGGCCGTTTTTGGTTAAAAAATATATATTTTTTTTAGTTTAACATGGGCTTTCAGTGCGTTCCAGGCATTTGCATGTGTTTTTGATGCGTTTGCATGCGTTCCAAAGCAGATCTAGAGCAGGTAAATTAGGGCCTGCTGCAGTTTTTGCTCTGGAACTGCAGATCCACTCAGGTTTCTGCACACGCAGTGCAGTGGGTTGTGCCGCGTTTTTGCCGCGTTTTTGATGCGTTCTGGGCCGTTTTTGGTACAAAAAATATATATTTTTTTTAGTTTAACATGGGCTTTCAGTGCGTTCCAGGCATTTGCATGTGTTTTTGATGCGTTTGCATGCGTTCCAAAGCAGATCTAGAGCAGGTAAATTAGGGCCTGCTGCAGTTTTTTTTACCTGCTCTGGACCTGCATGCTGCCATGTGAACTAGAGCTAAAAATACCATTGGAATACATTGGACGCAGTTTTGATCCGGTCTGCAACTGCTCTGCTCTGCACCTGCTCCGCGCTTGGTGTGAACAAGGCCTTACTCACCCCTGGTTTATAGTATGTTTGCTTTGGAAATCAGCCACAGTCTGAGTAGAAAACACTGCCCCTGCAAGCATGCTGTAGAAAAGCATTGTTGTTCTATGTGTGGAAGCATTGGTCTCTCTGCAGAGGTCTGACACACTCCCTGTTGATTTAACTTAATTGCCCTTATAACCTGTATAATTGTTTCTACATCTAAATTTCCTTTTTTGTTATGAGTTTGATGTCCACTGTACTTGTGTCCATGATTTTTCAGTTATTCGTATGAAACGATTATCAAAGAAGAAAACGAATTATCTTCTTTTACAAGTATTTTATTGATTTTTTTTTTTTTTTTATAGAAACAAGATGTGAAAATACAATGACAATGATAGTAGTTCAATCAGATAGGAGCAAATGAACAGTCATTCGTTACCCGCATAGCAAAAGGGTTGCACTGCTTGGTGCTGTTAGGAATCAAGAGGGTATGTGTGTGTGTCATCCCTATAGATGCCCATACACCTTGCGATTATCGTTCGATTTCCGAACAAAATCGGGTTTTCGACCCGATAATCGACCAGTTGATGAATAATGAACGACTACAATTACTGTATAACTGGCCAGATTTTGTCTATCGGGCAGGTTAGAAAACTTTTTTCGAATCGTACAAAAATCGATGCATTAGTAACATAAAATCGCAATATGAACATTGCACATGCGCAAGCAAAAATCCATTCTGTCAATCGACAAATTTCAGTCAGTTAGTATTGCTAGCAAACGATAATTGAAACCCACATTGGTCTGTGCATGATGGGGCAGTCATGCGAAAATCGAATGACGGTTAATTGTAAAATATTGTACGATAATTTTAAGGTGTATGGCCACCTTTAGCAACATGGAATGATGTTGGCTGGTATATTGGTGCTGGAGCATAGGCCAAGCATGGTGGAGATCATAGGAGATCATAGGAGATCATAGGAGAAAGGATCACATTTCCTGATTACCCCATATCGACTGGTAGGAGAAAGAGTGAAGCGATAGGAAACTGGCCTGATAAGGACAGAAAAAGGAAGAAATAGAGTATAGGTGCCTGAGGGACAAGGCATGTGGACTATGGCTGGCGGGCATCCTGCTTCACAAGTCATTCATATGCGTCATTCAGAGTTACAGCAAGGACTGGTCTAGATTCATATGACTGTTTTAGTTCAACCAATCAGGCCACCCTTTAAGGAATTTATCATAAATATTGTTTAAGATGGCCATCAGCTTTATGTGTATCATAGTGCCCATTATTTTCTGCTTAACCTTGAAATTGAGGGTTAGCTGCTTCCAAGCTTTAGCAAAGATCTGTCGGGTATATAAAAAGATAAGTTACTACAGTTTTCTATCTTATTTTTTGAGATCAGAGGTTGGACTATTAGGGCTTCCCAAGGATTATGGGACAGATTACGGTTTAGGATAGATCTGATCAAATTGCATTGTTTTATTCAGAGTCTTCATGTTTTTGCGGTAGAGTATGTTGTGTCCTCTATAGCCCCGAAAGCATATTAAGGTGGCACCTGTGGTTAATTTGGCAATGCCATTAGAGGTCATATTTTAAAGCTGCCCTCCTAAAATATAATTCCTTCCTCCGTGCTGCCAAACAGACTTATTTTGTTACTCTCATTAACACACTCTCATCCAAACCTCGTCAACTCTTTTCCACTTTTAACTCTCAAGTGGAATAATACCTTATATGTATGTTCCTGAGCTAAAACATTGGATGAGCATTTTGCTGTGGGAATCCAAATCCTATACCACGCAGCTATGTATAGGGATTCGACCAGGTCACTTTCCCAATTAACCAAATATGAGAATTTGGAGCTAGCTGTTCACTATGGATGTGAGAGCTGTGTACAGTAAAGATATTAGGCCTGCGGAGTGTGGGTCATGTAAGCAATGAGATTCAAATGGGGACAAACACAGTGTAGGCAGCCAGTGCATTTCCTAAGGAGTGTGCAAATGTAAGGGTTAACTTGAAAATATCAGGAAAACTCCATCTGGGGAATTTTCCAGGAAACTAATTATATTTCAAAAGCTTGCACCTCAAAAACAGTCACACAAAAGGTATCACCTACATTTTTACTTTCCTCCTAGTTTAATAAGAATATGGCTGAATTAATTTACATGCTAGACATGTAATTTTCGTTTCATGCTGAAAGCAAATTCGGACTAATTTTGGTGAAAAAGGACATTTGGATGCATTTGAATTTCCGAATGAAACAAATATCGAATGTACAAGAATACGAAATGACGAAAATTTTGATACATCTGAATATGTGAATGCCATTCAGACTATTGTTCATTTTAACTTTTTATCAAAGGGGGCACACAGATTCCTATAAGCCCCCCTGCCTGCAGACCCCCACAACCCTGGCACATGTTGAGGGCAAGTGGCCTGGTATGGTGCAGGGAGGTACCGCACGCTCGCCCCTCCCTTTTCCTGCTCTGCCGGCTGCTGCTCAAGAGTCTGGTAAGGGATTTTAGGGGAGACCCCATGTTTTTTTTTTTTCTTAGTGTGGAGTTCGCCCGTTTCTATAATGAAAAAATGTTAGGAAAAAAAATCTGAATTGGTCCAAAACAAATTTCTAGCCAGTTTACATGTCTATTAAATTCGTAATGGTTTTGGATAATCTGTAATTAGATTTTTACGTTTTTAAATTATTTTATATCATTATTTCTGTCTTATGCATACAGTATGTGCATGCATATTACATAGGTTGAATAAAGACACAGGTCATATTGTAGGGGTCAACTCAAAATTTAGGGCTTACAGAGAGGTAGTCCAGGCCCCAGCCCAGCGTGTTTAAGGGCATTCTGCCTCATGTATTTTCATCACTGTTAGATTACACACATAGCAAAAGAGTTTCCTTTGCGGCGGGGTCTGTATCAGCATCAACAAAAACATTCAGCCTCTAGAATTCACAGCCTGCATGCAGTCTCTCTATCCAACACACACCAAGAAAGAAGATTTAAATTATACCCCAGGATACCACAGGTGGGCGTAGTCTAGTGCTACACAGATTTAGGACTACCTCTCCAGCAAGGTAGTGGCAGCATAGGTCTCAGAATCAGGCCTAGTCCAATAGCATTTGTTTGCACTGACTCCCCAGGCAGCAGGCCTAAGAAGGCAAACCTTCCAAACACACAACGTCCCCAGGCAGAAGGCCTGGCTGGAAGGGAGCTTCTAGCAGGTTCTCCCAAATCTTTATACCCTCCCCCAGGATGCATCACTGGCAATGGACCTAGTGGTTAGCCAGGGAGATTTAAGAATTAATCACTCAGCATTATTGTATCTTCTTGCTCTATTGCCAGGGACACACCCCAGCAGCAGACAGAAGCATACAATAACACTGAGCTTAGGAGGTAGGACAATGTCTTTGTCAAGACCGCTGATGGGCAAGGAATATGGGAGACAATGCACAGTACAAAATATTTTTTTGCAGTTGGGCTTTAACATTAAAGTAAGATAAAATTAGGTTTTCAATTACTCAAATTACCACAAAAGTAATGACTTTGCATTCACTTATGTGACTGTTTCTTGCTCATGTATTTGACACAATTGTTGGAAACTGGGGATTGATGGGGAGAGGAGAGGATTTTACCCGTTTTATTTTACAGATCTGTCATTCTTAATTCTTTTGCTTCTCATTGTAATTTCAAGGTGGTTGCATAGAATCATTCCTTAGCCTTGCAAATGTTACACTCAGTCATTCAGTGTTAAAAGTTCATCATCCACCTTAGTCACTGCTTCTTTTTAAATTCAATCTGCCCTCTATTTGCCATTCATGAGACAAGTTGGGAACATGTCAGAAACTATTACATGTCAAAAACTCGTATTGTATGGCATCTGTACTCAAAATGACGTCACTGTACTCAACAAAAAGGGCCCAATGACATTCTGGTGTCCCTAAGGGAAAAAAATGCCTGGTACTGCACAGGGCCACAAGACTTCAGAGGCTGATCACACTAGAGAGAGAGGAACAGTATTCCCATTCTCTACCTCCACTTAATCAGCTTTGTTCTTTTTTCGCAAACTCACAATGTATTGTCATCGTTATCTACTGCTCCATTGTGTGCTGCTGTGATGAAATGATTTAAAAAAAGTTGAAATACAGTGGCTAATTTACACACAGTCAGCTTCACCCACACCAGCAGTAATGACATATATGTTGTCCTTCTACTTACCCCTTCAGTTGCCAGTATTCCATTTCGTAGTTAGAAAATGTGCCACATCCAAAAGGGTAAACAGACTGAAAAGGCTCAGCTAATCAGTGTATAGTTGTATTTTAGGTATGCTAAGTATGTATTTGCCCACAGATGCTAAATGCAGATCCAAATATCAATTTATATAAGTCCTGAAATACTGAACTGGCTTTGATTGCTTGTATGAAAATATGTTCAAATCTATAGTGTAGTCTTTTAAACCTGTTGTCCCTTTCAGGTCTAGCACTTGTACCTCCTCATCTATCCTCTTCTTTGACTAGGCACCCTATCACTAAATCTTACCAATAGTGCAATCTACCAATTGTGTGGTGGCCTGCTTACCCCAAGTCATCATCTTTTGAAAGGCCAGCTTGGACAGGAAAATCCTATTGTATTGGAACTAGTACAAGAACTGCTTTTTGATTTAAGCGTTTTGTTGTTGTATGGGACCAAAAAGTAGCTCATGTATTTTTTTCTGCAACAAGCATCCTGCTTGCAGCAAAATATTCAGGTGTGAACAGAGGCCATAGAAATGAACGGGATTCCTTGTCTTAAATGTTCTGTCACACTTAGCTTTGAGTGGAAAAACACAAAGGTGTGAACGGAGCCTGACTGTTCAGTCAGGGCCATACCATTACTGAGGCCATGGTCATTTGTCTTTCATCCGACCAAAAGGAGGTAAAACTGAGGAGCAAAGAGGGGCAGAGGGATTTGGTTCCAAATGAAGCACAGTCCCTCCAAATGAAGGGCAGTTGGCAGGTATGAGCAATAAATGTAAATACTTAACCTATTTCTTTATTTCACAAGCTTCCCCCTGTCTGTGCGACTTGTTCCCTGAAGCCCCTTCACTTCATTGCCCATTACTGTTTTTAATGGACTTTCACCCTGCAGATTTGCAAATACTTTAACAAACAGTTAATTGCAATTTAGGAGAAACCATACTGCTTTAGGATCAATTTAACATTTTAATTTAAGTTTAAAAGTGGATAAACTGATGTTAAATATTGTTGTATTATTTAGAAAACATATACATTTAACTGGTAGACTAATCTATGCAATGCAACAGCAAACAAGGCTGTTTTTCTCCTCTGAAAGCTGCTATTGGCAGCTAAAAACATTTCCTTAAAATTTTGGATGGAGTGGCAAAGGACACCTTTGTCATCAAGACTCAAAGTTGTCACCAGAACTGGTGGTATGGAGAAATCTTTCAAATGGGACACTTGCTCTTGTGACAAGTAACAAAGGCAGGATTTTCTTTCACTTCCTGTTGCATCTCCAGTACACGCAGAGCAAAATAAAAGATACATGCATAAAAAAAAGATAAAATATAAATAAACTGACAGGGGTTTTAGCCAGGGGCGTATTTACCGCGAGGCAAACAAGGCGTTTGCCTAGAGCGGCACTTTCCTTGAGAGCGGCCCCAGGCAAACGCCTTGTACTGCGTACTGACAGCATGTTTGTAAAAGCTCCGTTTAATGTACGGAGCCTGCTTGTGGAGGAGAGGGGGGAGCCGGCACAGAAGCAGACGTGAGGGGAGAGCCCAGCAGTGAAGAGCAGTCAGCCGAGCACAGAATCGATGATGCTGCACTGTCTGTGATCAGAGGAAATAACATTAACATTGGGGGGAGGGAAAATAATTTACTTTAATGTCACTAATGTCACTTTAAAGTCAAACACCCCACCCCCCCATGTTAGTGTAAGGACTTACCTTAAATTATGTCTCTTAATCCGATCTTCTTCTTCTTTCCTGTCCTTTTCATCTGTCCCTCCAGCGCTGGTGACCGCCAAAAGATCCTTTATGGATTCCACCATCCATACACCTCACCCAGAATACCATACAAGGCCTCTGCTGGGCTTTTATTGGCAGGTTGGAAATCGCTAAGGTCCACATTCGTAAACATCCTCATTATTTAAAGATGAATATGTAGGAAGAGCCAAATTCTGTTGAGGGGAAAAAATGTGATTTATTTTGGCCGCTGGAAGCGGAAACAATAATTAAACCCAGACACATTTGAATAGAGGCATTAAAAGAAAAATATGTAGAAGTTTAGTTTTATTGTTACAGTAACCTTCTGAATGATGAAGCATGAAAAATTGGTCCTCGTATATTCTGTAAACCTCATTAATTCAATAAGCACATTTTGTACACTCCTATAATCAGATACTTATATAAAGGTAAAACATTCATACTATAGGATATGTAAGCATACATATGTTTTTGTATACCTCAGACACACATTTGATTAAATTACTAGCTTGCAATAGTCCGATTGTATTGGTCTATGCAAAAGATGTGAAGAGTGTTTGTTTGCTCAAACGTAAGGCTGCTTTTTTTTAGTTATTAATACAGATGTTGAACTTAATTTTTTTCCTTGCATATAAGTATGTATATTTTTATTGTTCATGAACAGAAATAAATTAAGAAAGCTTAAATTATATCTGACATTGACTTCTAGCATCACTATATTGCACAATGACATATAGAATGGGTTTCAGAATGTAGATTCTGCCAAGAAATGCAATATACGAGAGTCCTGAAAGCTGAAAAGAGGCACCCTTGCACTTTCCACGCACAGCCTAGCTTCTGTCTCATCTAGCCCACCATGCTGGTTTAAAGTCCGTTCAAGACAGACAGGTTCTCTTCCCACCACCATCCATTAATTCTCTAACTCCCTGCATTCCCCCTTCACACTTTTCACATGTCGAAGGCCTAATCACTATGTAAGCTACTTGTTAATGACTGTTGGAGCTTAGGGTGGCCATACACTGTGGGTGCCGCTGTCGGCACCTTTTCGGCCGGAAAATCTTCATGCGAACAGAGCGGGCAGCCAATGAGCTGACAGCTCTGTTCAAGTATTCTGATAGTGGCCGACGGCCACTTTTGGAATACAATGCAAACAGTGGGATTCCTCGAATAACACACTCATAGTGTTGGAGGAATCTGCTCTATTTTTTTCCGTTCAGTTAAATGAGAAAAATAGTGCAGTGTATGGCCAGCCTTACACTGTGTTAATGACCTCCCCTCCTCCACATGATCGTTCTCAGGCCTGAGCAATGCATCCTGGAAGTTTATAAACAGTGGCATCTATAAATAGTTATGTCACAGTGCATATAGTTTATTTGGCATATAGCAGAATGTATAATTGTCTTGCGCCATCATCCCTTTGGTGCACTACTATACACCTCTATTGCATCAAATAAAGATGAACTTGTTTTATGAATCTTTTTTTTTATTATTATTAGGGATTAGGAATGAGGTTCTCATTAATGACCATGCAGGGTTCAAAGCAAACTTTGCATAATCATGACTTACACACTGAACTAAATGGCCAGATTTGCCCTGTTTGCCTGTGTTATCCTCTGTTTGCTGCGTGCGGGGAATCATCCATTTAGTGGTGGTATAACTACTGCCACTAAATCGATTTTCGATTGTGCCGGCCACAAGTGTCATTGGTTGCTAGAAAGCAAGTGGTCCTCACAGTGTCATTGGCTGGATGCAGGCAGCCGTGAGCATCCTAGCAACCACTATCCCGCTGTCTGCTAGCTAGCTTGTTTCAAGTATTAAAAAAAGCTGCCTGACATCCTAGGATATCTCATTGGCCACATCTGGTTCATACTAGATTTGTTCAATAATGTCAGCCAGTTGGACGAATGATTGATGTTTCATCTACATCATGAGACATTATTTGGGGTTTAATTTTGATTAAGGAATTTTACATTGTAGTGGTTCTACACAATATAATACCCAATTTATTGGTAAAAATCCAGTTGCATTGAGTACATAAATACCAAATATGGTATTTTGAAACAGCAACAAAGTAGGTAACCAACATTGTCCATTGACGACATTTTAAAACTCCTCAGTTTAGAGTTAACCATGAATAATGGCCCTAATCGCATCTGGGTTCATTCACAGAAGAGATCAGTGAACAGATGTTCGCTGGTCTCCCTACCATCTCCCCAGTGACACCCGCCATGGCTGTCCAGGGCCCACAGGAGGGACAGCAGAGCCTGGTGGGGATGGTGGGGATGTTGGGCAGGGAGAGAGGGCAGCTTGTGAAGCCCATAAAACTGATCAGGCATTGCAGCAAAGAGTGTGTTTAAAAGCCTGTGGTGCTGCCAACCTAGGCCTTACGTGAAAAGGATAAAGTCAATACCAGATCCTAATCAAGCATAAGGGTCTGGCATGGATTTTTATGGAAACAGAACCTGGGGATCAGAAATATAATTTTGCTCCAAATAAATTTCACTTTTGCTGTAGTACATCCTACAGGTGTGCAATTTCACATGAGGGTTAAAAGTGACATTAAACCCTCAGATTTTTTAACATAAAACAATACTGTAATGTGTGCCTTGCTGTAATCCATGGTTGTTTCCCTTCTCTTTGCTGCTCTTCCTTTTAAATCCTCATGTCTTCTCATGCTGGGGGGAGAACTTCCCTTTGCAGCTGAGTCCCTCTTCCTGTAGTGCTGGCTCAGGTTGCAAACCTACACACAGACACCATGTATCCATCTCAGAGACAAGGCAGTCTGCTGCAAAACAGAAGTTTTGCCCAGCATGAGAACAGATACAGATTTAAAAGGAAGAGCAGCAGTGCCCCATGTTTGTCTATTAACCTTGAAAATGGAGAGAATTGATTTTAAAGATTCGCTTCATGTTGGCTTCTATGGAATATGCATTACATTTCGCAAATTGCAAACCTTTTGATGCATTCACCAAAGCCTCACCAAATCAAACCCAAGCAGATAGTGTAGATTTTTAGACTTTTTATGCAAAAAGTCACAATTTTTTTCTTACAATTGTTGTATTACACGCATCTTTCTTTTCGAACCCTTCAAAATGAACTAATATTTGGTGCATTCAAACAAGCCGGTTTCCATGTACCAAATATTTGGCACATTGACAATTAGTTTATCTGGCTCACTCTGTATTCAACAGCATTATAGAATTCACTTTATTCTAGTAGATGCTTAAAAAGCAGTCACCCAGTTACATGAGCAGAATAGCAACAGGCCTGACAATAATTTTACGATAACATTAACAGCAATGCAGGGGCATTTCTTTGTTCAAGTGACACCATTGATGCAGGGGCATTTTTGCCTTCTAGTGACACCAAAAACTTGGGACATTTCTTACATCCCCTGACACCACCAACTTGGGGAAATGTTTTCCTCACCCTGATGTCAAGGCATTTCTTTCTTTATCACTGTTGGATCCATATTTTACTGATGGACAGAATGCGCACCACTATTAGCCCTGCCACCTGCTCCACCTGGGGGTGGGGCGCAGTTTGGCATCTTTACCCTGGGCACTAGATGGCCTTGTCCCAGCACTGCAGCCACCACATTTGAGGCTTAATAAGTTGCCACATATTAATGTTTTACTCTTGGGTTTAAATACACTTTAAGTGTATATCTAGCCAAAATGTTTTTCTTAGTTTTGGATATAGTGGGCAAGGGTTTAAACCCCTGTCAATTTTTTTTCTGTAATCTGGGGCTATGTAAAGCTGGCCATACCCCTATCGATTTTCGTTCGGAAATCATTCACGAATGGTCTTTCGAACGATAATCGATCAGTTGATGGGACACCAATGATTTTAATTACTATACTTTTGGCCGAATTTCCTTGATTGGTCAAGCTAGAAATTTTTTTTTAGAAGAGGACAAAAATCAATGGATTAGTGGCATTTTTGTATGAAAAAAGAACACTGCACATGCACAAACAAAAATCTGTTCTGTCAATCAACAAAATTCGGTGAGTTAGTATTGCTAACAAACGATTATTGAGATCAACATTGGTCTGTGCTTGATGGGCTATTTGAGCTAGAATCGAAAGAGGGTTCTATACGTGTATGGCCAGCTTTAGAGAAATTTCTTTATGTATTCTTAAAAAGCTGTAAATAAATAAGCCCTCACTGACATCCATAGCTGCATGTACTGTAGATAAATCCATCCTTAAAAGTCACAACAAAAGCACTGAAGCGATTCAAGTTGTTCTCTCAGCAGCACAGCTCAACTGGTTTGCCTCTTTCAGCAGTGACTTGGCAACTTTCCAACCTTCTAATCACTAAAGCTCAAGTGCTTAGGAGGGGGGAGCAAGGGGAACTGAACTGCTGAGAAAGTGATACTATGTATCCTTATATTTCTGCAATGAACATTTTAACATGTGATATGTTACGGTAGCACATTATTTTTTCAAGTGAATGCCATCCCAGTGCACTGATGCACATAATGTGCATTAACGTGGGTTATAGTAATGCCTGTATTACCACAACACAATAGGGTAAACTGGCCATTAACTATTTACATTTTTTTTTGGTAAACATATTTTGAATTTAAGGCATTAATTGTAGGAACGGCAGGACAATAATTATATCAGCAGTGGGCACTAATTATATAATCTGCAGGTTAACAACTGTATAATTGGCTGGGCGTTAACTATATTAGCGGTTGGGCATTAAACAATTTATCAACTGGGCATTGTGTATTATCTGCTAGTGGATTAACGGCTGGGCATTGGTGTAGTAACTCCTGGGAATTAGTATAATAATTTCGGGGTATTAGTGTAATATCTCCTGGGCATTAGTATAATAGTTCCTGTGTACTGGTGTAATAGTTCCTGTGGACTGGTATAATAGTTCCCGGGTATTGGAGCAATAGTTCCGGGGCATTAGTGTAAGAACTCCTGGGTCTTAGTATAATAGTTCCTGGGTATTAGTGTAATAGCTCCGGTGCAGTAGTATAATAACTCTTGAGCAGTAGCATAATAGTTCCTGGGTACTAGTATAGCAACCCCGGGGCATTGGTATAATAACCGCTTGAGTAGATTTGGGCCTAAAATTAAATAAATAGTTAAATTTAAAAAAATAATAATAAAAAAAATGTCTTCCATGAGTGTTTATGCTACCCGGTGCACATCGTGCACAATGTATGCGTTTCTTGAACATGCGTTCGAGGGCGATTACTGTTGCGCCAGGTGTGAGCTAGTTGTTTGTTGGGAAGCCCAGATTCTGGATCTAAACAACAAACTGACAACACTAAGGAGCATAAACAACATGGAAAGAAGTCTGGACTTAACGCACCAGGCTGTGGTGGAGGGTGGCCATGATGAGGAGGGGAGTTTGGTGGAGCAGGATCCTGAGGTGGGTAGTTGGGTCACCGTTAGGAGACAGGGTAGAGGGAAGAGTGTGAGAGAGACCAGCCCTGAACTGATAAACCCCAATAAATATGCCAGGTTGCAGAATGTTGGGGATATTAGTTCAGGGGAGGCATTGCTGAAGCAGGACGCCTCTTCTATCTGCAGGGGGAGTGACTGCTCCGGCAAGGATGGGAGCAGGATGGAGGGACAGGAGAGACAGATTCTGGTGGTGGGGGATTCCATCATCAGAAGGACAGACAGGTTAATCTGCCATCGGGATTGTGAGCGTCGAACAGTTTGTTGCTTACTGGGGGCTCCTGTTCAACACATTGTGGATCGGATGGACAAGTTACTGGATGGGATGGGGCACGACCCATCTGTCATGGTGCACATCGGCACAAATGACAAAATAGGAGGCAAATGGAGTGTCCTAAAAAGCGATTTTAGAGACCTAGGTGCTAGGTTGAAGGAAAGGACCTCCATGGTAGTTTTCTCTGAGATATTGCCGGTGCCACGAGCCACTCCAGAAAGACAGCGAGAGTTGAGGGAACTTAACAAGTGGCTCCGTAACTGGTGTCGGAAAGAGGGCTTCAGTTTCCTGGAGAACTGGGCTGACTTCTCGGTCGGTTACCGGCTCTACAGTCGAGACGGGCTGCATCTTAATGGGGACGGTGCAGCATTTTGGGGGGAAAAAATGGTTAAAAGGCTGGAGGAGCTTTTAAACTAAATAATGGGGAGGAGGGAACAAAAATACATAAAATTAATATAGACCAAAAAGCTAAAGGGGATATTAAAGTTTGCTAAAGGCAAACTTTGATAAGCTGCGCCAGCTAGTATGCGACATCGAATGGGAAAATGTATTTCTCACACTGAACACTGACCAGAAGTGGGATTGTTTTAAGAATACAGAACATAATGCTATCACCAAGTGCATACCATTGGATAACAAAAATAAAAGATCAATAACTAAACCTGCAGGCTTAATAAGACAGTAAACCAACACATCAAGGACAAGAGTGTGACATTTAAAAAAATATAAGATGGAGGGGACGGCTTTGGCATTCCAGAACTACAAGAAATGTAATAAGAGATGTAAACATAACATTCGGGCAGCTAAAGTAGAGTGCGAAAAGCATATCGCCACAGTTAGTAAAAGAAACCCCCAAAAATTCTACCAATATATAAACAGTAAAAAGGTAAGAAAGGAGCAGATTGGCCCAATAAAAGATGAGAATGGGAGATTAGTCACAAACGACAGGGAGAGTGCCGAGGTGTTGAATTATTTTTTCTTCTTGGTATACACTCGGGAAAAGGATGGGTTTAATGTAGATAAGAATGCAAGTGTATTGTTAATATACCACAGTGTATTGTAAATATACCACAGTGGCTAACGATAACCCGGATTCAACATAAACTTGAAAAACGTAATGCCAATAAAGCTTTAGGACCAGATAACCTTCACCCCACCTCATTTTCAAGGACTCCTTAATGACTGGTAGTGTACCAAGTGATTGACGCAGGGCTATGATAGTACCGATATTCAAAAAAGGGTCAAGATGCCAACCTGGGAACTACAGACCAGTCAGCCTTACATTCATAGTTTGCAAACTGTTAGAGGAAATGATAAAGGACTACTTAGTAGAGTTTGTTGATAATGGTATAATAAATGACAATCAGCATGGATTTAGGAAGGACCGTTCATGCCAGACCAACCTCCTAACATTCTACGAAGAGGTAAGTAGAGATCTGGATGGAGGGAGGCCGGTGGATGTGGTATATTTGGATTTTTCAAAAGCATTTGACACAGTACCTCATAAACGCTTACTACACAAGCGGAGGTCTATGGGCATAGATCAGGGATGTCCAAACTCTGGCCCTCCAGCTGTGGTGAAACTACAAATCCCATGAAGCAACTCTCTCCAGGAGTCATGTCTGTGACTGTGAGAATCTTGCAAAGCCTCATGGGATTCGTAGTTCCACCACAGCTGGAGGGCCGCAGTTTGGACATCCCTGGCATAGATGAAGTGTTGTGTACATGGATAGAGAACTGGCTACAGGAACGTGTCCAGACAGTATCGATAAATGGCTCCTTTTCAGATTGGTCTAGGGTCATGAGTGGTGTGCATCAGGGTTCTGTGCTAGGCCCGATACTATTCAACCTGTTTATTTACGATATTGGGGAGGGCGTGAATAGCCATGTTTCCGTGTTTGCTGATGATACTAAAAGCGGGAGGGTAATAGACACGGACTTAGACAGTAGAACATTACAGGAGGACCCGGATAAAATGGGGGAGTGGGCAACTATATGGCAGATGAGGTTTAATGTCGATACATGTAAACTAATGCACTCTGGGCTTAAAAATAGGCAAACGGAATACACATTAATTGGAACTCCTCTAGGGAAGTCAGAAATGGAAAAAGATCTGGGGGTCATAGTAGACCACAGATTGAATAAAAGCTTGCAATGCCAGCCTGCTGCAAACAAAGCGAGCAGAGTTCTGGCTTTTATTACAAAGGGAATTTACTGTAGAGACAAATCTATAATTTACCACTTTATAGATCGCTAGTTCTACCTCATCTGGAGTATGCAGTCCAGTTTTGGTCACCAATACACAGAAAGGATGTCCTTGAGCTGGAAAGAGTCCAGAGAAGGGCAACCAAACTAATTAAGGGGATGGGGGACCAAAGCTATGAGACAAGGTTACTAAATTTAAACATTTTCACGCTGGAAGTGAGGAGATTAAGGGGATATGATTTTGATGTACAAGATGTTCAATGGTGATAGCAACATCAGCAATAAACTTTTTACGGTAAACTCCATAACAAAGACTAGAGGCCATCACCTAAAATTGGTGGAGAAAAGATTTCAGCACAAGGGGCGAAGGGGCTTCTTCTCAGTTAGAGCGGCTAGGGTTTGGAACTCGCTGCCCCAAGCAGTGATTTCAGCTGGGAGTGTTGAATCGTTCAAAAAGCAGTTGGACGGTTTTCTCGGAGACTGAAACATTCAGGGGTACAGGAACTCTTAAGAACAAGATCACACAGGGACTCATACGCACACATGCAGAATCACATGCACACACGCAATAGGTTGGACTTGATGGACCTGTGTCTTTATTCAACCTCAAATACTATGTAACTATAAACTTGTAGTAAGTTAGAAGAAACATTAAAAAAAACATGCTAACACTAACTGTATAGAGGTCATACTAAGGTACCTGTTTTTAGCTTAACAGTACTACTGTCCCCCAAAGTTCCTACCAACTTTGCAAAACTCAGTATTTGAGTTTCCTCCCCCTTCCCAAGTGACAGCAGCCCCTTGGGCACTGAGCATTTAATTGTAAGAGTCTGGGGGAGCATGTACTTGCTTGCTCATACATGAAAGCCCTGTATTATTTGGGTAGTGGATACATGCTATATTTTGTCAATTTGATTTCTGCAAAGTTACCAAAAAAATTCTTTGTTAAACACAAGTTTTTGGGTGAACACCAGTCAAAAAAATGTCATCTTATTCATGACAAAAATTAAGTATATTTTTACAAAGAATTGAATATAATAAAGAATAGCTTTTTAGCAAGCATTAAATGAGCTTTAAAACATGCCCTCACCAACCTCTGTAGCTGCATTCACTGTGGAGGGATGAATCCTGGAATTCACAAGCAAAACACTGAAGTTATATAAAGTCCGTTTTTGAAAGCACTGCCTCTGTCCCCTTCCAGGGCAGCTTTTTTTGTGTTTACATTACAGATTAGAAGGCCGGGAGGCTGCTAAGTCACTGCTGGCAGGGGGCTTAGGAGATCTTCAGTGTTCCTGTTGCACACCTACATTGAACTGTAAGTACTTGTTTTAAAGTTCATTTACTGCACGTTATAAATATATTTAAAGGATGACATGGTGGGGGCACAAAGGATGACATGGTGGGATTGAGCCCTGCTAAAAGTATATCTAAATCCAAAACTTTTGGTGTGGGAAGTGGTTGTCAGATTTTTTAAAATCATTTTATCATTACCTTCACTTCTGTCAACAGGAACTGAGAGGAAATCTCCTTCCAAAAAAAATCCCCTTTTAGACTGTGCACTGGATGCATGTAGGATCGAATTTCCTGCTGTTTCTTTTCTAAAGAGAGTTGTCATTAGGTAGTTGTCTTCCTTAATTCCTACTGTAACATCTAGAAAGGCGATTTCCCTCTGACTGTAATTCATGGTAAATTTGAGATTAAAGGCATTGTTTTCCAGGGATGCAACAAATTGTTTGAGGTCATCCTCGATGCCCGTCCATATTGCAAAAACGTCATCGATATAACGACGCCATATTAGGATGCAATCCAGCCATGATTTAATCTGTTCGTCGGAGAAGAGGGCTCTTTCCCACCCCCCCAGATACAGGTTCGCATACGATGGAGCACAGCAAGTGCCCATCGCTACCCCCTGTATCTGGAGGTAGTGGTGTCCTTAAATGTAATAGAGACTGTTGGCTGACATTGAGAATACAGTTCATACCCGACTAGATCCCATCAAATAGAGAGACTAAAAATACAGTGTTTTTCAACATCTCACTTTAGAATAAACTACTCCAGGTGACTGTGGCTGGACGATTTGGTGCCGTGTGTCTCTCTCTCCCTATATGACCCCGGGGTCCCAGGCGTGACAAACCAGGGAGGCTGTGGAGCTAACGGTGGGGCCATCCGCCGCTCGCCCCCCTTTTTTGGCTTTCCGGGTACTTCTCCTGCATATCGCAAATCAACCCTGCATGGTGAGTAGTGGAGACTTAGATGTCCTCAGAATAACTACATATGATACATCTGCGTCAGATGGGGCTACACATGGAAATATGACATTATATGAATCATAGATGTAGACATGAATTAAGGAATGTTGGATGTAATGTTGGTCTAAATGAAGACAATTTTCTTAATAATAGGTCCATCTTCAGTGGGTCCCCTGATGAAGCCAATGGCGAAACGCGTCGGGGCCTATTAAGATAAGCTACGCCTAGGATAATATTTTGTTATACACTAATGTGACCATACTTGGACAATATTGAATAACCTCATGATATGTCGGACCAAATGAATTTTAGAAACATACAAGCAATGTATATTTAAACATATCCTCTGCAGGGATCTGTTTTGTTCTATTATGTTTGTTTTAAATCATGAATGTATGTATAATAGTATTTAACATAAATAAATTTTGAAATATTATTTTAACATATCTCTCTTGGACGGTCATTTACACCCCTCCAAAAACCCTTCTATTTCCTCAATTTGTCTTGCTTTTTAAAGATGCAAGCTCAGGGGCTGTCAATATGATCTGGCTTCCCTACCTAGATTGTCCCTGACTAGTAACAATCATGCATTTGGAGAAGTCTACAAAATTATTTAATCATGACCTGCATGCTTATTCCTACTCACTGACTGACCAGGTAGTGAAGCAGTCGTTAGGAAGATGGTCCAAGAGCCTGCATCTCTAAAGCAAAAGTCAGTGAAGGCAACCTCCATAATAACAATCCCATCAAATAGAGGCATAATTATTTCTCAACAACACTCTAAAGTTGGGTGACAATTAAAAGCTAGGAAAGCATGTTATCCCCTATACACTAGTTATCATCATGTACCAATTTAAGGAAGCTGTTTCCTTTCTTTACCAGGAGTGAATCAAAGACCTTTAGAGAAATGAACTGTGAGCTAAGGCAAAAATAAACACAATGTCAAACTTCCATTTTCGACATTATACAAGAAGGATCTTGTTTATTGATTAATTTCTGTATATTTACATTGTAATTTGGTAACACAAGCCAGTTCTATGTGAATCATGTCAGTTTCAGCTGTGACTGATTAAAATAATATCTTCGGCTGCACAAAGAGTCCATGCATGTTACTGGTATCAGGAAACTATTCAAAACAGGTTGAGTTATAGAGCATGGGCTGCATTCCAGAACATTAAAAGAATCCCTAATGCAAGGAAACATCACTTTACAAAACACCCTACCACATGGAACAAAGAAACTGTTTTGTTTTATGTGGTTTTCCTTCTAAAGTGGCTGGAGGGGGAGGGAGTCTCACAATTTGAAATAGCTGAGACCCTGAGCAACATCAATGAGGGTAGATTATATTAAGATGACCACACATACCTAGGGTGTGAAAATCTTTAATTCCCATCTGTAGAACTCATATTAAGTAGAAAACAGAAGACTTACAAGGATGTTTATTTTGTGTTGTGACCCTAAACTTTTTAACCCATGAGTGTTATAGTTGCAAGCATTTTGACCCTTTCTGTTTATCCTTGGAAGCATATAAACTAATTGTACATTGAGAGTTTGGGGCAGGATAAGTATCTTGTATAACATTTACATTTTCGAGCCACACAGAACTTTATAAAATAAAACTAAGCCAAAAGAAGAAAATAAAAATAAAACAAGATATTGTGAGCTGCAATCGATAGTTTAAGAATGTTAAAGCTATTATCTTGTAAGTGTCAATAAATTCCTGGTATGTCACAATATACAGCAATGGTTTGTTTATTGTACCTTTTATTAAGAAATAAGTAGTTCTTGAACTCCAGCTAAGTGTGCCTAGGCACAGTCTCTCAAAGTCTACCTGAGAGGTGAAATCTGGGAGCTTGTCTACTACAAGCAGGAGGGAGGTTTTCCCTTATCTCCCCGCCCCAGTGATCACTAAAAATCTACACTGTAACTCTGCATTTCGAGGATGAATTGCTCTGCAGTGTCTTCAGCTACAAAGATCAGTGACAGCTTGTTTTAGGGCACACTTACAGTTGGTTGCAAACATGTAAATACTTCCGTGTCCATGGCTTAGCTACAGGAAGCTCCAGGGCTGTCATCCCAATACAGTTAATTTGAGATCTTGGCCTGCATGTTCAATAGGTATGAGTAAATTGGCCTGGCTTTGGTTCACGGGCAGTTCATTGAATCTATCATAAGATCCGAAAATTCTGAAGCTTAATCCAAACCCCATTAAAGCCTGGGTGGTGATCGTGATATTTTAGCCATTTTTAAGGGTAATAGGCAAGGAACTTGTAAAACTTATAAAACAAATGGCATGGGGAGCTGGACACTGCCATGAAGACATATAATGCAAAAAATGTTTAAAAAAAAGAAAAAATATCCCATACAGCTAGGAGAAGGTCCTTCTTTTTTATGTGACTTCAAGGGCAACATGGGAAAAACACCAAATCCTTAGAATAACATGCTTGGATGTAGTGTTACAGTATGTCAGCAACACCGTATTGTGACACCACATATTTTGTATGTGTGATAGATTGTTTTAAATTTTACATTATTATTATAAATACAGCAGCAGCAGAACTCCAATATGATTCATTACAATGTGAAAAAAAAGTTTTTGCAGATTTGTCTGCGGCATCTGATTTTTACATTGTTTTTTATCTAGCAGTAATAGCCCAGGATTGAACGGTGGAATTAGAAGCCACAAAAGTTCTAAAAGCTATAGAACGCTTACAAAAAATAAAGCTTAAAGTAGTACTGAGGGCTTGGCATTTTTTACATTAATGCATTTTTTGCATTAGGTCAAAAAACACCCATCACCTTTACATGTCACCCAAGTAAATACTTACTTTGGGTAGGTCGGAGGAGATCTCGCTCTCCCCCGAACTTCCTAGTTTTGGGGGCGGGTACTGAGGCCAGAAGAGCTCTCACAATTAGAGTTATTATTATTATTATGTGAGTGAACCATATATTTTAGACACATTTTTTCATTTGCAGATGCAGAACCTGCTTGCCCCCTACTAGCTGCATGTGCAGAACCTATCCAGAACTAAACTGTACCGCACAAGTATGCAGTGATGGGCTGCAAACAAAGGCAGCTTTGCCTGTATCAAGAACAAGTTCATGCTGCTGACCTCGAAAAACATCCCTAGCACAATTATATTAAGTTGTACCTCTCTCCAAAAAAAAAAACTAAAACACTAAATGCCACCCCTAACACAGTAAACCTAAATGAAAGTAAAAAATAAAAATATGAAATAAGAAAACCTATAAAAAATAGCAGCTAAACGGCAACTAAAGTCATTTCTGACACACACACACACACACACACACATAGGGGGTGATTTACTAACCTAAACACACACACACACCAGGTGTGTGTGATTTTCACACAGCAAAACGTATTTATCAACCAAAAAGTCTCTAAAAGCATATTTCCACTAATGCCATATATGTAAAAATCATGCACATGATGCATATATAATGCTGCTTCACAGTTTAGACAAAAATGGTTAGCTCATGCATTTACATTCCTTGCATTCATCAATGCAAGCAACACAACATAGAGCTAATTTACCCAACATCACATTGGAATTCCTTCAGAGCTTTGCACAACACACCTGCTGGGTGTGTACACATTACAAAGGTGTTTAGATTCCACCCATAGATCATGCTGGGAGGGAACACACTGCAGAGGTGTATACACGTTCGTGGTGTGTTTATAAGGTTAGTAAATCAACCCCTTTGCATCATTCAACCCAGAAGAGGAGTAGGGCTGGATCTTTAAGTGGGTAAGTTTGCAGGGAATTGCATCACACAGCAGGTGAGTATAACACTTAGAGCTTTTTACATTTTTTTCAGAATGTCAGGGGATCCATTTTTGTCTTAACTGCCCAAACTGGAAAAAATATGTATAACGCTCAAGATGAGTGGCTTATCACAGACTCCACTGCAAAGTTCCCCAATGGACTTCAGAAAATCAGTCAAGAAAGAAAATGAATCACCGTACCGTTAGAGTTGACCTCTGCTGCTTTTTAATAAACATAAAAGTAGCTGCAGCTCATAGTACGGTGATCAATTTTCTTTTCTGATTGACCAAACTGGAAAAGAGCTTTAATTTTGTCAAGTGCATTTTTTTGATGGGATTTCCACTGAATGTAAGACTTTATCTATAAATCTCTTTATTTATAGAGCATATCACTTGAACCTCTCTTTACCTGACTATCATTAAGAATTGATGTGCATGATTGGTGTATCGGTAAATCTTATCTGAAATCCCAGTACAGTGCATTCAGAAAGTATTCAGACCTCTTCACTTTTTTCAATTTTGTTATGTTGCAGTCTGATACTACATTTGTTTAAATTCTTATTTTTTTGTCTCATTAATCTACACTCAGTACCCCATAATGATAAAGTGAATTGTTTGCAAATGTATGAAAAAAGGAAAAATGTAAATATCACATTGGCATAAGTATTCAGACCCATTGCAACAGCACTTGAAACTTAGCTCAGGTGCCTCCCATTTCTCTTGATCATTGCTTAGATGTTTCTACACCTTGATTGGAGTCCACCTGTGGTAAATTACATTGATTGGACATAACTGGACTGAAAAGCCAGGAGGTCAAAGGAACTGTCTGCAGAGCTCAGAGACAGGATTATTGCAAGGCACAGATCTGGGGAAGGCTACAGAAAAAATTCTGCTGCACTGAAGGTTCCCAAGAGCACAGTGACCTCCATAATTCTCAAATGGAAGAAGTTTGGCACAACCAGGCCTTCTCTAAGGGCTGGTCCCCCAACCAAACTGAGCAATTGGGGGAGAAGGGCCTTAGTTAGAGAGATGACCAAGAACCCGATGGTCACTCTGACTGAGCTCCAGAGATCCTGTGTGGAGATGTGACAAAGTTCCAGAAGGACAACCATCACTGCAGCCCTCCAACGATCTGGCCTTTATGGCAGACTGGCTAGACGGAAGCCTCTCCTCAGTGCCAAACACATGGAAGCCCACTTAAGAGTTTGCAAAAAAGCACCTGAAGGACTCTGAGACTGTGAGGAACAAGATTCTCTGGTCTGATGAAACCAAGATTAAACTGTTTGGCCTCAATTCTAAACAATATGTCTGGAAGAAACCAGGCACTGCTCATCACCTACCCAATACCATCCCAACAGTGAAGCATGGTGGTGGCAGCATGATGCTGTGGAGGTGTTTTTCAGCAGCAGGGACTGGGAGACTGGTCAGGGTTGAGAGAAAGCTGAATGGAGCAAAGTACAGAGATATCCTCAATAAAAACCTGTTCCACAGCGCTCAGAACCTCAGACTGGGCAAAGGTTCACCTTCCAACATGACAACGATCCTAAGCACACAGCCAAGACAACACAGGAGTGGCTTAGGGACAACTCTGTGAATGTCCTAGAGTGGCCCAGCCAGAGCCCTGACATGAACCCTATTGAACATCTCTGGAGAGACCTGAAAATGGCTGTCCACCGACAGTCCCCAACCAACCTGACTGAGCTTGAGAGGATTTGCAAAGAAGAATAGTAGAAAATCCCCCCAATGCAGGTGTGCAAAGTTTGTTGCGTCATGCCCAAAAAGACTTGAAGCTGTAATTGCGACATTTCAGTTTTTTCTTTTTAATACATTCACAGACAATTCTAAAATTCTGTTTTCAGTTTGTCATTATGGGGTACTGAGTGTAGATTAATGACATTTAAAAAAAACAACAACTGTAGTTTCATGCTGCAGCATAACATTGAAAAAAAGTTAAGGGGGTCTGAATACTTTTTGAATGCACTGTAAGTTATCAAATAAATGATCAGCCTGTAGGATTATATTTACATACATGATAGAGGAAAAATCTCCAGAATTTCTAGTGGAGTGCATACTTATCAGGTCAGGTGAGATAATGACATATCAGCAAAATGTTGAATACATTTAGCTTGATCATTGGCAGTTTCAGCTCTTACTATTTTGGGCAGCTATTGTTAAAATGTTATCTGATGTGGTTTTAGGTCTTCTGATGACCAAAGTTTGCCAAAATATTTTCTGCATTGCAGTTTTCTGCATTGAATTTAACTAACTTTCCTGGTGCCTACATGGCAGCATACCTGTGATATCTCCACCCCTAGCCCTGCCTACAGGACCTGTGTAAATCTATAAATAAATGACAACCCGCCCATGGTATTCTCTTTTTTGTCCTTAAGTTCTGTACCACACAACCAGCTTCTTCAAGTTGTCCCTGCCTCTGTGCTATAAATTGGTGTAGTTGCACTTAGATTCAACCTCTGCCAAAGTGTAGTCCCAGATCTTTTTCTGCTAAATGTAATAATAAGGCTTGGAGCCCCCTGGAGGCTCTTGTGGGCATTTCGCGATGTCTTAAGTAAGACCTTTATACAGGTTATGAGGTGTAGGTTGGGACGTATAGATGCAGGGTAGTAGGGTCAGGATGCTCTTTATGCTCTCCTGTTTTCTTAGCAGTCTGGGCTTATGTTTCTCCTATTTTTGCTTTTATTTTTTGGTGTGCATCTCCCCTCCCTCTTATTGTTTCTTACTGGCTCCATATTTTCTTACTGATTCCCCTGCGAGATGCTGCTGTGGCAGTGTGGTGATGTCTTTACATACATTCAGGTTTTTTTGCCTCTCCATTGGTGTGTGATGTCATCACATCCACACAGGGCGCTCGTGCATGCGCAGTGCTTTTTCCCACATTCGGCTCCATCTTTGTTGTGGGAAAACGCCCCGGGAGACTGTAATGCATTGTGGGGGGGAGGACCCTTCTTGCTTGCTCATTGTTGCCACTCTACAGAGTATGCCAGAGCTCCTTTCTCATGTAGGCAGCACCCTGGCCCCCCTTTTTTTTAATCAACATGGAAAGTAAATGAATAGAAAAGAAATCTAAAACAAATCAATATTTGGTATGACCACCCTTTGCCTTCAAAATAGCATCAATTCTTCTAGGTACACTTGCACATAGTTTTTGAAGAAACTCAGGAAAACAGTGCCATGGAGGCTGACATATTGTTTTGCTTCTTCAGCCCTGCCTGCTCAGTCTCTATCAAGTGTGTGTCAAGGCCAATGCTACAGTAAAGAGAACTCTATGGCTAAAGCCCTGGGCCACAGATCCCATTTCAAAGCAAGCCTGGTGTGAAATTCCGTATGAAAGAAAGTCCCTATTTGGAGATAGTAGCAGCATAAATCGCGTTATCTGCCAGAGAAACTGTTCTTTGAGGCAACAACAATCCAGATTATAGAACTCAAGATCTTTTCACCGGGGAGTATGGAGATTCATCAAAATCCTTTTGACAGATTACCCACCCAAATAAACGTAGGGCCAGATTTCTTAAATTTCAAACATTTTTGTCAGAGCGGTGTGAAGATCATTGAAATATCCACGCTGAAATACGGACACTTTTGGACCTTCAAAAGAAAGCCTCTGTTATACTCATTCATTCCTATGTCAATGTCAATTCCATGGTTAGCACAAAGCAGAGATCTTGCGGTAATATCTATATTCTTTCTGGCACAAGGGGCAGTGATTCACATTGCCTTCTTGGAAGGTTTTCAGAAGTTTTTTATTCTCCATTGTCTAGACCTGAAAGATTAAATCTGTGTATATCCGTCTAGAATAATTCAAGGTAGAATCTCTTTAAACCATAATACAAGCAATACAACTAGGGGATTGGAGTTGATTTACCGCATTTTTTTAATGCAGTAGGATCACGATTTGTAGATATGCGACCTACATATCCCAATCCTACTGCACACCAAAAATTCCTTAGGTTTGTTATAGGGAAAAAAAAATCTTCAGTTTGTCTGTCTACCATTTGGCCTCTTAACTCTCCTGAGAACTTTCACCAAAGTGTTAATAGCGATCCTCTAGGTCACCCTGATGAAGGGAACCTGCGTGGCCCTGAAACATTGGTTTTTGCACGTGACCAATTTTTGTTGCCTAATAAACTACAAAAAGAGCCATCTGGAGCCTGTGCAACAGATGATTTATTATGGGGCAGAATTCAATACTCACAACAAGTCAGTTTTGCTGCCCCCTCAGAAGATCCTCAGCATATGATCCAAGATCAAGAGTGTGATTTTTCCATCATCAATGACTGCCTCGCAATGCATGAGTCTGTTGGGAACCATGTCTTCCTGTATTCCTATGGTTCAATGAGGCCTTTCCAAAGGGGTTTTATCACCCAATGGAGGAAGAAGTCACTGAACCAAAAGATGAGAAGCATGAGAAAAAGTGATGGATGAGCAGGGAGTCCTTCAGAGCATCAAAACACCTCTTCCTGATCCCAGTAGGGAAGTTCAAATTGAAGGAAGCAAAAGCCAGAACCCTGTCTTTCTGGATTCTGAGAATCATAAAGCGAGCATACAGGGCAGTGGATCTCAAACCTCCTCCTATGGTGAAGGCTCATTCAACCAGGTCCATGGCAGCTTCATGGGCATCACAGGCCAGAGTAACGATTGAGACAATCTGCAAGGCAGCAAGCTGGTCCTCACAACATATCTTCCTCAGACATTACAGCGTAAATGCGAGTGTGTTGGCTACTGTGGACTTTAGCAGTAAAACTATTAAAGCTTCTGCCAATACATCTCAAAAAAATATTAGCATCTATCCCACCCTGTTAGCTCATTATTTATCACAGGTATGCTGCTATGTAGGCACCAGGAAAACAGAAAATAGTATCATACTTACCTGTAATTTTCCTTTCTTGGTGCCTATCCATGGC
Organism: Nanorana parkeri; assembly: GCF_000935625.1. Lineage (NCBI taxonomy): Eukaryota > Metazoa > Chordata > Amphibia > Anura > Dicroglossidae > Nanorana > Nanorana parkeri. The sequence goes on from NW_017306554.1 coordinate 1,473,876, forward strand.
AGCATATTTACCTCTTAAATATACACATATTGCCAAAAATATTGGGGTGCCTGCCTTTACACGGACATGAACTTTAATGGCATCCCAGTCTTGGCCCACCCTTTGTAGTATAACAAGGACACTCGACTGTAGTCCAGGAAATTCAAGTAAAACGCAGTTTATTAAGGGCAAACACAAAAAGTCTCTGTTCATCCACAGGGTAGCCTTCCCCTGTTACACAAGACAGCTTGTAGAAGCAACATAAAAGACAGTCTTTTGTTCACATAAAGGCCAACATTTATGCACTTCTCATGATAATCAGCCTTCTTCAGCATATACAGTCCTTTGTAGCATATACAGTCCTTAGTAGCTTTCTTCAGCTCTAAGACTCTCAGCACACCTCTGTGTGATACTCACACTGCTCTCCCAGCAGTGGATCACGGACTCTCTCAGCGGTGTCAAACAGGTCCCTTGGGTCACCGACTTTCCTGACCTCTCCAAGCCTCCCCCAACTGTTCCTTGTGCGTCTAGCACGCACCTGAGTCTGCCTGTGTCCGTGTGCCTCCTGCACACACACAACTCACACACAACTGTGAGCACTGGACTGACTTCCTAATGAGGCTTCTCTCATCCACTTGATCAGCCCAAGCTGGTCATTGGTAACACCTGGCCCCAGGACTGAAGATCTCATCCCACCCAGAACTCTAAGAGATCTCCAGAGCTCCAGATCCCAGCTACAATTAGGAAAACCTGGAAGAACCTGAAAAGGCAGGTTCTTCCTTATAACATGGTTCACATGGTTCACATTCTGGACCCTCTCAGCCCCTTTGTCTGAATGTCCAGGGTGCCAAAGTTGCCATACCACACCGTGGCATTGCCATGCACTGCCACATTAGCTATAACAGCTTCAACTCTTCTGGGAAGGTTATCCACAAGTTTTAGGAGTGTGTCTATGGGAATGTTTGACCATTCTTCCAGAAGCGCATTTGTGAGGTCAGGTACTGATGTTGGACCGGTTAGGCCGGGCTCGCAGTCTCCGCTCTAATTCATCCCAAAGGTTCAATCAATCAATTTAGCAGGCAGACGTGCGTGTATCCAAGACGGCCCCAACCGGGCAGTACACCAAAACAGTCCTCCCAGGGGAGAGGAGCGAGGACCAAACCCTGTGTCGAGCAGTTTGAAGTGGGAGGCATAGAATAATAGGCAAATAATACAACAAAAGGCTAGAGCGCACTCACTGCTGGGTAAAAAACCTGTTAAGCATGTGTAATGTGTGTAGTCAAACCATAAATGAAGCAGGAGTACAGTGTGCAGGCTCTGTCAAAAACAGGGAGAGGAACCCTGTGAGTACACAAATAAAATCACAAGAATGAAAAAGCGCCACTACTGTCACTGATGTCGGCATATGGCGTGTCAGCTCATCTAGAGCAGTCTGATAGCTGTCAGGGGTGATCGTTTGAACACCGCGGTCTCAGCTGGCCAGGCTGAGCCGCGGCTGTGTGGATATACGGCAATGTCAAATGCCGGACTGTTCGGGGACCCACGGAGTCAATACAAGCGTGTCTCGAGGGTGTCAAAAAAACGAAGGGGATGGAAGGAGATGGACAGGGGCAGTGTCAAATGCCGACGGCTAAGCATTTCGAGGCTCTGCCTCTTTGTCAAGCCTAAGTGGGGAATGCAATGGTCCACCCTCGAGACACGCTCGTATTGACTCCGTGGGTCCCCGAACAGTCCGGCATTTGACATTGCCGTATATCCACACAGCCGCGGCTCAGCCTGGCCAGCTGAGACCGCGGTGTTCAAACGATCACCCCTGACAGCTATCAGACTGCTCTCCGGCATCTCTAGACGAGCTGACACGCCATATGCCGACATCAATAACGTGAGTGGGTTTCTACAGTAGTGGCGCTTTTTCATTCTTGTGATTTTATAGAATAATAGGGAAGCCTTGTATGGAGTAAAGAACCACAGGGTTTGGGTCACTTGTTCACCTAGACACTGTCTCACATGGAGGCCCCACAAATGCACAGGGGCTCCTGTTCTCCAAACACCTCCGAGCCACCCCTACCCAGTACCGCACAGGGTTTGGTCCTCGCTCCTCTCCCACTCCCCTGGGAGGACTGTTTTGCTGTACTGCCCGGTTGGGGTCGTCTTGGATACACGCACGTCAACCTGCTAAATTGATTCTCTACATCTCCTGAAGAAGCGCTTCTGAGCGTGAAACATCGAGACAAATATTCGCTCCCCCATTCTCAACCATCCTTATTCATGTATCTATTATTCTAATCATGCTATTAATTAACCATTCTATCAGGTATTCTTGAATGGGATGTTCATAGGTGGAGTGAGCAAAACCTATGTCCCTCCACTTTTGAATGAACCCAAATGAATTTTTCAATCATATATTCAATGAATTTTTCAATCATGCTATCATGTCTTTCTTGAAATGGGTGGTATAAATGGAGTGAGCGTATAAGGAGACATCTGATCAGCCGGTTGTTTTTATTACTTGTACTGTATGTGAATCAATCTTTTAAAATATTACTAAAATTAAAAATACTTTTTTACTGCTAAATTGCTTTCGATTTGTCATTAGGTGCCCAAAGAAACCCCATCTTCTTTCTTTCCTTTTTATATCAAAGTTCTTAGGGGTGTGGCACCAACTACTCAGGCCCTGGCCATAAATACTAATTTAAGCTTTGTTTATATGGCCGACGCTGGGGGGGGTTTCTGCAGAGATCACCACAGGTAAAGCAAGCAGCTGGCCTGATGCTCAAGACTGAATAGGGGCCCGACCCTGGGGTGGATAAAAATAAACTAAAAGTAAAAAAAATAAAGTTAAATTAATAAGAAGTAAAAAATATGTAAAAAATTAAAAGTAAAAATGTAAAAAAAGTTGAATGAATAAAAAATACAAAAATGAAGTTAAATAAATAAAAAGTAAAAATGTAAAAAAATACAAAAAAAGTTAAAAATAAAATAAAAAGTTAAATAAACCAAAATTAAAAATCCCCCATAAAATTAAAGGCCCCAGACCCTGCGAACACATGCATTTAAAAAACAAAACAAAAACATAAACATAACATAAAATAAAATATATTTTTTTTAATACTCACCTGATCCCTGGTGATCCCTGGATCAAGTGCAGCCTCCCATCTCCCATGCTGTCAGAAGCTGCATACATCGTGTGCTGGTTACTACTTAAACCGGCGCGCTGTGTGCAGCTTCTGAGAAGATACACTATTAGCGTAGCGGGAGCGATGCAAAATGCGCAGCCGGCTTCCCCGCTATGCTAATAGCGTATCTTCTCAGAAGCTGCACACAGCGCGCCGGTTTAAGTAGTAACCAGCACACGCTGTATGCAGCTTCTGTCGCAACTGCAGGGCGCAGATGCCATCCATAATTAAATCAGCTCTCGGCGCCCATCGGTTGCGACATGCAATGAAAATTATTAGTGCCCCCCCAGATCTGGTGGTATCTTATGTGCCCCCCCTATATATTGTTCCTAGAGTCGCCACTGCATGGACATATGCCTATTACACCCATTTGACTGATTCTGGATACATTTTTATGTTGATATACATTCTATAGATCTGTTGAATTGTATTTACAACGTTAGATTGTTGACTATTGGCATGGGAGTGTGTGATCTGGTAATTAAACACTGACCACCCCTGTAGCGAAGCTAACAGCCACAGATCATCGATGTGAAGTGGGGTAAAAGCACTGCCCTGACCCCCAAATGTGTTTGTGTGTGTGTGGGGAGGGTGTAATATTAAATTTTCTTGTACTTTGGGAGATTGTTCAAAATACTATCATAAATTATTTAATCAGCATTAGTAAAAGTACAGTCTGTTACTAACTGTTCATTTGGTTCAGTTACACTCTGCACTGCTATAGAATATGCCTTTGCAAAAACTGGGTTTGCTTATGGAATCACGTAATCATTCTATCTTTTATGATAGGCTGCTGGCTCTACTCTACAGGCAGAACTTCCCAGGTTCTGGAAAAGATCTTACTCTCTAATCCATGTTAGAAAATATTTTTCTTTCTCTTGTTTTTCTTTTGAAGGATGTTGTTTAACCACTTATGGACCAAGCAATTTTTACATATCCACTATGGACCTGTTTATTTGGCAATAACTTTGTCATTGTTTTTTGGGGACAAGCTAGGCTTTCCTTTGGTAATATTGTGTTGCAAAAATTATTTTATTCAATCAAAGTTCTTCAGCATTGTATTTCTTTGGTTAATGTAAAGGGGGCAGCTGAATACTAAAACATCTAGACCAACCAGTGATGACCCAAGGTATTCTGGCGGCTCTTTTGTGGGTGAGCGCAACAGATGTAAAAATGTTTTTTTTCTTTTTTGACCATTGTTAGTAGGTTTAAAAAAAGTAATTATACTGTAAATAAAAAAAGTCTACATCTTATTCAATATTTTCCCTGTTTAAAATTACACTAAAATGATGTATCTGATACAAATCAAAGTTATTCTAAAAAACAAAAAGGCATTTTTCTTTTTAATTCTGTGCATTTTCTTTTTAGGTGAAAAAAAAGAATGAAACCCCCCCAAAAATGTAAAAAATAGAAATAACAATAATTAACATAAAAACAATAGTTAAGGGGAGAAAAAAGTAAATTAGTGCTAATTAGGGTTAACTGAGGGTTAAATAGGAATATATTTTATTGTATACAGTTACAGTTTTCTGTAACTGATGTCATATGCAGATCAAAGGTCACACCTCTTTGATCTACATATGAATTAAATAGTAAATGCGATGAAACAATACAGTGTCATATTGCATGTACTCAATGTCACTTGCAGACAGCCAGTAATTGTAAGGAAGCTGCAGCAGTTGGAGAGGAGCTTGACTTAAGAAATGTGTCCAAAATCTTTGATTACGTTTTTTAGGGCATATCTCTTACATTCAAAATCCTCAAGTGGTTAAAACCATAAATGAAATGGGACTTACCTTATACTGTATATAGGAAAAATAAAATACTGTATAATGCGTAGTGTAGAATTAGAACTTTTGTCTTGCTTCCATGTCAGCTATTGAAATCATGAGGTTGTTGTAAATGCAGACTGGCACGGGTTAGACAAGCCAAGGCAACTTCAAGGAGCCCATACTTGATACTTATAATATACAGATGGGAATCATATACCCAGGGCCAGATTTAACATTTGGCACACTAGACATGTACCAATAGGGTCCATCTAGTGAAAGAGTGCCTAATTCACTATTCCCCCTTACTGTTGTTCAGGATCAGGACCATACATTTTCTCTCCTACACACAGCTAACACCTATCAGTGATGTGACGCAAAGCAGTTCTAAGTCTCTTGGCTGATACAGAATTTGAGTTGAATTTGCCTGAGAATCAACTCACTAATATATAGTAACACTGCAATACTATTTAACTATTTAGTGTAAATAAATACCCTAAATATGTGTACACCTTAACAAAATATATTCTAATGACAAAAAACAAATAATATGCAGCACACATATTAACAAATGCATACAAAATATAATGTGTAAACCAAGCAAAATAAAACATGTAACATTAGTCCATATCTGCATGTGCGATCCTGAATAATCAATAACTCCACCGATGCATATCAACCAGTATTCCATTCCCACCACCTACTACATTGGAGCTCACCGTATCAAAAGGACTACCTGTTTAAAGGTAAGTCAACAATTTCTTCATCACGTTTAGTCACCTGGACCTCATTAGAGGCACGATGCCATCATGATCACATTCCTCTCATAAAGTCCAGGTGACAAAACACATCAGAAGGGGATTGGAGAAATTGGTACATGGCTGATATTGGGTGGGACATTAGAGATCAGAATCAGGAGTGCCCATCTGATCTCTTAGCTGCAGGAGGCATGCAATCAGACTTTGAGCTTAAGACGTAAACTGTGTAGTTTTTCCTCTCTTGCCTCTCTCTGCCACGGCATGTTCTGGGAAGCTTACACTTCCCAGACCATGCCGTTTTAGGAGTTCCTGATTTGCTGCTCGATTCAGGAATTCCTCCCCAGGAATTCCTCCCCATTAACAGCTCATCTATCAGTAATGTGCACCTTCTGAATGTTCAAAGCTATTTAGATCTAGCAGCAATAACCTTTTTTTTTATTCTTCCCTTTGCCATTAGCAAAATAAATCCATGCAATCTAATCAGTGACAATAAAGGTGATGTCATTGTTTTTGGGTAACAGAGTCCTCTAATATGAAGGCCTAAAATCTCCTGAAGGAAAATAATACATTTGACCTCGATAGAGAGAGATAATATTGTAAAAAATGAAGGAAAATATAATAAAAATAAAAATACTAAACTAATATCTGTGCACATGGTTGAAAAACCATTAGGTGGCAGTGTGAGCCTTGCTCATTTTTTACTTCAGTATTTATTGAAGTGTGTGCATTCTCTAGGATTATTAAAATAATTTTGAAAAGCAGTAATGGTCCACGCAAATAAAGTTCAATCAAGCAGTGGATTATGACAAACATATGTTGTATGTATATGCTTGTCAGAAAAAGGCTATATTTTACAACCAAGTATAATATCTTTTAAGGTAGAACTGAACTCAAAAAATGAATATTTGTTATGTTATAGGAAACATTTATACATGTTAACTGTGTTAAAGCAGTATCCTAAAAATATACCCTTCGTCTGGAAGTACTTCTGAAAAACAGCAGTGCACTCTCTAGTGTTTGTGCGTACTTAGCCACTGTTGTGTCTACAGCTTCAAAGCTGAATTGCAGCATAAGATCTAAAGCACTGACTGCTAGTCTTAGCAGATATGAAGTAATATGGTAATACAACTACTCTGTTGCTCACTGTTCTCCTTGCTTGGAGCCTTTGACATGAGGAAGCAAACCCCTACCTCTACCAAGATGGCTGCCACCACACAGAAACACAGGCATTGTGAGTCAGTAATTGAGAAAGTTTAGCTGCAGGGAGACCACAGAAAATACTAGTGACTAGTCTACTGTCTCCGATTTGTCCTTTACCTGCCTTCTTTTGGGTACAGCTTCCATAGTTTAGCTCCTCTTTAGAAATGTTTGCTGCACATAACTTAACCAGTTGACATCCGCGGTGTTAAACCCCCTTCCCATCCAGGCCATTTTTCAGTATTCAGCGCTGCGGTACTTTGACTGACATTTATTCCGTCATGCAGCGCTGTACTGAAATGAATTTTATACCCTTTTTTGGGGACAGATAGAGCTTTCTTTTGGTGGTATTTATTCACCACTGGGGGTTTTATTTTTTTACTATATTAAGGAAAAATTACCGAAATTTAAAAAAAAAAACAGTTTCCCCTATATTAAATGATAAAACATTTATTATTACCCAATTTTTTGGTAAAATATAAAAGATGGGGTCACGTCGGGTAAAAAGACACTAAACATGTCAAGCCTTAAAATTGCGTGCGCGCGCGAAACCTCAAAAAACGATAATACCCAAAATTGGCCATAGGCGACGCTTTAAAAGCTGTTACCGCTCATCAGTTTAGTGTTATCAGTGATTGATGGCCCTAAAATGATTGCTCTCACTGCGACGTTCGCGGCGATATGTAACATGTGTAGCGCAATTGTAATTTTTGCGCGCTGGGGCACCGGACGCGTATTTACGTTTATAGGCGCGTAAACGTGGGGGTGGGGGAGTTAAACATTTTGGGGGGGTTTTTTCCCCTTTTTTTATATGTGACTTTTATTTTATTTTACTTTTTTATGTGTTACTTTTATTTTTTTTTATTTATATTTATTTTTTTTGCACTTATTGGTATTGCTATTATATAGGGGGATAACAACCCTGGGGGGGGGGGTGCCGCGAACGAGCACATATAGGCGATCGGCGGGCTATGGCCCCGCCGATCGCCTATATGTGAAACACCCGGTAACGGGTGTGTGCATTTAGCGGGTCTTTTCTGCCGTGCGTGCCCGCTAGGGGGCGCGCGCGAGCAGAAAAAAATTGCCGTCTGGAGACGGCAACCCGCAGATGCTGCAGTGCCGTCCGTCCGTTTTGTGTATTTACAAGACATTGTGTAAGTTATAAAAGTCGATGTTCTGCATTATTGATAAACAGTATTTTGCAATATAATGTAAAATTTCTCGTAAGATAAGTTGTATCTCATGTCTTATTATGTTTTGCGATTAAAGAGAACATGGTACACTTTCTAAAAGTAAAACTGATGGTTTTACGACATGTAGAAATGGAGTCATTTTTCCTCAGACATCTAAATCACAATGTTAGCACTACATTAAATTTGATTGGTGATGGAAGGAAAAGGTACACTCCAGCTTTGAAAAAATGTGTACATCAGACCCTGTCAAGTTTTTATTGTTGTCTTCTATACCTGCTAGGTAGATTCACCCTCAGTAGCCAGAAAGAAATGGGAAATCTAATATTTAGGGGTTGATTTACTAACCTTATAAACACGCCACGCACAAGTATACACCTCTGTAGTGTGTTCCCTCCCAGCATGATCTATTGGTGGAATCTAGACACCTTTGTAGTGTTTACACACCCAGCAGGTGTGTTGTGCAAAGCCCTGCATGAATTGCAAGGTGATGTTGTGTAAATTAGCTCTACATTGTGTTGCTTGCGTTGATGAATGCAGGAATGTAAATGCATGAGCTAACCATTTTTGTCTAAACTGTGAAGCAGCATTATATATGCATCATGTGCATGATTTTTCCATATATGGCATTAGTGGAAATATGCTTTTAGAGACTTTTTGGTTGATAAATACGTTTTGCTGTGTATAAATCACACGCACCTAGTGCGTGCGTGTGTTTAGGTTAGTAAATCACCCCCTTAGAGTTATAACTAGAACAAGAGGTGAGGGTATATCTTCAAATGGGGACACCTGTGCTGGTGACAACTGTCTAAGGTGATTTTCCCTCACTTCACCCTCTTTGTCACTTCATGTTGCAATTCTATTAAATGAAAAAAAAGTTTTTTGCTATATATAAGTATAAAAAGTGTGTTAAAAAACATGTTTTCTTCTTGAAAGCAAAGCAACTTCCAACCATTCAGGCAACAAGAAATGTTGTCATAAGTCATAAAAAAGTCATGAAAAAATTGGATTAAACCTAGAATCTCTTGGTTCCCTACATAATGGAGTCTCCATTTTGATCAAGATGATCCACTACATATTGAAAAAGATGTGATCTGCGTATTAATAGGAAAAATCATGCGTATTAATAGCAAAAATCAATGTTCCAGTTGAATGTGAGTTCTACTCGAACATCGCTAGTTCCTGCGTTCGCCAAACACAAAAACTATCAGGGCATTCGGCAGGTTGTTCACCCGCTGAACACCCCACAAGGCAATGCGCCTTGTGAAGCACTAATTGTCTAAAGGCTTGCACCTGACCACCATTGGTTACATGTTTTCTGGCCATATTTAATGTTATTATTTAAAATGCTGTTGAGTTTTTCAGTTATCTCTATCCAATTTGATTTTTATTTGAATAATTCAAAACACTAATGGATTATTGTAGTTTGGCATTAAGGAACACAAAACTAATTTCTTTTTTAGCAGGAATATTCAAAATAATGTAAAATAATAATTTTTACCAAAGCCACTTAATCTCTAAGCTTCTACACCTTATTTTAGAAATATTTTGAGGCACAACTACCAGGTCAATAATACAGTATGTATGTTGTCACAACCTCTAAAACTATTAAACATGACAATTGTAAAAGGGCGTGTATTATTAATACTTTGGTGACCAGAGATAATTCATGCGTAGATGTCCAGGCCAAATTAAGCAGCATCAGTGGGCATCAATTAAAGTAGTACTAAAGGCTTTTTTTCACAAATATGTCTGCATTGACAAATACAGCACAACATTAAATTACTGTTGCAAAAAGTGTCCAGAAACATTTACTTTTTTTGTTGTTGGAGGTGCAGCCTCAAGGTTCCTCGTAATGCTTCTCCGAACTTCTATTTTAGAGCTTTTATTTGGTATATTTTAAGTATACGTAAGAATTTTATTTGGTATACTGTTTTATTAAATTCCCTGTTTATGTTTTCACTATAGACTGAGAAATGGATTAAATGAATTTAAATATAATGAATTACAATACCTTAATTGTAATTAACCTATTCTAATTTCTTAATACTGTAATTGTATATTAAAATTACAGTATTAAACAGAGGCACACTTCCATCTTCAGTCTGCAGTTGCATATGCAACCTGAAGCCAATCGTTTGTCAATGAAAGTATATCTGAAGTTACTGTCAGCTTTTTTTTTTTTTCGAACCTGGAAGGAACTACACAATCCATAACCACAACAGCAAGTTAGAACAAATCTCTTCTAAGTGCATGCACTACTTTTTTTTTTAATCACACCGCAACACATAGTACTGGGCGTTGTGATGCAATTGATTGCATTGCAGGCAGGAGGTGCGTTAGGGGTGCAATTCAAATCAATGCCAATGCAACACACCCCCAGCACTGTTAAAGCACAGTAAGTGCACTGATAAGTGCACAGTAAGAACATTAATCGCACGTAACTGTGCGATTAACGCATCACACCAGTGTGAATGGGCCCTTAGGTAATTGGCCAGACACCCTGAAAAAATTTGGTAACCTGGCCATCATAATCAGTAGAAAGTTTTAGGTTACAGCATCAGAGGCTTTTCATATGTTTCTCTCTGCACAGGGTACTTTGAACTGTATGTCACAGTACTTTGGAGCAGAGCTGCACCTATCAAAGTAAGGACAGTTCCTTGTCTTCTTTCCCATCCCATTATTGAAGTATATCAGCTGGCTGTCCTTCTTCTGAACATGACACATTGAAGATGTGCCCAATGTGTGTTATTATTTTAGGTATAAATCATGTGAACCACAATTTCAGATGGATTAAAAGTAGCAAATATGTTTCAAGGTTTTGTATTATTTTGAGAGACACTTTCTCAAAACATAAACAAAAAGTCATCTTCAACTGGCATTCTGACAGGATGTTATGAATTATAGAATATAAAACTATGCTCTTATCTGCCACACATGTATTTTATATGCATCACCCAAATATTTCTATACTAGCTTCTTTACATAAGTTTTAGGCAACATGCCAACAATTCAACTGCATGATAATTGATAATAGTGACTTAACTATAGCCATAACAGCCCACGTTGCTGCTCTGGGGCCTGGGGGTGGGTGAGGGATTTCTATTAGAAACGCTGATAAGGCAAATAAAAAATAGAAAACTCAGTACTATATTATTAAGGGTAGGCGTAGTTGCTGTTGACACTGACCCTGTACTCCCTGTGATGTTTCCAGTCAAGAGAGAGGACGTCAGCATAAGGCCCCGTTCACATTGAGCGGTTCGCAAATCGCGCGTTTGTTACGCGATTTGCATTTTGCGCGATATCGCGCAAATGATTGCATTGAGCAAGCTTGAATCACGGCAAAATCCGCTCCAAAAAGGGTCCTGCTGTAGCGACACACGACACGCGACAGCAGGACCCTTTGCCCCATTGCCAAGCATTGGAGCGCGATATCGCGGGAATTACCACGCGATAAATAGCTCAATGTGAACGGAACATTTGGTATCATAACCACCGCAAGTGCCAAATACAGTGTAGAACACATGCATCATAAGTAAAATGCAGGATCATTCTAATTCAAAAATATCAGAATATAAAAGTATAAAACATAACATCAGTTCAGACAAAGTCCAATACAGGTATCGGTTTCCAACATTGGAGGGAATAACCAGTTAGTATGGACTTCAAGACAAGGACTCAGAGAAGTAACCTGAGCTAGTCGGTTCCAAGGGGGGGGGGGAAACAGCTGTAAGCTTCCAGCGAGACCCAAAGGGGCATTTCAGTTTTCCCAAAGCATTGTACCAGGGGAGCTAACTGGGCCGCCTGATAATATTTCTGAAAGGACGGGAGTCCGAGGCCCCCCTCCAGTTTGCTGCAATGGAGTACTCGATGTGATACCCTCGGGAATGATCCTTTCCAGATGAAACGGAGTATACGCCGTTGAAGTAACCTAAGTCTAAAGGCAGGGACAGGGACAGGGAGAACCCGCGCATGGTAGAGAAATTTGGGGAGCAGTATCATTTGGACCGCTGTAATCCTACCTATCCACGAAAGAGGATGTTTCTCCCAGGAGGACAACAGCGATTCCATATGGGACAATAGGCTAGGGTAATTGGCTTGATAGAGGCGATCATAGGAAGGGGTGAGATAGATCCCCAAATAGGGTAATGCTGTGTCCACCCATGGGTAGGGGAAGGATTGTTGTAGCGAAGAGCAAATGTTGGGGGTAGGGATACATTCAATGCTTTAGATTTTTTCATGTTGACACAGAGCCCTGACAGGATGCCGAATTGGTGTAAAGGGGGTTGTAGTCATGGAAGGGAGGTCATTGGGTCGGTAATAATCAAAAGTGCATCATCAGCAAACATACTAAGCTTGTGATGATAACCTGCCACTTCTACTCCTCTGATGTCCGTTTGTTGACGTATGGCTTGGGCAAGGGGTTCTATAGCTAGTGCGAACAAAAGGGGGGAGAGGGGACAACCCTGTCTAGTCCCTCTGGTAACGGGAAAGACCTGAGAATGAAAACCCTGATATTGAACATAGGCGGAGGGTAGGGAATATAATGAGTATATCAAGCGCATAAAAGAAGGCCCAAATCCCCATCTGGTGAGGGTATATCGCAAGTATTCCCACCCGACCGAGTCAAAAGCTTTGCTAATGTCTAGGGACAATAACATAGTCTGGAGATTACGTTGGTGAGCTATATGTATTAGGTGAGCTACCCTCCTTATGCTACCTCCCGCCTGGCGTCCCAGCATGAATCCCACCTGATCTCTAGAGATCAGGTCCAAGAGTGGAGACTGGAGTCTCAGGGTCAGTATTTTAGTGAGCAGTTTCAAATCTACATTGATCAGGGAGATTGGGCGGTAGTTAGTCCAGGAGGTGTGGTCTGTTGCAGGTTTAGGTATCATACAAATCGACGACATTAGTGATTCCTGTCGCAATCGACCCCCGTCTCGCATTGCATTGAAAGAGTTGAGTAAGTGAGGAGCGAGGGTGGTCGCGAACTTCTTATAGTAAACGGCACTTAGTCCATCAGGACACGGGCGTTTACCAAGTGGTAATAGTTTGATAATAACCCATTCGGGGTACCAGGCGGTCCGTCACATTGGTGGCAGCGGTGGGATGTTTTCCTGCAGTCTGGGACATCCAAAAAAGGGAGGTTGAGGGTGGAGAAGAAGTCACTGATATGCATCTCGTCTAAAGGGCCTGTGGTGCGGTATAATTCGCTCAAATGGGTTCGGAAGGTGTCCAGTATTTTTACGGGGTGGGCAGTCATTTGACCCCCACTGAGGCGAAGCCTAATAGGGTCTCGTCTAGAGTTGGCCTCGCTAAGTTTGTGTGCTAACATGGTGTCCGGGTTATCACCTTTAATGTAGAATTTATGTTTGGTCCATGCCATCCTATCGTTCGCCAGATGAGTGAGGCATAGGTTCAGTTCAGTTCGTATATTAAATAGTCTGGTTCTATGTGCGGGAGTGGGGTTCTGCTGAAAATCTTGGGAAGCTAATTGAAAGTTGGTCAATACGGGCTGTCCTTTTCTTTTTTGCCTGAGATGCAAGTTGAATCAACCTCCCTCTAATGACAGGTTTTTGTGCCTCCCAGACCGTGGTTGAGGATGACACAGTATCTACATTTAAATCAAAATATTCAGACAGGGAGGTCTGGGCCGAAGCCAGGATGTCTGGGTTGGTGAGCAAGGAGTCCCGCAGTGACCAAGAGAACCCCTTCTTGCACGGAACCTCGAGGCCAACATTTATAAGGGCCATATCATGGTCAGACCACGGAATGGGACAGATAGCGGCCGAGGACACCTGAGGAAGTGTCGCGGTGTGTAAGAAAATATGATCAATGCGAGAAAAGACATTATGGGGATTGGAATAAAATGTAAATTGCTCTTTAAGCGGATGAAGCTCCCGCCATGAGTCTACCAGATGATATTGCGTCAGCAACGATCGGAATCTTTTTGCCACAGTTAAGTCAGAGGGGGTTGCCGGGTGGGCAGGGTCATGACGATCCACATGTGGGTGTATCACCAGGTTGGAATCCCCACATAATAACAAAGTCCCCCTAGTGTGAGTATCGATAGTCTGAAACAAGTGTGAGAAGAAGCCCAATTGACCCGTATTGGGAGCATAGTAGGATACCACTGTAACCGGGGAGTCATGGATTGAGCCCACCAAAATCAAATACCTGCCCTCCGGATCCTTGATCTCCTTCAGAGCGACAAAAGGTGTGTTGCGACCAAATGCTATCAGGACTCCTCAATGTTTTGTAGGTGTAGAAGCTAAAAAGAATAAATGATAGTTAGCATGTAGAAATGAGGGAGCAAACGATTGCGGAAAATGGGTCTCTTGAAGACAAACAATATCTGCCCTAATTTGCTGAAAATGCCTAAAGGCTTTAGATCTTTTGACTGGTTGGTTAAGTCCCTTGACATTGAGGGATATCACTTTAATAGCCATTAGAACAGGGGCACTTGAAAAGGTGGTAGGGGAAGGAGGGAAAAGTGACTAAAGAGGGATGGAGGAGAGTGTTGGAGGGATGTAGAGGAAGGGAATGGAAGGATGGGGAGAGAGGCAAGGAACCGAACAGTGGGAACACCTAGGTCACAATGCCTATCCTCTGAGTCGGTCAGGATAGGTGTCATTCACTCATCCAGGACCTGGAGAAACACCAGGTCCAAGATAGTGAAGGTCGGGGTGCATGAAAAGTACCAGAACGGGAGTAAGACCTATTAAACGTTGCACACATTAAAGCTCCCATCACAATATCTCTTGTAGTTATATAGCACTGCAATAGGTGGGTGAGAGAACAGTCACACAGAAAACTAAATAAAACGATAAGTAGAACAAGTAATGTCAAACTGAGGGGAGCCAAAGCCATCTTCCCAGGTGTGCACCAGGGGAGAGGCCCATATGATCATTGGCTCAATTGCTCATATTGATGGCAAGGGAACCCAGAACAGTCATAGTCAATGACATCAACATATACCACTCAGGAAAACCGAAGAGTAGCCGGCCGGCTCGTTCGATATGAACTGCAAAGGGCATGTCCTGTGAAATGGGATCATATTGATCAGAAGAACGACCAAGGTAACTTCGAGACCACCACCACAGTAACGCAGGGATCGAGCGGCGTCCGGGTCAAGAGTATGGATGGCAGCTCGCGACAAACAATAGGATGAGCAGGCCTGCCGGTGAGGTCATCCGAATTTCCCAGGGGTAGAAGGAGGCTGGGTTGTCTTCCGAGGAGTTGCAGAGTGTAGGGGTAGGTTGGTCGATGATCGGGTAGGTCGATCGCTTCTAGTGGTTGATGGGGAAGAGGGGGGACCATCCTCAACCGTTACATCCATACGCCCCAGCATATGTAAGGAGTCCAGACATCTGGTCAGGTCATCCGCATTAGTAAAGGTGTAGGTTTTCCCGTCATAGAAAAACTGCAACTTAAAGGGGAAGCCCCACCGATATCTGATCTTCTTCGCTTGGAGCACTTGGAGCAGGGGGCGAAATTCTCTCCTGCGGGCGATGGTAGGCGGCAAGAGATCTGAGAATATCTGGTAGGCAAATCCTTGGAATAACAAAGTCCCAGCATCTCTAGCTGCCTGAAGAAGTCGTTCTTTAGAGCGGTAGTAATGGAGGTGCACGATGATATCACGTGGAGGGCCCTCCTGCGTGCGTTTAGTAAGCGCCCTGTGAATCCTGTCAAATTCTAATCTTTTAATGGGAAAGTCCGGTGCCAGCTCCTGGAATAGTGCGGTCATCACAGATTGTAGATCCAGGACCGATTCAGGGACCCCTCGGATGCGGAGATTTGACCTGCGGTCCCGATTCTCAGAATCCTCCAGCTGTGTGAGGAGAGGTAGGTTCAGGGAGCACTATTATCTATAATAGTGGTAATGTCGTTACAACGAGATTCAAGCGTGGTAGTGCTTTGGCCCACATCCCTGATCTCTTTTATGAGTTGCTAGGTGATCTGTTTGGAGACCCTGTCCAATGCCTTGTGAAGGGTCGTTTCAAACTGGGCGAGCAGAGAGTGGGTGACCTCCGGTTCCGCCTGAGTGGCCTGCTGGTCGCCCTCGAGGGGGTCTGGGGGTTCTATCGAGGAACAAGACTCGTCATCGCGGAGTGCCAGCACCGGCGCCATCTTAATAGCCGCGCGGCCCAAGGCCTCGTGAAGCGTTGGTTGGCTTAGCTTACCACCCCGACTTCTAGTACAGGACATGGTGGTATCAATCTGTCCACAAGATGTTCCCAGACCCGCGGTCACCTAAATTGTCCAAAAATAAGGGCTGTGGTAGGCTAAGGGGTTCTCAATAGTTCCCGTTCTGGCGCGGAGCTGATCAGTGAGCGTCCATCTTGGTCAGCCACGCGCATGCGCCCCCGGGGTTTATGCTTTTTAAATTACTACTAGACCACCTCTTTCAGCGCCAGCTTGCTATGGCGGTGAAAGGGGTGTGTCTAAGACCTTGATATCTGAGATGCTGAAAAAGACTGGTGAGCTATTGAGGAAAGTGTGGTTAGCAGGAAAATTTATGTTAATATCCTGCACTGCTACCCCCATATTCCCTGATAACTTCTATCCACGCCACTGGTCCCTAGCCAGTGGCGTCGCTACAGGGGTGCGAGGGGGGGCAATTGCCCCCCCCCCTGGTTATTGCTTGCAGCTCCCCCCCCTTGTGTCCCCGCTAGGGCCGGACTGGCCATAGGGCATGTCGGGCCGCACACAATCAGCCTGATTGTGTTCAGCCCGCACTGCTGCTATGCCCGATGCACAGCGTTGATTAGCTCCTCCCTCTCATTCCCCTGCTCAGAGCAGACAGATGTAAATGAGCGTCAGTCCGTCGGAGTAGGCTTATACATACAGCACAAGTGCCCGACGAACCGATGCTCTGAGCAGGGTAATGAGAGGGAGAAGCTAATCGACATTGGGAGACTCCTGGGTCTGTCCTTTTCGGTGCCTGTAGTGGCAGATGGGGTTCTTGCAGGCTGAATTGGATGCAGGCAGTGTAGGTCACACGCTGTGCACTGCCCAGTAGGTCCCCTCTGGTGTGCAGGAGCAAAACGGCCACATTACATAGGAGACGGAGTTCCATGCAGTTTGTATCTGACTGAAAGCAGCAGCTTGAGGGATAGCCTGAGGAGCAGCTGGAGGCAGAGCCCTACTCCTACATTCAAGGTAGGAGTCTGAGTCTAGCCTACCTTTCCATTGCACAGTGTACTAGGGATCTGCCGATACCACTGGTAGCCGCCATTAAAGCCGCACACCCACCTCAGAGCCTACTGTACAGGGTTAATGTCGGCTCTGAGGCAGCTGTGCGGGGGTTAATGGTCGCTCTGGGGTAGCTATGCGGGGTTAATGGTCACTCTGGGGTAGCTGTGTGGGGTTAATGGTCGCTCTGGGGTAGCAATGCAGGGTTACTGGTCGCTCTGGGGTGTCTGTGGGGGATTAATGGTGGCTCTGGGGTATCTGTGGGGGGTTAATGGTCGCTCTGGGGTAGCTGTGGGTGGGTTGTCGGCTCTGGGGTAGGTGTGTGTGTGGGGGGGTTAATGTCGGCTCGGCGGTAGGTGTGCAGGGAGGTTAATGTCGGCTCTAGGGAAGGTG